>NC_092086.1:60538530-60854780 GCF_045679555.1 Salvelinus alpinus | reverse complement strand
TTACCAAAATTGAACCCAAAATCCAGGCATTTATAAATAAAATCTAAATTTTTGATATTATTTGGAAAGAATTCCTTACCATAATCTTCATTCAGTGGGAAAAGATGAGACGGAAAAGAGAACATCTGCCTAAAATAATTAGCTTCCTCTTTTAAAATATAATTAGGAGAATGACTGAAGACAGAGTCATCTATAACGAGTTTCTGCAAATTCTTTTTGTTAGCGTTCCTGTATTGGAGATTCAGGAAGAATTTTGTATATTTTTCTCCAAATTCCATCCAGTTTGCTTTATTTTTGTAATAGATTACATTAGATCGTTCTTGAATAAGTTCCTCAAGTTCTTTTTGTTTTTCCTCTAACTTATTTTGTATCTCTAGTATCATTTTATTGCTATCTACCTGTACTATTAGTTAATGGATTTCCCTTGTTAGTCTTGTCTCTTCAGTCAGAAACTGCTTTTTTATTATTGATAAATATTGAATTGAATGACCCATGAAGGTACATTTAAAGGTATCCCAAACAATAAGCGGATTCGCTGAACCTATATTATACTGGAAAAATTCAGTTATCATTTTTTTGTCTTAGTTAAAAATAACTAAGACAAAAAGTCCTCCAGTAAACTTTGATTACATTTCCAATATCCCCGTCCACGTGGAAAATCTATAAGAGTTATGTGAATGCCAATTAGATGATGATCCGATCACATTCTGTTTCCTATTAAACCTTTTGATGCAAGAGTGTAACGGGCTTCCTCCTTCTCTTCATCTGAAGAGGAGTAACAAGGATTAGACCAACGTGCAGCGGGTTGTGAATACATAATGATTTATTATAAAGACTAAGACAAACACGAAAAACACTTGATACTTTTACAAAACAACAAACGAAGTAGACAGACCTGGTGCGACGAACTTACATGTAACACGAAGAACGCAATAACAGGAAAACTGACTACATAAAACGAATGAACAAACAAAACCGAAAACAGTCCCGTGTGGCGTAACATACAGACACTGACACAGGAGACAATCACCCACAAACAAACAGTGAGAACAACCTACCTTAATATGACTCTCAATCAGAGGAAACGTCAAACACCTGCCTCTAATTGAGAGCCATACCAGGCAACCCAAAACCAACATAGAAACAGAAAACATAGACTGCCCACCCAAAACTCACGCCCTGACCATCAAACACATACAAAACAACAGAAAACAGGTCAGGAACGTGACAGAACCCCCCCCCCTCAAGGTGCGAACTCCGGGCGCACCCCTAAAACTCAAGGGGAGGGTCTGGGTGGGCATCTGTCCGCGGTGGCGGTTCCGGCGGTGGACGAGGACACCACTCCACCATTGTCTTTGTCCCCCTCCTTAGCGTCCTTTGAGTGGCGACCCTCGCCCCCGACCATGGTCCAGGAACCTTCACTAAGGCCCCTCCTACATAGAGGAGACAGCTCAGGACAGAGAGGTAGCTCAGGGCAGAGAGGTAGCTCAGGACAGAGAGGTAGCTCAGGACAGAGAGGTAGCTCAGGACAGAGAGGTAGCTCCGGACAGAGGGATAGCTCCGGACAGAGGGATAGCTTAGGACAGAGGGACAACTCTGTACTAATGGCAGCTCCGGACTGGGTGGCAGCTCCGGACTGGGTGGCAGCTCCGGACTGGGTGGCAGCTCATGACTGTAGGGCAGCTCATGACTGTAGGGCAGCTCATGACTGTAGGGCAGCTCATGACTGTAGGGCAGCTCATGACTGTAGGGCAGCTCATGACTGTAGGGCAGCTCATGACTGTAGGGCGGCTCATGACTGTAGGGCGGCTCATGACTGTAGGGCGGCTCATGACTGTAGGGCGGCTCATGACTGTAGGGCGGCTCATGACTGTAGGGCGGCTCATGACTGTCTGGCGGCTCATGACTGTCTGGCGGCTCTGGCAGCTCCTGACTGGCTGGTGGCTCTGGCAGCTCCTGACTGGCTGGCGGCTCTGGCAGCTCCTGACTGGCTGGCGGCTCTGGCAGCTCCTGACTGGCTGGCGGCTCTGGCAGCTCCTGACTGGCTGGCGGCTCTGGCTCAGAAGGCGCTGGGCAGACGGATGGCTCAGAAGGCGCTGGGCAGACGGATGGCTGAGAAGGCGCTGGGCAGACGGATGGCTCAGAAGGCGCTGGGCAGACGGATGGCTCAGAAGGCGCTGGGCAGACGGATGGCTCAGAAGGCGCTGGGCAGACGGATGGCTCAGAAGGCGCTGGGCAGACGGATGGCTCAGAAGGCGCTGGGCAGACGGATGGCTCAGAAGGCGCTGGGCAGACGGATGGCTCAGAAGGCGCTGGGCAGACGGATGGCTCAGAAGGCGCTGGGCAGACGGATGGCTCAGAAGGCGCTGGGCAGAGGGATGGCTCAGACGGCGCTGGGCAGAGGGATGGCTCAGACGGCGCTGGGCAGACAGGCAGTGCAGAAGGCGTTGGGCAGACGGCCGACTCTGCCCTGCTGAGGCGCACAGTAGGCCTGGTGCGTGGTGCCGGAACTGGAGGTACCGGGATGACGGCACGCACTTCAAGGCTAGTGCGGGGAGCAGGGACAGGGCACACTGACCTCTCGAAGCGCACTATAGGCCTGGTGCGTGGTACCGGAACTGGAGGTACCGGGCTGAGGGCACGCACCTCAGGGCGAGTGCGGGGAGAAGGAACAGTGCGTACAGGGCTCTGGAGACACACAGGTGGCTTAGTGCGTGGTGCCGGAACTGGAGGCACTGGGCTGGAGACACGCACCATAGAGAGAGTGCGTGAAGGAGGAACAGGGCTCTGGAAACGCACCGGATGCCTGGTGCGTGGTGTAGGCACTGGTGGTACTGGGCTGGGGCGGGGAGGTAGCGCCGGAAATACCGGACCGTGTAGGCGTACTGGCTCCCTTGAGCACTGAACCTGCCCAACCTTACCTGGTTGTATGCTCCCCGTCGCCTGACCAGTGCGGGGAGGTGGAATAACCCGCACCGGGCTATGTAGGCGAACCGGGGACACCATGCGTAAGGCTGGTGCCATGTAAGCCGGCCCAAGGAGACGTACTGGTGGCCAGATATGTAGAGCCGGCTTCATGGCACTTGGCTCAATGCTCAATCTAGCCCTACCAGTGCGGGGAGGTGGAATAACCCGCACCGGGCTATGCACACGTACAGGAGACACCGTGCGCTCTACTGCGTAACACGGTGTCTGCCCGTACTCCCGCTTTCCACGGTTAGCCTGGGAAGTGGGCGCAGGTCTCCTACCTGCCCTAGACCCACTACCTCTTAGCCCACCCCAAGAAATTTTTGGGTTGTACTTGCGGGCTTTCGTGCTAGACGCGTACCCTCGTAACGCCGGTTCCTCTCTCCGGTTTCCTCCGCTCTCCGAGCTGCCTCCAGCTGTTCCCATGGGCGGCGATTCACCTCAACTTTAGCCCATGGTCCTTTTCCTTCCATGATTTCCTCCCAAGACCATAAATCCTGCTTCGTGCGCTGTCCGTTAACCCGCTGCTTGATCTGGGTTTGGTGGGTGATTCTGTAATGGGCTTCCTCCTTCTCTTCATCCGAAGAGGAGTAACAAGGATTAGACCAACGTGCAGCGGGTTGTGAATACATAATGATTTATTATAAAGACTAAGACAAACACGAAAAACACTTGATACTTTTACAAAACAACAAACGAAGTAGACAGACCTGGTGCGACGAACTTACATGTAACACGAAGAACGCAATAACAGGAAAACTGACTACATAAAACGAATGAACAAACAAAACCGAAAACAGTCCCGTGTGGCGTAACATACAGACACTGACACAGGAGACAATCACCCACAAACAAACAGTGAGAACAACCTACCTTAATATGACTCTCAATCAGAGGAAACGTCAAACACCTGCCTCTAATTGAGAGCCATACCAGGCAACCCAAAACCAACATAGAAACAGAAAACATAGACTGCCCACCCAAAACTCACGCCCTGACCATCAAACACATACAAAACAACAGAAAACAGGTCAGGAACGTGACAAAGAGAGAAAGAGACAAAGTAGTCAAGACGACGAGCTTAAGTCTCCTCCATATATCTCACTAGGTCTGGGGGGGTTTTTGTCTCCAAATATCCACTATTTCTAATGTGTCCATAATATTTGTGATTTCCCTAAGGGCATGGTGATGATAGTTTGTAGAGTGATTACCTTTACGGTCCATTGAGGTACTTAACACTGTGTTATAGTCCACTACCATAATGATTAGATAATTTGTTGCCTGTAAGCTCAAAAAATTGGTATAAATGTTTTCGAAGAAGTGTGGATCATCCTGATTTGGACCATATATCTTAATGAGCCAAATCTCTTTATCGTCCACTTTCATATTCAAAAGGATCCACCTTCCTTGCGAATCAATCCTGACTATTTGCACATTCAGATCAACATTTTTGTTAATTAATATCATCACACCCTTTGAGTTCCTTTGTCCATGACAGAAAATTATTTCACCACCCCATTCCCTTTTCCACGCAACTTCATCTAAGGATGTAGAGTGAGTTTCCTGTAAACAGTATATGTTATATTCCTTTTCTTTTAGCCATGTAAAGACTGATCTTTTTTAAAAATCTGCTAAACCATTACAATTATAACTGGCTATACTTATTTCACCCCTTATTACACCATAACTAGATACTATTCTCAGTCTAAATTGACCATAATTAGTGCTTGTAAAGTTAATGCCATCAGAGGTATTATGAAGGTCAAAACTAGAGCTTTCAAATGTCTGAAATCTAGAATTCAAGAAATAGGTTCTAGCCATATTTGTTTTATTTCCTTGCCTGTTTGCCTGTGAGCCAATGCCACAGGTGTTAGAAAATTGAGACAAGACATTATGTGTGTAGCAAATCTGAGTAGGTTGATGTGTATGATATTGGATGTGATATAGTGAGAGTGTATGATGTCTGTATAAGAGTAAGACCTGTGATGTCCAAATAAATAGTAACTCTGCCAATTTGCATGGTTGAGTGTCTATGTGTGTAACATGTAGTGCGTATAAATCAAATCAAATCAAATTTTATTTGTCACATACACATGGTTAGCAGATGTTAATGCGAGTGTAGCGAAATGCTTGTGCTTCTAGTTCCGACAATGCAGTAATAACCAACAAGTAATCTAACCTAACAATTCCACAACTACTACCTTATACACACAAGTGTAAAGGGATAAAGAATATGTACATAAAGATATATGAATGAGTGATGGTACAGAACGGCATAGGCAAGATGCAGTAGATGGTATAGTGTACAGTCTATACATATGAGATGAGTAATGTAGGGTATGTAAACATAAAGTGGCATAGTTTAAAGTGGCTAGTGATACATGTATTACATAAAGATGGCAAGATGCAGTGGATGATATACAGTACAGTATATACATATACATATGAGATGAGTAATGTAGGGTATGTAAACATTATATTAAGTGGCATTGTTTAAAGTGGCTAGTGATACATTTTTACATAATTTCCATCAATTCCCATTATTAAAGTGGCTGGAGTTGAGTCAGTATGTTGGCAGCGGCCACTAAATGTTAGTGGTGGCTGTTTAACAGTCTGATGGCCTTGAGATAGAAGCTGTTTTTCAGTCTCTCGGTCCCTGCTTTGATGCACCTGTACTGACCTCGCCTTCTGGATGATAGCGGGGTGAACAGGCAGTGGCTCGGGTGGTTGTTGTCCTTGATGATCTTTATGGCCTTCCTGTGACATCGGGTGGTGTAGGTGTCCTGGAGGGCAGGTAGTTTGCCCCCGGTGATGCGTTGTGCAGACCTCACTACCCTCTGGAGAGCCTTACGGTTGTGGGCGGAGAAGTTGCCGTACCAGGCGGTGATACAGCCTGACAGGATGCTCTCGATTGTGCATCTGTAGAAGTTTGTGAGTGCTTTTGGTGACAAGCCGAATTTCTTCAGCCTCCTGAGGTTGAAGAGGCGCCTTCTTCACAACGCTGTCTGTGTGGGTGGACCAATTCAGTTTGTCCGTGATGTGTACACCGAGGAACTTAAAACTTTCCACCTTCTCCACTACTGCCCCGTCGATGTGGATAGGGGGGTGCTCTCTCTGCTGTTTCCTGAAGTCCACAATCATCTCCTTTGTTTTGTTGACGTTGAGTGTGAGGTTATTTTCCACCACACCACACTCCGAGGGCCCTCACCTCCTCCCTGTAGGCCGTCTCGTCGTTGTTGGTGATCAAGCGTAACACTGTAGTGTCGTCCGCAAACTTGATGATTGAGTTGGAGGCGTGCATGGCCACGCAGTCGTGGGTGAACAGGGAGTACAGGAGAGGGCTCAGAACGCACCCTTGTGGGGCCCCAGTGTTGAGGATCAGCGGGGTGGAGATGTTGTTACCTACCCTCACCACCTGGGGGCGGCCCGTTAGGAAGTCCAGGACCCAGTTGCACAGGGCGGGGTCGAGACCCAGGGTCTCGAGCTTGATGACGAGTTTGGAGGGTACAATTGGGTTAAATGCTGAGCTGTAGTCGATGAACAGCATTCTCACATAGGTATTCCTCTTGTCCAGATGGGTTAGGGCAGTGTGCAGTGTGGTTGCGATTGCGTCGTCTGTGGACCTGTTGGGTCGGTAAGCAAATTGGAGTGGGTCTAGGGTGTCAGGTAGGGTGGAGGTGATATGGTCCTTGACTAGTCTCTCAAAGCACTTCATGATGACGGAAGTGAGTGCTACGGGGCGGTAGTCGTTTAGCTCAGTTACCTTAGCTTTCTTGGGAACAGGAACAATGGTGGCCCTCTTGAAGCATGTGGGAACAGCAGACTGGGATAAGGATTGATTGAATATGTCCGTAAACACACCAGCCAGCTGGTCTGCGCATGCTCTGAGGACGCGGCTGGGAATGCCGTCTGGGCCTGCAGCCTTGCGAGGGTTAACACGTTTAAATGTTTTACTCACCTCGGCTGCAGTGAAGGAGAGCCCGCAGGTTTTGGTAGCGGGCCGTGTCAGTGGCACTGTATTGTCCTCAAAGCGAGCAAAAAAGTTATTTAGTCTGTCTGGGAGCAAGACATCCTGGTCCGCGACGGGGCTGGTTTTCTTTTTGTAATCCGTGATTGACTGTAGACCCTGCCACATACCTCTTGTGTCTGAGCTGTTGAATTGCGACTCTACTTTGTCTCTATACTGGGACTTAGCTTGTTTGATTGCCTTGCGGAGGGAATAGCTACACTGTTTGTATTTGATCATGTTTCCAGTCACCTTGCCCTGGTTAAAAGCAGTGGTTCGCGCTTTCAGTTTCACGCGAATGCTGCCATCAATCCACGGTTTCTGGTTTGGGAATGTTTTAATCGTTGCTGTGGGTACGACATCGTCAATGCACTTTCTAATGAACTCGCTCACCGAATCAGCATATTCGTCAATGTTGTTGTTGGACGCAATGCGGAACATATCCCAATCCACGTGATCGAAGCAGTCTTGAAGCGTGGAATCAGATTGGTCGGACCAGCGTTGAACAGACCTGAGCGCGGGAGCTTGCTGTTTTAGTTTCTGTTTGTAGGCTGGAAGCAACAAAATGGAGTCGTGGTCAGCTTTTCCGAAAGGAGGGCGGGCGAGGGCCTTATATGCGTCGCGGAAGTTAGTATAACAATGATCCAAGGTTTTACCAGCCCTGGTAGCACAATCGATATGCTGATAGAATTTAGGGAGTTTTGTTTTCAGATTAGCCTTGTTAAAATCCCCAGCTACGATGAATGCAGCCTCAGGGTGTGTGGTTTCCAGTTTACAAAGAGTCAGATAAAGTTCGTTCAGGGCCATCGATGTGTCTGCTTGGGGGGGAATATATACGGCTGTGATTATAATCGAAGAGAATTCCCTTGGTAGATAATGCGGTCGACATTTGATTGTGAGGAATTCTAAATCTGGTGAACAGAATGACTTGAGTTCCTGTATGTTGTTATGATCACACCACGTCCTGTTGATCATAAGGCATACACCCCCGCCCCTCTTCTTACCAGAAAGATGTTTGTTTCTGTCGGCGCGATGCGTGAAGAAACCAGCTGGCTGCACCGACTCCGTTAGCGTCTCTCGAGTGAGCCATGTTTCCGTGAAGCAAAGAACATTACAATCCCTGATGTCTCTCTGGAATGTTACCCGTGCTCGGATTTCATCAACCTTATTGTCAAGAGACTGGACATTGGCGAGTAGTATGCTAGGGAGTGGAGCGCGATGTGCCCGTCTCCGAAGCCTGACCAGGAGACCGCCTCGTTTGCCCCTTTTTCGGCGTCGTTGTTTAGGGTCACCGGCTGGGATCAGATCCATTGTATTGGGTGGAAGGCAAAACACCAGATCCGCTTCGGGAGAGTCATATTCCTGGTTGTAACGATGGTGAGTTGACGTTGCTCTTATATTCAGTAGTTCCTCCCGACTGTATGTAATGAAACCTAAGATTACCTGGGGTACCAATGTAAGGAATAACATATAAAACAACAATATACTGCATAGTTTCCTAGGAACGCGAAGCGAGGCGGCCATCTCGGTCGGCGCCGGAAGTCTAGCCTTGATATTCATGATGATAATTGTAATCCATATCGTATCACCATCATAGTTCCATCATGATTACCTTAAACATAATTGAAAAACACATCCCAGCATTTCCATAGCAATTGACGTTTCACATGATCATGAAAGAGACCTTGCATTACTCTAGAGACAGCTTCAATACAGTACAAATGTATTCCATACAATGTGTTATTATTCCCCAATGCCCCTATTCTGATATCTTCCCTTTGCTTGTTGTAAACATATATAAACTTGTAGACAAATACATAAAAAAGATAGACAAACAATAAACACATTAAATTATAAAACAGTTCTCGACAATAGAGAAGGAGAGAAGAGAAGAGAGAAAGAGAGGGAGAGCGAGATCAGGTGTGTGTGTGTGTATGTATAAGTCTGTATGTGTAAGCAAGCATGTAATTGAGTATGTGTGTTTTCATATCCACTTCATAATGTTCAGATAATTTTACAGTTCCCATACCTTCTTTTTTTCGTAACCTGAAGTCCTGATGATCGGTCGGGGACCCTTGGTCTTGTCGCTCTGAGCTCCAAGTCTGTGTAGTTGGTGGAAAGCCACCTTGTTTACAGTCTCTATAGGAAGTTTCAATGCAAATTGCATGAATTCTCTGATCGCGCCCTCTGGATTATTGGATGCGTCCTCAGGAATCCCAGAAAAAAATAGATTTTCACACATGCTACGACTTTGTATGTCTAGTAGCGACTCCTTCATCACCCTGTTATCCCTGAGTAGACAATCCATGATGGAATCGTGAATTCTTACCTTGGCTGTGAGTGTTTTGTTTTCTCTTTGGAGCGTGAGAATTTCACTCTGGCTGAACTCCAAACTCCCTCTCAGCCCTGCTACCTCCTCACACAACCTTTCCAGTGTTGCATGGATTCCATCCAGAGCACTAGCCTCTACCTCAACGGTAAGTAAATCGTCCGTGTCTGTAGATTCATCTTTTTGGGGGGGGGGGTTAAAGTTATTTTGTGAGGTGGTCGGATCTTTCCATGAAGGAGTATGTTGTTCCTCCATAGCATAAAGCTGTTGGTACTCGTCGATTTCCCTCAGGATCTCCTTAGTATCCAGATTGGCTCTTTACTGCAACCAGTTGTTTTACGAAAAGATAACAATGAGTCTTTCCCACGATGATGACAGGTGTCTGTAATACAGCCAGCTAAGCACTCACAGAATCCAAGCAAAAAAAGGAACACAAACTTGCAGTCTCTGCTGTAAAGGCTAACCGCGTCGTGGAACAAAACTTTAGTTCGGATTAAAATCGATTTAATGAAAATGTTTTAATATAAACAACAAACCGAGAGTAGATAGTACAATGTCCTTTTGCGCGCTCTGATGACATATTGACGCTGATGATGCATTGACGTATGGCCCTCCTGGCGAGACAGGGGTTTACCTCTTCATTAACTCCAACTGGTGTGCTAATTTCAGGGCGGTGGAAGTGTCGACCCACTGTTCACCTGTCTTGGAATATCTGATGGTCAAATGAGGACCCTTCTACCTCCTGAGGAAGTTTTCAGCTGTTATTGTGTCTGCTGTATACATTCCACCTCAGGATGATAAAAATAAGCTGCCGCTTAACAAACTGTACCAGGCTATAAACAAGCAGGAACCCCTATACCCAGATGCTGCCTTAATGGTTGCGACGATTTTAATGTCACGTCACTGAGACACATGATTCCCAACTTCCATCAACATGTCTCCAACGCCACGAGGTGTAATAAAGTTCTAGACCACTGCTATTCTACTTATAAGCAAGCATACAAGGCCCTCCCTCGTCCGCCATTCGGCAAATCAGATCATGCCTCCGTACTATTGTTTCCTGTTTACAAGCAGAAGCTGAAACAATATGTACCCGTGATTCGCTCCGTTGAGAAATGGTCACTGGAATCAGAGGGTATGCTACAGGGCTGCTTTGCTAGCGCTGATTGGAATATTGTTTTGAGACTCCGCCGATAATGTCAACGAGCTAACCACCTCTGTCACCGGCTTCATTAGAACATTGTACCCACGGTGAGGGTTCGCTGCTTCCCAAGTCAAAAGCCCCGGAATAACACTGAGGTTGGTGCTAAACTAAAGAGCAGGGTTAACACGCACAGTTACAGAAGACAACTCTGGTGCTATGGCCGAAGACAGGAATAAGTACAAGGCCCGCTATAACCTCTTCAGAGTAATCAAATGAGCAAAAGGACACTATGGGAATGAGGTGGAATCATGAACTCAGCAAAAAAAGAAACGTCCTCTTCACTGTCAACTGCGTTTATTTTCGGCAAACTTAGCACGTGTAAATATTTGTATGAATATAACAAGATTCAACAACTGAGACATAAACTGAACAAGTTCCACAGACATGTGACTAACAGAAATGGAATAATGTGTCCCCGAACAAAGGGGGGGTCAAAATCAAAAGTAACAATCAGTATCCGGTGTGGCCACCAGCTGCATTAAATACTGCAGTGCATCTCCTCCTCATGAACTGCACCAGATTTGCCAGTTCTTGCTGTGAGATGTTACCCCACTCTTCCACCAAGGCACCTGCAAGTTCCCGGACATTTCTGGGGGAATGGCCCTAGCCCTCACTCTCCGATCCAACAGGTCTCAGACGGGCTCAATGGGATTGAGATCCGGGCTCTTCTCTGGCCATGGCAGAAGACTAACATTCCTGCCTTGCAGGAAATCACACGCAGAACGAGCAGTATGGCTGGTGGCATTGTCATGCTGGAGGGTCATGTCAGGATGAGCCTGAAGGATGGGTACCACATGAGGGAGGAGGATGTCTTCCCTGTAACGCACAGCGTTGAGAGTGCCTGCAATGACAAGCTCAGTCCAATGATGCTGTGACACACCGCCCCAGACTATGACGGACCCTCCACCTCCAAATCGATCCCGCTCCAGAGTACAGGCCTCGGTGTAACGCTCATTCCTTCGACGATAAACGCGAATCCAACCATCACCCCTGGTGAGACAAAAGTGTGACTCATCAGTGAAGACCACTTTTTGCCAGTCCTGTCTGGTCCAGCAACGATGGGTTTGTGCCCATAGGCGACGTTGTTGCCGGTGGTATCTGGTGAGGACCTGCCTTTACAACAGACCTACAAGCCCTCAGTCCAGCCTCTCTCAGCCTATTGCAGAGAGTCTGAGCACTGATGGAGGGATTGTGTGTTCCTGGTGTAACTCGGGCAGTTGTTGTTGCCATCCTGTACCTGTCCCGCAGGTGTGATGTTCGGATGTACCGATCCTGTGCAGGTGTTGTTACACATGGTCTGCCACTGCGAGGACGATCAGCTGTCCGTTCTGTCTCCCTGTAGCTCTGTCTTAGGCGTCTCACAGTACGGACATTGCAATTTATTGCCCTGGCCACATCTGCAGTCCTCATGTCTCTTTGCAGCATGCCTAAGGCACGTTCACCCAGATGAGCAGGGACCCTAGGCATTTTTCTTTTGGTGTTTTTCAGAGTCTGTAGAAAGGCCTCTTTAGTGTCCTAAGTTTTCATAACTGTGACCTTAATTGCCTACCGTCTGTAAGCTGTTAGCGTCTTAACGACCGTTCCACAGGTGCATGTTCATTAATTGTTTATGGTTCATTGAACAACCATGGGAAACAGTGTTTAAACCCTTTACAGTGAAGATCTGTGAAGTTATTTGGATTTTTACAAATTAGCTTTGAAAGACAGGGTCCTGAAAAAGGGACGTTTCTTTTTTTGCTGAGTTTATTACACATGCTCCGACGCCCGCCGCATCTGGCAGGTGCTAAAGTCCATTACTGATTACAAAGGAAGACCCAACTGTGATCTGCCTAACGATGCCTCTCTAACAGATGCATTTTATGCACACCTTGACATCAACAACATCGAACCAGGTGTGAGGATCCTCACCGTCCTAGAGGACTGGGTGAGCTCGCTCTCCAAGGCTGACGTGAGAACGATCTTTAATCAGGTCATGGGGCCCGACGGTATTCCCGGGCACGTTCTCAGAGCATGAACAGAACAGCTGGTCCGGCATAATCACAGTAATTTTCAACCTCTCTTTGTCCCAGTCTGTTTTAAAATAACCACAATCATCCCTATTCATAAGAACTCTGGCTCTAGACCCACTCCAATTTGCATACCACCCCAACAGAGCCATAGATGAAGCAATTTCAATTGCTCTCCACACTGCCCTCACCCACCTAGATAGGAGGAATACCTATGTGAGAATGCTGTTCATTGACTACAGCTCAGCGTTCAACACCATTATCCCCTCCATCCACATCGACGGGGCGGCAGTGGAGCAGGTAGCCAGCTTGAAGTTCTTGGTGTCCAAATCACTCGATTTAAAATGGTCCACACACACCTACAGTCGTGAAGGCGCAACAGTGCCTATTCCCTCTCAGGAGGTTGAACAAGTTTGGCATGCTGTACCATTGAGAGCATATTGACTGGTTTCATCACTGCTTGGTATGGCAATAACACCGCCCTCAATTGCATGCCGATACAGAGGGTTGTGCAGACAGCCCAGTACATCACTGGGGCCGAGCTCCCTGCAATCCAGGACCTCTATATTAGGTAGTGTGAAAAGAAGGCCCGGAAAATCCTCAAAGACCCCAACCACTCAATCCACTGATTATTTTCTCTGCTGCCGCACAGCAAGAGGTACCTGTGCGTCAAGTCTGACACCAACAGGCTCATGAACAGCTTATCTCCCCAAGCAATACGACTGATAAATAGCTAACAAGTTTACCTTGTATATTTATTGACCTTTTATTTCAATATTTCACTATGCACACTCACAGGGCCCATAGACACTCACTCACACATAATATGCATATACATTTATGCTGACTCCACACACACACACAAACTGCTGCTACTCTGTTTATCTTATGTCCTGTTGTCTTGTCCCATTACCCCTATACATATCTACCTCCATCACTCCAGTATCCCTGCACATGTATGTTATTAGAATTTACTTTTTAAATATTTCCTGCATATAGTATGCTTACTTAGTTGGGTATTTCATCATTCTTATTCCTTGTGTATTATATTTCTAGTAATACATTATTACATTGTTGGGTTGTGAGTCTGCAATAAAGGCATTCCTCTGTACTTGTGCATGTGACATTAAAACTTGAAGCAAGCGATGCAGAGGCAGACACGTAGATGGAAACAGAAAAGTCTGAGCCTTTTGGGTAACATGCTGAGGTAAATCCTGTATGGAAATGCTTCACAAGAGTAGGAGTCCAGATCTAGGGCCAGGTCTTATCAGTCAATACAATTGTATTCATTGTGATCTAAAAGTAGTCCTAGAGCAGCACTCTTTGTGAATACAGGTCCAGACAAGACAAGTTTACCCAACTAATATGAGGCCGTGGTTGTGTGGCTAGCAGAGGCGTGCTTAGCAGGTATGAAAGGGGCACAACATCATTTGAATGAGAATTCAGTCAACTTGACAATTCAAAAAGAATTCAGTATTCTGCATGCTGATGATTTGTACAAAATGAGACACAGCTATACAGTACAAGTATTTTAAAACAATATGGAACGTAACACAGATACAGATGTGCATGATGTGTTTTAAAATAATACAATTACTGCAGGTAGCTAAGCTCTATCCAGGTTTTTCCTTTTATTTCTTCTGATATTATAGCAAACTAGTTGATGTTGTTCTAGCTAGCTCACCCAACACAGGCTTTTCTCTTCCTCGCTGGTCTGCAGATGCATGACTACATGATGTTGTGGTCCCAACATTTAACAGACACTATAACAACTAGCTATATCAGATAGATAATTTTCAGGAAAAGCAGCTCATATAGCAAGCCAATAAAAGTAGTACCATTGTATTGGTTCGACATTGACATCTAGCTCATCAAGACAACCTGAGATATCTCACCTTTTTAATCTACATTTACATTTACATTTAAGTCATTTAGCAGACGCTCTTATCCAGAGCGACTTACAAATTGGTGCATTCACCTTATGATATCCAGTGGAACAACCACTTTACAATAGTGCATCTAACTCTTTTAAGGGGGGGGGGGGGGTTAGAAGGATTACTTTATCCTATCCTAGGTATTCCTTAAAGAGGTGGGGTTTCAGGTGTCTCCGGAAGGTGGTGATTGACTCCGCTGACCTGGCGTCGTGAGGGAGTTTGTTCCACCATTGGGGTGCCAGAGCAGCGAACAGTTTTGACTGGGCTGAGCGGGAACTGTACTTCCTCAGAGGTAGGGAGGCGAGCAGGCCAGAGGTGGATGAACGCAGTGCCCTTGTTTGGGTGTAGGGCCTGATCAGAGCCTGAAGGTACGGGGGTGCCGTTCCCCTCACAGCTCCGTAGGCAAGCACCATGGTCTTGTAGCGGATGCGAGCTTCAACTGGAAGCCAGTGGAGAGAGCGGAGGAGCGGGGTGACGTGAGAGAACTTGGGAAAGTTGAACACCAGACGGGCTGCGGCGTTCTGGATGAGTTGTAGGGGTTTAATGGCACAGGCAGGGAGCCCAGCCAACAGCGAGTTGCAGTAATCCAGACGGGAGATGACAAGTGCCTGGATTAGGACCTGCGCCGCTTCCTGCGTGAGGCAGGGTCGTACTCTGCGAATGTTGTAGAGCATGAACCTACAGGAACGGGTCACCGCCTTGATGTTAGTTGAGAACGACAGGGTGTTGTCCAGGATCACGCCAAGGTTCTTAGCACTCTGGGAGGAGGACACAATGGAGTTGTCAACCGTGATGGCGAGATCATGGAACGGGCAGTCCTTCCCCGGGAGGAAGAGCAGCTCCGTCTTGCCGAGGTTCAGCTTGAGGTGGTGATCCGTCATCCACACTGATATGTCTGCCAGACATGCAGAGATGCGATTCACCACCTGGTTATCAGAGGGGGGAAAGGAGAAGATTAATTGTGTGTCGTCTGCATAGCAATGATAGGAGAGACCATGTGAGGATATGACAGAGCCAAGTGACTTGGTGTATAGCGAGAATAGGAGAGGGCCTAGAACAGAGCCCTGGGGGACACCAGTGGTGAGAGCACGTGGTGCGGAGACAGATTCTCGCCACGCCACCTGGTAGGAGCGACCTGTCAGGTAGGACGCAATCCAAGCAATCTATGTAGCAGTTAGCACTCATCTTGTCTGGGCACTGCATCAGTCAGATGAAGCAACTGCACATCTAATTTCCTTCCCCATCCCCTCTTGATTCTACAGGGAGCTAGCCTGTATGCGTAAAAACATTAGCAAGCTAGATCATGTTGGCCAACTTGAGCAGAGATCTCAGCTTGCTAACTAGCAAAGCCAACCAATTACACACCCAGTATATAGAGCAAACAATTATTTTCTAAAACTAATGATGTTAGTCTCAACCAAATGACAAGTACATATCTAGACCTATTGCACTGTTACACAAGGCAAGAACCGCTAGATACAGGCTAGCCAGAATGTTCTGTTAGCTAGCTAGCTAACCAGCCATGCAATGTCAATAGAAGAGGCTAGCTAGCGTCAGATTTGTAGCAGTTATGTGGAAACAATTCCCTTCATCTTCCTCACCAACACTTTGTTGTAGCTTCCAAATTCTGTTAATATCATTTAGCTTGCTAGTAATCTTTACAAACGTGATCCATATTTAGTACAGTGGAAAGCGTGCTAGAATAACAACACCTCTCCGAATTTGTCAGAAGAAAAAGACCCTCTCCACCAGAGCTTGTGTAACTTTTTTTTATTTTTTTAACTACAAAACTTTTGGCCGAGGTAAGTCACCAAATTTTTTGCCAAAACTGAGCGCACAGATTCGACATCTGCGAATGTAGTTTTGATTCACCCGTCGCAGGTTTAGTAAATTTTGTTGTAAGCTTGCAAACATAATTTCATTTATTCACTGGCAGGAAGAGCGGTGTGTGCCAAACTACAACAAAAAAAGGTCAAGTTTCAGATACTTTTACTTTTAGTGTCTCTGGCGTTCTAGTCCACAAGCCATTCAGGAAAGAGAGTGGTTAAAGATGACAGCCACCTGTAGTCTCTTGCGTCGGCGTGTCCATAACTCTCCTTCTGGGGAGTCTGTGGGAGACTAGGCACGCTGTGTCTTCCTAACTGCTCCACTTGAATGTGCTCCAGCCAGCACTCTGTGCTAGTCAGTTGATTAAGGAATGCCTTGCAGGTGTGCTGATTAGCAATCCTGCACAGGTGTGTTGGGTGAGCAGGGCTGTGGCACTGTCTTCAGCTGGCCTGGTGCTGAAAGTAGTGCAGCCTTCTACAGTGTTGAACTGAGTGCTGCTGTCTGTGGTGCTGAAGTGAGCACACCTGTTTCCTGTGCTGACTTGGGTGGCTCTGTCCATGACACTGCACTGGGAGTCCTTCAGCCACACCTATGCCCATGCCTCTCACGGTGCCACATACACACATCGCCAAAGCACAACCCCCACACCACTGTGCTTAGGAAAAATGGGTGGGGTTATATCGTGCCTTGTTGGCCCTGTCCGGGGGTATCGTCGAACAGAGCCACAGTGTTCCCCGACCCACCCCTGTCTCTATAAATTGACTCTTTCAAATAATTGACTCTGGCATGTTTCCGACCAGCGCGCTGCAGTAGGGAAGTAAAGCGGAAGTCGAATCCTTCACGTGGGAGTAGATTTTAGCACGCAATGAGAGGCTTTGAAGCCTTATTGGTACTGCTCAGAAAAGCAGTCCTCCATAGAAATGAATGGAATTCTACAGCATTTCATTTAAATGTTTCAAGGACAACAGTACATGTATTTAAATATTTTGGTTGTTATAGTGAGGACAGTAACATTAGTACTTGCTACTTTAAGGATTTTTTTTTATATATTTTTTTATTTGAAATGTTTATGTTTAGCTCACACAATATAATAAAAAAGTATGCATTAAGTGTCTGTAATAGAATAAACGTGACAAAACAAAGGTAGATATTTATGAATGCATTTCTATAGCTTCCAAAATATTTTTTACAACGTGGGGGAGTGCCAAGATGGAGGCGTTGGTGCAGTGTAGAACAGGGGTAGGCAATTAGATTCTGCTGCTGACACTTTGTGGCCGAGCCGATGGTCAGCGGGCCAGAACATGATTATAATAATTTGTACACTAGGAACTGACCACAAGCCCAAAAAGAAATTGCATTTGAAAATAACAATAATTTTCTTACCTTGATTACGTTGAGGCACAATCACATATCTCTCTTTTTTTATTCATGGAAATACTTGGGAACAGATTTCCTAAATTAAACTAGTTTTTAGCTGAATTTCTGGTGATTTTACAGTCTTTCTTTTACCAAAAACAATAATCACAAAATTATATTTAGGCATAATCATTGATCATACTGACCTGAAGGATTGGTTAGCATTTTTTGTAGTTTAGGGTACATCACAGTCACTCAAAAGTTAGCGGGAAAGGGTAGCTCTGATCTTGTTCATCTAAACACAAATACACTATATACAGTGGGGAGAACAAGTATTTGATACACTGCCGATTTTGCAGGTTTTCCTACTTACAAAGCATGTAGAGGTCTGTAATTATTATCATAGGTACACTTCAACTATGAGAGACGGAATCTAAAACAAAAATCCAGAAAATCACATTGTATGATTTTTAAGTAATTAATTTGCATTTTATTGCATGACATAAGTATTTGATACATCAAAAAAGCAGAACTTAATATTTGGTACAGAAACCTTTGTTTGCAATTACAGAGATCATACGATTCCTGTAGTTCTTGACTAGGTTTGCACACACTGCAGCAGGGATTTTGGCCAACTCCTCCCTACAGATCTTCTCCAGATCCTTCAGGTTTCGGGGCTGTCGCTGGGCAATACAGACTTTCAGCTCCCTCCAAAGATTTTCTATTGGGTTCAGGTCTGGAGACTGGCTAGGCCACTCCAGGACCTTGAGATGCTTCTTACGGAGCCACTCCTTAGTTGCCATGGCTGTGTGCTTCGTGTCGTTGTCATGCTGGAAGACCCAGCCACGACCCATCTTCAATGCTCTTACTGAGGGAAGGAGGTTGTTGGCCAAGATCTCGCGATACATGGCCCCATCCATCCTCCCCTCAATACGGTGCAGTCGTCCTGTCCCCTTTGCAGAAAAGCATCCCCAAAGAATGATGTTTCCACCTCCATGCTTCACGGTTGGGATGGTGTTCTTGGGGTTGTACTCATCCTTCTTCTTCCTCCAAACACGGCGAGTGGAGTTAGACCAAAAAGCTCTATTTTTGTCTCATCAGACCACATGACCTTCTCCCATTCCTCCTCTGGATCATCCAGATGGTCATTGGCAAACTTCAGACAGGCCTGGACATGCACTGGCTTAAGCAGGGGGACCTTGCGTGCGCTGCAGGATTTTAATCCATGACGGCATAGTGTGTTACTAATGGTTTTCTTTGAGACTGTGGTCCCAGCTCTCTTCAGGTCATTGACCAGGTCCTGCCGTGTAGTTCTGGGCTGATCCCTCACCTTCCTCATGATCATTGATGCCCCACGAGGTGAAATCTTGCATGGAGCCCCAGACCGAGGGTGATTGACCGTCATCTTGAACTTCTTCCATTTTCTAATAATTGCGCCAACAGTTGTTTCCTTCTCACCAAGCTGCTTGCCTATTGTCCTGTAGCCCATCCCAGCCTTGTGCAGGTCTACAATTTTATCCCTGATGTCCTTACACAGCTCTCTGGTCTTGGCCATTGTGGAGAGGTTGGAATCTGTTTGATTGTGTGTGGACAGGTGTCTTTTATACAGGTAACGAGTTCAAACAGGTGCAGTTAATACAGGTAATGAGTGGAGAACAGGAGGGCTTCTTAAAGAAAAACTAACAGGTCTGTGAGAGCCGGAATTCTTACTGGTTGGTAGGTGATCAAATACTTATGTCATGCAATAAAATGCAAATTAATTATTTAAAAATCATACAATATGATTTTCTGGATTTTTGTTTTAGATTCCGTCTCTCACAGTTGAAGTGTACCTATGATCAAAATTACAGACCTCTACATGCTTTGTAAGTAGGAAAACCTGCAAAATCGGCAGTGTATCAAATACTTGTTCTCCCCACTGTATAGAAAAGTATGTGGACACCCCGTCAAATTAGTGGATTTGGCTATTTCAGCCACACCCGTTGCTGACAGGTGTATAAAATGGAGCACTCAGCCTTGCAATCTCCATAGACAAACATTGGCAGAAGAATGGCAGATAGCCTTGTGGTTAGAGCGTTGGGCCAGTAACCGAAAGGTTGCTGGCTCGAATCCCCGAGATGACAAGGTAAAAATCTGTCATTCTTCCCCTGAACAAGGCACTGTTCCCTGGTAGGCTGTCATTGTTAATATGAATTTGTTCTTAACTGACTTGCCTAGTTAAATAAAAATACAATAAAAATGACCTTACTGAAGAGCTCAGTGACTTTCAATGTGGCACTGTCATAGGATGCCACCTTTCCAACAAGTCAGTTATTCAAATTTCTGCCCTTATAACCCAATTTACCTACCTCACCCCCACGGGTGTGGCTGAAATCACCCCCATACTGCTTTTATTTATTTACTTTTCTGCTCTTTTGCACACCAGTATCTCTACTTGCACATGATCATCTGATGATTTATCACTCCAGTGTTAATCTGCTAAATTGTAATTATTCGATTTATTGCCTACCTCCTCATGCCTTTTGCACACATTGTATATAGATTCTCTTTTTTTCTACCATGTTATTGACTTGTTTATTGTTTACTCCATGTGTAACTCTGTGTTGTTGTCTGTTCACACTGCTATGCTTTATCTTGGCCAGGTCGCAGTTGCAAATGAGAACTTGTTCTCAACTAGCCTACCTGGTTAAATAAAGGTGAAATAAAAAAAATAAAAAATAGAGCTGCCTCGGTCAACTGTAAGCGCCGTTATTATGAAGTGGAAAGATCTAGGAGCAACAATGGCTCGAAGTGGTAGTCCACACAAGCTCACAGAACGCGACCACCAAGTGCTGAAGCTCGTAGCGTGTAAAAATCGTCTGTCCTCAGTTGCAACACTCACTACCAAGTTCCAAACTGTCTCTGGAAGCCACGTCAGCACAGAGGCAACGTCAGCACAAGAATGGAAACTGTTCGTCGGGAGCTTCATGAAATAGGTTTCCATGCCAAGTGTAGACTGGAGTGCTGTAAAGCTTGCCGCCATTGGACTCTGGAGCAGTGGAAACACTTCTCTGGAGTGATGAATCACGCTTCACCATCTGGCAGTCCGACGGATGAATCTGGGTTTGCCGTATGCCAGGAGAACGCTACCTGCCAGAATGCATAGTGCCAAATGTAAAGTTCGATGGAGGAGGAATAATGGTCTGGGGCTGTTTTTCATGGTTCGGACTAGGCCCCTTAGTTCCAGTGAAGTTCTTAAAGATACAGCATACAATGACATTCTAGACGATTCTGTGCTTCCAACTTTGTGGCAAAAGTTTGGGGAAGGCCCTTCCCTGTTTCAGCATGACAACGCCCCCGTGCACAAAGTTAGGTCCATACAGAAATGGTTTGTCGAGATCGGTGTGTAAGAACTTGACTGGCCTGTACAGAGCCCTGACCTCAACCCCATTAAACACATTTGGGATGAATTGGAACACAGACTGCAAGCCAGGCCTAATCGCCCAACATCAGTGCCCAATCTCACTAATGCTCGTGGCTGAATGGAAGCGAGTCCTCACAGCAATGTTCCAACATCTAGTGGAAAGCCTTCACAGAAGAGTGGAGGCTGTTATAGCAGCAAAGGGAGGACCAACTCTATATTAATGCCCATGATTTTGGAATGAGATATTCGACGAGCAGGTGTCCACATACTTTTAGTGTAATTAATTAATCTCAGTCAGTGATTGACAGTAAGTAGCCTATAGGTTTTATTGCATGTTAAATGAGATTTAATCTAGTTTAATCCGTTTAATTTCGGCCTATTTCATTCAGGTAAACTAGTATATTGGCTTGATAGCGGAATTGGTCTTTTTGGTTTGCTAGACATTACACATCGAGGGTTCTCGGTTGAACGTGGACGCAACGTGGACGCACGCCGAGCAGTCCTTGCACACCGGGCGAAATGCAGTGAAAAGAGTGTGTCCCTTATTTTCATGGAGATTTTGGGCGAAGTAAAACCTCTCGCTTCGCCTCTTCCTCTCTGCCATACCACAAAAACAGTTATGCAACCTATTTTCAAACGATCAATTATTTGGGATGTGTAGTCATCTTGTATAACTTTCGCTGTGTAACTGGAGATGGCAGAAACTACACCTCCCAAGTAACATTGCGATTAATTGCTTTTCTAGTTTCACTGGAGTATAGCCAGTTCACTACTTAAAAATCCCGTTTCATGATTGACTTTATTTATAACCAAATACTTATCCGTTCTCATGGCGGAATCTGCAGCCTGTCCTGCATTCCAACTTGGAAGACCTCGATATGATCAGGTAAAGCATATTTTTCGACTTTTTTGTATCATTAATCCCATTGTTTGGTGTCTCTAAGAATGCAAAAAAACACTATAGATCCGACCTCTGCCTGCGATAACATCATTATGCTCGCTGCTTGCGAAAGTTGCCTCTGATGTCCGCTCGATACATGTTTGTAAAATCTTTGTAGCGCAATCCTGTTTATGTGCTGTGCAAATGCAAGAAAGTATCCTACTTTCTTGAAATTAACAAGTAGCGAAAACGAGGGGTGGGGATGTGTTTCGGAGATGATAGCAGGGTTGGCCGCCCCATCCTATGGTCCTAATAATGGATCCAATTTTTTTGCGTGCCTGACCTGTAAATCAGCATTATTCTTACTTAAAGAAAAATTGCTAAAATGTTCTAGATTTTTTTCAGGTTCTTTATTACACTTGAGTAGACTGCACTGAATAGGCATATAGAACAGCCTAAATATAATTGAATAGCTTTATTACTTTTTATGTGACATCCGGATTATTTTTGCGCCTTTTTATCTCTCGGGCATAATCTGAAACATTCATGAGGGATAAAAAAGTGACAAGTAAGAATTTATGTAGGCCTCATCATTTTGTTTAAAAAAAAAAGTGTTCCTTCCAGCTAGTGATGCACCGATATGACATTTTTGGTCAATACTTATTTTCCTTGTCAAAAAAAACGATACCGATAAAGCTAACTGATATTTAAAATTTTAGTGGCTTTTTAAGCATTCTAGTACAGTTTAAATAGTTAACACACACGGACGCAGAGGTTTAAGGCACTGCATCTCAGTGCAAGAGGCGTCACTACAGTCCCTGGTTTCTTTCTCTCGGAGGACCTGAGCCCTAGGACCATACGTCGGGACTACCGGCCGTGGTGACTCCTTGCTGTCCCCAGTCCGCCTGGCCTTGCTGCTATTCCAGTTTCAGCTGTTCTGCCTGCGGTTATGGAACCGCCACCTGTCCCAGACCTGTTGTTTTTCAACTCTTGATGATCGGCTATGAAAAGCCAACTGAAAATTATTCATGATTATTATTTGACCATGCTTGTCACTTATGAACATTTTTGAACATCTTGGCATAGTTCTGTTATAATCTCCACCCGGCACAGCCAGAAGAGGACTGGCCACCCCTCATAGCCTGGTTCCTCTCTAGGTTTCTTCCTAGGTTTTGGCCTTTCTAGGGAGTTTTTCCTAGCCACCGTGCTTCTACACCTGCATTACTAGCTGTTTGGGGTTTTAGGCTGGGTGTCTGTACAGCACTTCGAGATATTAGCTGATGTACGAAGGGCTATATAAAATAAAATTGAAATTGAAAATTGAAATCCAAGCTGTATCACATCCGGCCGTGATTGGGAGTCCCATAGGGCGGCACACAATTGGCCCAGCCTCGTCCGGATTTGGCCGGGGTAGGCCGTCATTGTAAATAAGAATTTGTTCTTAACCAACTTGCCTAGTTAAATAAAGGTTACACACACACACACACCACACTGACCAAAAAGTTATTTTGTTGGCATTTACGTATATGTCTCCATTACCAGTAAAACATATTCAAAACCATTTTTTTTCACTTACTTGCTGTGCTGTTTCGTTGATCAGTTGTTCAGTCGTTTCATTCTCAACCAGGATTTCTATGGAACGGCGTTTGGGTCTTTGCGTGTCAAAAAATATACTATTTAACACTATTTGACGTGTCAAATAAGCTTGTTGACCATTCAGGACCTGAATATGACTGCACGTCACATAATAATTTAACGCGTTCATAAATTTTTTACGTAGTTATTACACATTGATTACACTATCACTCGTATTTCATATGTCACAACGATTCATCGATACGTATGCTATGATGCTGGTAAGTTGTCTCGCGCACCTACAGTGCTGGTCATAAAATAAAAGCTTACTAGCTCATGGATGCAAACAATGTTCTTCCCCAAAAACATAGCAAAACGACATAATCTGTTTCAGTAGCTATAGTTAGCTAGCTAACTATATAACTAGGTGTCATCGTCTAAAATAACCCTAATTTATAATTTGGTTCTTATTTGATTAATGGTCGGACCCATCTATGTGAAGCTAGCCACAATTAGGATTAGCCACAATAGTGGACTTTGCGGTTAGCCTTCAAAATAAAAGAACGGCATAATTTTACTATTTGTATTTATTTGCATCACTGTCAATGATATACTTTTATTTTGAAGGAAAACCGCAAATTCCACTATTGTGCCTAATCCTTTTTGTGGCTAGCTTCACAACACATGACATGGTCCGGTCACGCCTCATTAGCCAGATGAAGCTAGCTGGCTGCTTATAACGTTAGCTTTGGGCAACAGGGTTAAGTTGCTAAAGCTAGCTACCTCAGAAGTTGCGGTCGAACAAATTATACTTTATTACCAACCCGGTATTGTAAACACATCGTTCGTGGCCGGTGTTTGCTTTTTTACAGACTTTTTTTGTACAGCTTTTCCAGTGCTACTGTATCTTTTTTGACACGCAAAGAACCAAACGGCGTTCCATCGTATGTATGTCGTGAAGCTAATAGCAGTGATGCTATTAATGTGTAACTCTGGTAGGGCAACATCTGAAAAATAGAGCACTTGAAAGCCAACATCACCCACGACAGAGAACGGTTAATTGTCAAGGGCAATGAATACCATTATCTTGGCTTTAATGGATTTCGCCTTTGAGTTGTCTCGCTGAAATTTTGTTACTCTTTCAAATGATTGCTCGACTTGTTGACTGCTCGATCCAAACAGCAGACATTGTGGGCTTGTTTAGGAATGCTGTGTTGCATGTATAGCGCCAAATTTTATGTGACGTCATTGTAATTAAGAATTTGTTCTTAACCAACTTGTCTAGTTAAATAAAGGTTACACACACACACACCACACTGACCAACAAGTTATTTTGTTGGCATTTACGTATATGTCCCCATAACCAGTAAAACATACTTTTTTTCACTTACTTGCTGTGCTGTTTCGCTGATCAGTTGTTCAGTCATGTACCTACGTTATATATGTATACACGTCAGCTTTGACATCGGTTTTCCACATCGGCGTTAAACTAGACATCGATACCGATGTTGGCATTTTTAGCTAATATCTTCCGATATGTTCACCGATATATCGTGCATCCCTACTTCCAACCATTTAAATATACCTCTTCTAATGACTCAAACTAAATTATTCTGCTGCGCTATGTTTGAGGTGAGGGGTGTTGTACAAAATGAGGGGTGTTGTACAAAACAAAGTCATCAGTGATTGAATAATCTGTAACCAATCAGATTATCAAAGCTAATGACATTTTTAAATGGCGCTTTACCCATTTGTGTTCTGGCTCTGGCCCAACCCACCGGTTGCTGGGACCAATCAGAACGGTTAGAAAGTGTTTGCGTTCTAGAAATCGTCAGGGAGGTATTCAGGTCTTAAGGAACTACTCCCCCAAATTGGAGAAAGCAAACAACAAAACATACCGAAAAGCTGCTGTCTTGTTCAATGTAACCAGGTCAAAAATCCCGACCTATGGTTCGCAGTGCTCCCACATAGGGAAATAGAGCCTGCGAGAAGAGCCCTGTGGCCTCAGGCTATTCTGCATGGGAAATGTGGGGACCCGGTGCCCAATTAGGCTACATGTAGCCAATGGGGTTAACCCCAGGTTGTTTTCCCCATAGGCGGCGGGACCTCGTCGTTCTATCTAATACCGACTGGGACTATCCAGACTCATTGCGAAGAAGAAACTATCCTCCATGGGTGTGGCATAGTGTTCGGCTGGAGCAAGGAGTTTGGATAGCCAGGCAAACATCAGATAGTTCATCTCCTAAGAATCTGGGTCATCCTGTTGCAATGTGTGCAAGATTAATGGTCTGTCTACCCTTAGACAGACTATGCCCTTCCCTGGACCACCCATGGCTGTGCCCCTGCCCAGTCATGTAAAGCGCCATTTAAAAATGAAATCCATAGATTAGGCCCTAATGAATTTATTTCAATTGACTGATTTATTTCCATTGACTGATTTTATATTTCGAGGTTGGACGTTAGCACGTTGTGCGTACCACTAATATTGGCCGATTCCGATATGCTCACCCGATATATTGTGCATCCCTAGTCTGAATACTTTCCGAATACACTGTATGTGAGAATGCTGTTTATTGACTACAGTTCAGCATTCAACACTATTGTTATCTCCAAGATGTACCCTTTGTTCACCCACAACTGAGTGGTTTTGAATGACAGAACTCCATCAAGTTTGCTGACGACACCATGGTTGTAGGCCTGATAACCAACAACGACGAGTCAGCCTATAAGGGGAGGTATGTGAACTGGCATTGTGGTGCCAGGACAACAACCTCTCCCTCAACTTCAGCAAAACCAAGGAGTTGATTGTTGACTTCAGGAAGCAGAGGAGGTAACATGCCCCGATCCACATCAACGGGACTGCAGTAGAGAGAGTCAGCAGTTTTAAGTTTCTTGGCGTCCACCTCACGAGGACTTGACATGGACCACAACACCACCACTCTTGTCAAGAGGGTGCAACTGCGTCTCTACACACAGCTGAAGAAAATCGGCATGCCACCCAGTCCTCTCCAAATACTACCTCTTCAAAATATAGAGGGTCCTGACCAGTTGCATCACGGCCTGATACGGGAATTGCTCCATCCACAACCACATGGCCCTCCAGTGGGTGGTGAAGACATCTGTGTACATCACTGGGACCATGCTCCCACCAATCCAGGACATCTACTCAAAATGGTGCCTGAGAAAGGCCTGCAGCATCAAGGACCCACACACCCCAGCCATGCGCTATTCACTCCCTTACCATTGGGCAGACTGTATCGGCTCATGAGGTCTGATGCCAACATGCTCAGGGACAGTTTCCATCTACAAGCCACTAGAATGACCACTTGCACTGACTCTCCGCACCTCAGCACCAGGGTTGGGGTGTAACGGATTACAAAAAAAACTAACTGCAATTCATTACCAGCTAAAATATTGTAATCAGATTACAGATATTTTTGAAAAACTAGAATATTACTTCTAGGATAACTTTTAAATTCAGAATTATTTTGGGGACACCTTTCTGTTTTCTCAATGACATTCCAATCAGTATTTTTTTTAAAGGCGCATGTTTTAAGTTTGTTCTGCCTGAGCGAGTCTGACCACAAATCAGAGACCACTATGACGACGCACCAAATGCATTTGATGGATCACGGGAAAAGAGAAGGAATAGGCTTTTGTAGGCTACAGTCCAAGCTTTGTATTCCAATGGTGCGACTGCTGTCGGCATCCAAAGATAATCCTACTTGAATAAACGTTTGGAGATAAGGACTACAGCCTTGGTACGTAACCAACGGACGGACGATACTGATATCTGTTATTATTGATATCTAGACTACATAGCACATTGATGTGAATCACACTGCTGCTCTCATTTATTTGCGCCTTACGGATTGTGGTTGTTGTGGATTGCTGTTCACAAATGTATGTGTATTTTAACCCAATAATGGTTGAATTGAAGAAGTTTAAGCTGCCTATCAATCATTGTTTTTGCGACCATGGGTATATTTATTAGAGAAACCGTTTACAGTTTAAGAATCACACGGAAGCAAGAAGAGCAAAACAAGAGTTTCTATTGAACAAATTCAGGTAGGTCCCTCCCTGTTTCATTCCGTTTGCTTCTGTTTAAGAAACGTTTTGCATCAGAATCAGAGTAATGAATATGCCTCCGGTGGACAGCCAGTGAAAAATACGCTGTTGCAACAGCTGCATAGTCCGGATCCCAGGCTATGGAATGAAAGTTTGAGTTCCATACTGTCAAAAACACGTTTAATTTAAGAAGACCAGGAGTGGGGCTTTTATTTTCTTCATGGAAAATGACCATCTTGTTTTTCACGCGCAAATAGCACTTTTCCGGTAGTGTTCAAGCATGCCATTCTGAGAGCAGCATTTATTTTTCAACTCAAAGCAATGAGCCCAATCAGTCCTCCATAATAAAGGCAGAACTGAGCGATTTCTGTTAGCTGCAAAGTCAAAATAAGCTATATTGTAAAAGTATTTTTGGTATTAATTTAAGGTTATAGTTAGGCATTAGGGTTAGCAGTGTGGTTAAGGTTAGGTTTAAAATCAAATTGTATGACTTTGTGGCTGTGCCAGCTACTAACCTGAGCCTCTTAAGGGGAAAGTGATCAAAAAGTACCTGAAAGTAATCAGATTACAATACTGAGTTTGGGTAATCCTAAAGTTATTACTGATTACAGTTTTGGACAGGTAATTAATAACTGTAGAAGATTACATTTAGAAAGTAACCTACCCACCCTGCTTAGCACACACACACACACACACACACACACACACACACACACACACACACACACTCATTAATGCAACACTAGTGCGATTAACCAAAATGTCAATTCGTTTTTTTCTGAGGTCAATGGACAGCTTTTCTAGAGATATATCAGATCAAACCAGAACTATGTGATGTAGTAGGGAGTTGTAGATTCCAATAGGCCTATATTCTACATAGTTTTGCACAGAAAACGTGGTAATTAATTACAATGACCATAATCCATTGCACGCCTACTTGTCCGTTCTGTGTTTCTTTTACGCCTGCTACGTAAAAGAGACAGAATGTGTGATCGAGAGGGATAGACACCGAGGTATAATAAGGGGGTAGAGAGTATTTGCTTCATGAAGTATCTTTACCTGAAAATACATTAACTAAGCGATTAATAAATAGTATTCAGCAGTCATAAAAGTATGCCTTATTTACATTGAAGAACTACTAAAATAGTGATTTTTGTCAGACAGCATAGCTCGCAGCTCTATAGAGATGATGACTTGGAATTAAATAATAAAGTCATCAAATTAAACAAATGTAGTATACACAATTTAAATATTTTAAAGTAATGTGAATAAATTAGACTGGAGTTAATAAGTGATAAGCAGTAATGGGCAGTCACTACCATCATGGGACTTATATTAGTGCATAGTGCATTTAATGTTGAAAAAAAAGTAGCGTAATCGAAAACCAACCGACACAGAATCGACCTCAAAAAACACCATTCGCTCAGCACTTTGACACACACACACAATGCCCCCTTCCCCAAAACATGTGTAAATATTGGACAAAATTGTGCCTTCCTGTATTATACTGATGCTAAAATGTTTATTCTACTGAGCCATTACTTTGTGTTCTTATTTCTTATTGTTGCATTGTCGGGCAGGAACCTGCAAGTAAGAATTCCGTAGGACGATGTATACCATGTGTATGCCGTACATAAGACTAATGAACTTGATACTTGAAAGATAGTCATTTACACGGGCTATTGCATGGCTCCAAGTAGTCTCTTCTCACAGCTCCAAGAGGCTTAAGTCTATTTAGACCTCCATTTCGCAACCTCTGATGCAATTGCAAAACCAAAATAATTGTGTTCATGTGAAACATTGAATCATCCTGCAATAACAATTTAGATTTTATCATTACAAGCATCCAGTCATTTGATGTCAAACGCTGCATTTATCAATGGGTGATGGAAGGTTTCATTGTTTCACGAATAGAGCATCCGTCCATATGTTGTGGCCCAAAAATCTTCAGCACAGGTTGGCTTACAGTAAAAAAGGCATATGCAGTAACATTTTCAGTTCGTTGCATTATACCAGTTAAAATTAGGCCAGGTCTTGAATCTCACTGACTCCT
This sequence comes from Salvelinus alpinus, assembly GCF_045679555.1. Taxonomy (NCBI): domain Eukaryota; kingdom Metazoa; phylum Chordata; class Actinopteri; order Salmoniformes; family Salmonidae; genus Salvelinus; species Salvelinus alpinus. The sequence goes on along the minus strand of NC_092086.1, from coordinate 60,825,172 downwards.
TTTGCTGCTGCCCGTGATACATCTCTGCTAGCTGTGTGTTGTGTATTCTCTGGAGAACTGTAGCACATGCATAATTAAAGCAGTCTTCTCACATGGAGCCTGTGCTCTTCTCCCAGACAAAACTGGAGCTACAGCAGCGCTGCAGATGTAGGAACTTAATTTGAGCCAGTTGGCTACAGCAGAAAAACAATCCTGCATCAACAGGAAATTTGAATTATATTGTGGGTTATAATTAATGGACAGTTTTGTAGGGATTGATACATTTTTCATAAGGTAAAATCAAGTCTGAAATTTCAAAGTGTAAATTGCTATCTTCAGAAGCCTTTTTCATCTTCAAATACACTACAACTATCTGTATACATGGGCTGTGAAGACATTTATATATGGGCTGTGAGGACACTGAATAACAAGGATACACAGATTTACAGAACGGTAGCTACTGCATTCTTCACAATTACATGTCATTAGAGGTGGAGGAGTGTGTTTTCAATTAAAACGGAATGTAGGAAAGATAATGAAGATGGAGGTACGAACTCTCCTGTCTTTTGCCTTTCGTCTCCTGCCTTTCATAAGTGATGCATGGCTTGAAGGCATCTGATTGAAGCTGCCATGTTTCAGTCCATCTGGTTTGCCAAATTGAATCTTGGCATGCACTGCCATCAGGCCTTTTCAAACTGTTGGCTCACAATGTACGGCCGGGCCCATCTAGTAAGGGGAAGGGAAAAACAAAATATTTCACCACCAAGTTTAGTTTAGTTCATTAGGATCCCCATTAGCTACTGCACATGCAGCAGCTACTCTTCCTGGGGCCCACATAAACGTACAAATACATTAAAGTTCAGAATAGTTAGACAAGGGTTTTTATATATACAGTGGCAAGAAAAAGTATGTGAACTCTTTGGAATTACCTGGACTTCTGCATAATCTGTGTATCCTTTTGTTATTCCGTGTCCTCACAGCCCATATATAAATGTCTTCACAGCCCATATATAAATGTCTTCACAGTCCATGTTTACAGAGCCAGGATCTTAATTTGATCACCCTGTTGCTGGATAACTTGTAGTGTATTTGAGGATGAAAAAGGCTTCTGGAAGTTAGTAATTTACACTTAGAAATTTCAGACTTGATTTTACCTTACGAAAAATGTATCAACCCCTACAAAACTGTCCAGATAATTCCAAAGGGTTCACATACTTTTTCTTGCCACTGTGTGTGTGTGTGTGTGTGTGTGTGTGTGTGTGTGTGTGTGTGTGTGTGTGTGTGTGTGTGTGTGTGTGTGTGTGTGTGTGTGTGTGTGTGTGTGTGTGTGTGTGTGTGTGTGTGTGTGTGTGTGTGTGTGTGTGTGTGTGTGTGTGTGTGTGTGTGTGTATGAAGGCTATTCCATGTGAGAAATTGCCAAGAAACTGAAGATCTCGTACAACGCTGTATACTACTCCCTTCACAGAACAGAGAAAACTGGCTCTAACCAGAATAGAAAGTGGAGTGGTTTGAGAAACAGACGCCTCACAAGTCCTCAACTGGCAGTTTCATTAAATAGTACCCGCAAAACACCAGTCTCAACATCAACAGTGAAGAGGTGACTCCGGGATGCTGGCCTTCTAGGCAGAGTTGCAAAGGAAAAAGCCATATCTCAGACTGGCCAATAAAAAGAAAAGATTAAGATGGGGGAAAAAAACACACACTGGACAGAGGAACTCTGCCGGTACGAGATCTTCAGTTTCTTGGCCATTTGGAATAGCCTTCATTTCTCAGAACAAGAATAGACTGACGAGTTTCAGAAGAAAGTTATTTGTTTCTGGCCATTTTGAGCCTGTAATCGAACCCACAAATGCTGATGCTCCAGATACTCAATTAGTCTAAAGAAGGTCAGTTCTGCTTCTTTAATCAGAACAACAGTTTTCAGATGTGCTAACATAATTGCCAAAGTGTTTTCTAATGATCAATTAGCCTTTTAAAACGATAAACTTGGATTAGCTAACACAACGTGCCACTGGAACACAGGAGAGATGGTTGCTGATAATGGGCCTCTGTACACCTACATAGATATTCCATAAAAAATCTGCCTTTTCCAACTACAATAGTCATTTACAACATTAACAATGTCTACACTGTATTTCTGATCAATTTGATGTTATTTTAATGGACATAAAATGTGCTTTTCTTTCAAAAACAAGGACATTTCTAAGTGACCTCAAACTTTTGAACGGTAGTGTATATCTCATTCTAAAAATAAATATAAAATAAGAGCAGTGGTGAAAAAAGTACCCAAACTGTCATACTTGAGTAAAAGTAAAGATGCCTTAATTGAGAATTACTCAAGTAAAAGTGAAAGTCACCCAGTAAAATACTACTTGAGTAAAAGTCTGAAGTTTTTAAATATACTTAAGTATCAAAATTAAATGTAATAGCTAAAATATACTAAAGTATTGAGAGTAAGTATAAATCATTTAAAATTCCCTATATTAAGCAAACCAGACTGCACCATTTTCTTGTTTTAATTTATTTACGGATAGCCAGGTTCACACTCCAACACTCAGACATCATTTGCAAAAAAACTAAGCATTTGTGTTTATTGAGTCCGCCAGATCAGAGGTAATAGGGATGACCATGGATGTTCTCTTGATAAGTGCATGAATTTGTCCTGCTAGCCATTCGAAATGTAACGAGTACATTTCAGGGAAAATGTATGGAGTAAAATGTACATTATTTTCTTTAGGAATGTAGTGAAGTAAAAGTTGTCAAATATAAAAAGTAAAGTACAGATACCCCCAAAAAATAATTAAGTAGTATTTTTACTTAAGTACTTTACACCTCTGAATAAGAGTTATATATTGGAACGATACCAAGAGACACAAGAGACATATAACCAAGTAAGAAGGACTCTGCGATAGAGGGGTGACGAAAACATGCTCAAGTGCACTGTCTTAAGAGTCAACCCACACATCTGTTCTGTCTTACTTTGTATCCCTCAAATATTTTCTAGTAATTTAACTCTAAACAACAGTTAGCAGCTTAACCACTTCTCTTCAATCCACATCATTTGAAATTGAGACGTTGATTCATTATTTAAATGTTGAATTTGGGTACCCACAAATGACACGTTATTAAAGATCATCTGCTTAATGACTATACAACAAATGTATTAAGGCATTCATAAAGTATTCATAAGCCCTACATAGCTTCACAAAGCATTTGTAAGTAATATAATACTACTTAAAGGTTGATATAAATTGTCCTTAGGTCTGCTGCTTTGGAAAATGTTGCATAACCTTTTTGTCACCCTTCACATAACATGTGATTTGCGGATTTCTGAGGCATCCATATTTGCCTTATGAAGGGTTTATGAAGGCTTCTTTGAGCCTTAAAAGTTATATTTTGTTTAGAGTGGGACTGGATTATTGAAGATGTGCACAAGCAATTTAGTTACTATCATTAATGGTATTCAATAAAGGAATGAATTGGTTGGTTTGAGTCTTGTCCTGCGAGGTCCCACCCACTCTGTGCACCACTGATAATGTACGTAGCCATTGAAGATGTTTTCTCCCTCTTTCCCCTGATTTCCCCCTCATTCTGTCCCCCTCACGTACAAGTGTGCTACCTATTTACAGAGAGATGGGGTGTTAAGATTTGGTATTGCATTAGCTCATCAAGAATTAACTACTTGCTTTGTCTTTTCCAGAGTTCATTTCTTGGCCGGCTGAAACACTTTGTAGAGATCATTGACCCCAGCACACTCTTTGTGTCTGAGGTAAGGTACAGTTGAAAACATCAATCCACGTACTGTTTTACTACTTCAGCAATTGGTTTTTGTAAAAGACCAGATTTATATATGAGACTTAGGAACTGTGGCAACAGGAGAATACCGTCCAATACTTTAGATCTGGAATCAAATCAGATAACACAGGGTCGGACTGGGAACAAAAATTGGCCCACAAATTTCTCATACACCAGCCCATTTTTCCCTCAAAGGCCCCATTGTTAGCCCATTGTTAATTCTGCTCAAAATAATTTTGGGAAAGGCCCACTGGGCAAAATAAGCCCTATTTCCTTCTATGAGATAACACATTAACTCGAAACCTAACTACCTATTTTTAATTATCTTGTTGACTCAAATGACACTTATCTCTCCAGAGACGATTGACAGAATGCATTAAGCTCCTGGATGAATTTAAACATGGAACACTACCACCTGGAGTTTCTGATCTACAGGTTAGCTTTTTGTTATCAGAAATTCCTTTGTCAGTGTTACAGAATATATACTTTTCCAAAATGTAATTTGATGTTAAGCATAATGTTTATGACACTTGCAATATGTAGCTGTAACACACTCCATACATTCAGCTGCCCAACATTTCCCCTCACTGCTCTGCACTGAAACAGCTGTGTTTTTTTTTACTATTTAGCTATGGGAAGCCCAAAAGGTCAAGCAGGTAAGTTGTGGCACACGTCTGTTCGTATAAAGCAGTCTGACCACATTTTGACCCATGTACAGTTGAAGTCGGACGTTTACATACACCTTAGCCAAATACATTTAACTCAGTTTTTCACAATTCCTGACATTTAATCCCAGTAAAAATTTCCTGTCTTAGGTTAGTTAGGATCACCACTTTATTTTAAGAATGTGAAATGTCAGAATAATAGTAGAGAGAATTATTTATTTAAGCTTTTATTTATTTCATCACATTCCCAGTGGGTCAGAAGTTTACATACACTCAATTAGTATTTGGTAGCATTGCTTTTAAATTGTTTAACTTGGGTCAAACGCTTTGGGTAGCCTTCCACAAGCGTCCCACAATAAGTTGGGAGAATTTTGGCCCATTCCTCCTGACAGAGCTGGTGTAACTGAGGCAGGTTTGTATGCATCCTTGCTCGCACACGCTTTTTCAGTTCTGCCCAGAAATGTTATATTGGATTGAGGTCAGGGCTTTGTGATGGCCACTCCAATACCTTGACTTTGTTGTCCTTAAGCCATTTTGTCACAACTTTGGAAGTATGCTTGGGGTCATTGTCCATTTGGAAGACCTATTTGCGACCAAGCTTTAACTTCCTAACAGATGTCTTGAGATGTTGCTTCAGTATATCCACATAATTTTCCTTTCTCATGATGCCATCTATTTTGTGAAGTGCACCAGTCCCTGCACCAGTCCCTAGTCCCTGCTGCCACCCCTGTGCTTCACGGTTGGGATGGTGTTCCTCAGCTTGCAGGCTTCCCCCTTTTTCCTCCAAACATAACGATGGTCATTATGGCCAAACAGTTCTATTTTTGTTTCATCAGACCAGAGGTCATTTCTCCAAAAAGTACGATCTTTGTCCCCATATAGATACTTTTGTACCTGTTTCCTCCAGAATCTTCACAAGGTCTTTTGATGTTGTTCTGGGATTGATTTGCACTTTTTGCACCTAAGTATGTTCATCTCTAGGAGACAGAACGCGTCTCCTTCCAAATCAAATTGTATTTCCTGAGTGGTATGACGGCGACGTGGTCCCACGGTGCTTGTACTTGCGTACTATTGTTTGTACAGATGAATGTGGTACCTTCAGGCATTTGGAAATTGATCCCAAGGATGAACCAGACTTGTGGAGGTCTACAATGTTCTTTCTGAGGTCTTGGCTGATTTCTTTTGATTTTCCCATGATGTCAAGCAAAGAGGCACTGAGTTTGAAGGTAGGCCTTGGAATACATCCACAAGTACACCTCCAATTGACTGAAATTATGTCAATTAGCCTATCAGAAGCTTCTAAAGCCATGACATCATTTTCTGGAATTTTCCAAGCTGTTTAAAGGCACAGTCAACTTAGTGTATGTAAACGTCTGACCCACTGGAATTGTGATACAGTGAAATAATCTGTCTGTAAACAATTGTTGGAAAAATTACTTGTGTCAAGCACAAAGTAGATGTCCTAACAACTTACCAAAGCTATAGTTTGTTAACAAGAAATTTGTGGAGTGGTTGAAAAACGAGTTTTAATTACTCCAACCTAAGTGTATGTAAACTTCTGACTTCAACTGTATGTATTGCCATACATACATTTTCCCTCTCTTCTTTGAAGCATGATGATGTCACACTCTTTCTCATATCTGAATGCAGGCCATTATTCATCCTGACACAGGAGAGAAGATTTTCATGCCTTTTCGAATGTCAGGTATGGAACGAATGTCAGGAAGATTTTCACCAGAGTGACTTTTATTTTGTTAATGGTAATTTTGACACTGATTTTATATATATTTTTGCATCTAAACAGGTTATGTCCCATTTGGAACACCAATTGTAAGTCTTATATGAAATTATTACTGTATTTCATATGTGTCTATGGATACAATATTCAACTTTGTCCTGAAGTTGATTACTGTATGTAAATACGTGTAACAGCTGTTATGGTTATTTGTTTAACTGTTGGTTGTACTGACTTTTTGGGGTTGAGGGAAGCAGTCATTCTGGAGACCTTGCAGGACTAGAGCAGTTGCACTATTGTCTCTCTATCTGGCCTCATCTAGGTTGTGGGCCTTCTTCTTCCAAATCAGACTGTGGTATCCACCATTTTCTGGCAGGTAAAGACACGACAAGCAACCTTTTCAACAATAACGGTCCCATGTTAATATCCACATTGGATACGCTCTCCTTTCCAGTGAGGTAAAGTGATGTAATTGAATTTCACAGATTTTTTTATATATATTTTTCTCCTTTCAGTGGCTTAACCAGAGTCACAATGCCTGTGTCAACTACTCAAACCGCAATGCTACTAAGGTAGTGTATGATGCTACTAAGGTAGTGTATGATGCTACCAAGGTAGTGTATGATGCTACCAAGGTAGTGTATGATGCTACCAAGGTAGTGTATGAGAGGACCATTTATATTATTTATGGCTTGATTCTCAGAAAAGCTATTGAATTACAATTCTGTGTAAGTGTTTTTTGGTCCACATACTGTGCTGCTCCATAGAAACTAGCACTGCGTCTCCTGCATCTGGTACTGTAGATTTCCTTCAATTTAGCCATGGCTCATGTCCATTAGGCACCAAATAGAAGGAAATGGACTGAAACAGCGAGGGACTACCTGGACTTGTGCAATAAGAGACATACATGTTTGTTTTCCGTTGCAAAAACGTTTAGCTATGGTTTGCTCGAATTAACACCACCCAGATGTACAGTATAGAAAGTGTTTTGAACATATGACTGATGTCAAAGTGTACATTTTTTCATTCACGGTTTTGGTATTCAAGAGAGCGATTTTAGCTGGTGTTAGTGAGTCTTACGTAAGAGGCTGTGAGATACTAAGTCATTCATGTTGTTGTTCATATTAGCCTACACCGTCATCCACGTTTCTTCAAGGTTACTTCGGAGCTGTGACCAGTGCTGTCTCCCTTGCGGTCAGTTGATGATTATTATACATTTATGGTAATGAATATTCCGTTTCAGCGATTCTGTCCTGCCTATTTCTGCTATATGTAACGTGTTAAATGGGTTTAGAGCACAGGCGGCCAATAGCACCTTAATTGGGGAGGACAGGCTCATTCCGCTGAAACGGAATGAATGGAATAGTATGAAACACATCAAATACATGGTTTCCATGTGTTTGATACCATTCCATTCCAGCCATTATTATGAGCCGCCCTCCCCTCAGCAGCCTCCTGTGGTTTTCGAGTGTATCCTAACGTTTGTGCTGTGTTGTTTAGGTAGGACTGAATGTACTGATTCAGAAAGCCAACAGGTTGAGTCCAGCAACCCGGATGATAATACAGAGACTCATCCCTTTCCCAGCTGTGGGTAAGTATTCGTAAATAATTAAATAAAAACACATTAATATAGTGTTAATGTGAACATCTAGGCTTGATTTAACATCAGTTTATCACAATGTAATATGAGCTACAGGTGCAAATGAATAGGCTGCACTGCGTTTACTTTTGGGATCATTCTCCGTCTGTCCTGTATGTAGGTCTGCTTTTTATTAATAGAGCTTTGCTATAAATGCATCAATCACAGGGATAAATCACCTTTAACAAGAGCCGCAAATAAATTGGTGTCAGAGGAGGCAGAGTTTTGCTGCTGGTTTCTTCTCCATACGCTTTGTATGGTTAGCATTGTGTAGCTAATAGCTATCCTCCTACTACATAGATCTCTGTTCAAGATTGTCAAGGTTGTACTATACGCTCTCCCCAGTTGTAAATGTGAAACCTATGTGCTTACTAAGAGCCTGTCTATAGACCTCACGTGCTGAAGTGGAATACGCCAAACAAATCAAGATGAAATGGATACATTGGCCCTGTTGGAATACTCTTAAAATGCATCCTTCCTTCCTGCCATCCCTTAAGTAGTCGGCGGCAGGGAGCCTAGCGGTTAGAGCGTCGTTGGTTCAAAAACTGGAGTTGACAAGGTGAAAGATCTGATGTGCCCGTGAGCAAGGCACTCAACCCTAATTTGCTCCTGGGTCGCCGTACTACTATGGCTGACCCTGTAAAAAAAATGAACATTTCACTGCACCTATCCGACTATTCTAGTTGTCTCGTAGTGTCAGATTAGTGATTTACTTCAAGAATGGGAGGAAGGAAAGATATGTTTTTAAGAGTATTCAAATGGGTAGGTCTCAATCTCAGCTGAATGTCAGGCATTGCCACTGTCACGACCAGTATTCTCTGCTTACTCAGCCAGTGCCAACATTTGCAACGTGGGCCTCATGAGGCACAATGAGCTGTCGGAGGGCGTCGACGTGCTGGACGAAAATGGGAACATATTGGGCTCCTCAAAGATTGCTGCCAAACATGTGAGTGGCTTGTCATCAGTGAGACCTCTCACACAAGCCTTTATAAGAACACTGTTTCCTTCCTGGCCATAGAGAGAAAATGAATGGAGTCATTCCACTAGCTAGCTATCAAGCATACTGTGCAGATACAGTGCCTTCAGAAAGTATGCATACCTCTTGACTTATTCCACATTTTGTTGTGTTAAAGCCAGAAAAAAGACGGCTAAATCGGTCCGCTAATATACATCATCAGTCAAAAGTTTGGACACACCTACTCATTCAAGTGTTTTTCTTTATTTTTACTATTTTCTACATTGTAGAATAATAATTATGGCAAGAACAGCTCATAATATGGACTTGGTCTTTTACCAAATAGGGCTATCTTCTGTATATCAACCCTACCTTGTCACAACACAACTGATTGGCTGAAACGCATTAAGGCGGCACACCTGTTAATCGAAATGCATTTCAGGTGACTACCTCATGAAGCTGGTTGAGAGAATGCCAAGAGTGTTCAAAGCTGTCTTCAAGGCAAAGGGTGGCTATTTTGAAGAATCTCAAATATAAAATATATTTTGATTTGTTTAACACTTTTTATGCTTACTACATGATTCCATATGTGTTATTTCATAGTTTTGATGTCTTCACTGTTATTCTACAATGTAGAAAATTGTTCAAATAAAGAAAAACCCTTGAATGAGTAGGTGTGTCCAAACATTTGACTGGTACTGTATTTTTATTAATATATTTTTTGAATTGAGATTTTTCAGGGGGTGCCCCTACTATGACAATATTTGTACATTTATTACATGTATTATTAATCTTTAAGCTCTGTCAAGTTGGTTGTTGATCATTGATAGACAGCCATTTTCAAGTCTTGCCATAGATTTTTAAGACGATTTAAGTCAAGACTGTAACTAGGCATCTCAAGAACTTTCCATATTGTCTTGGTAACCAACTCCATTGTATATATTTGGCCTTGTGTTGTAGGTTATTGTCCTGCTGAAAGGTAAATGTATCTCCGTGTTTGTTGGAAAGCAGACTGAAACAGGTTTTCCTCTAGGATTTCCCCTAGCTCTATTCCATTTATTTTTATTGAAAAAAACTCCCTAGTCCTTACTGATGACAAGCATACCCATAACATGATGCAGACACCAACATGCTTTAAAATGTGAAGAGTGGTACTCAGCGATGTGTTGGATTTGTCCCAAACATAACACTTTGTATTCAGGACATAAAGTTAATTTCTTTGCCACATTTTTTGTAGTTTTACTTTAGTGCCTTATTGCAAACAGGATGCATGTTTTTTTTGAATATTTTGTATTCTGTACAGGCTCCCTTCTTTTCACTCTGTCATTTAAGTTAGTATTGTGGAGTAACTACAATGTTGTTGATCCATCCTGTTTTCTCCTATCATGGCCATTAAAGCCATGATAGGATGATAGCCATGGCCGTTTTAAAGTCACCATTGGCCTCATTGTGAAATCACTGAGCGGTTTCCTTCCTCTCCAGCAACTGAGTGAGGAAGGACACCTGTATCTTTGTAGTGACTGGGTGTATTAATACACCATTCAAAGTGTAATTAATAACCACCGTGCTCAAAGAGATATTCAATGTCTGCTTTTTTATTTTTACCCAACTACCAATAGGTGCCCTTCTTTGCGAGGCATTGGAAAACCTCCCTGGTCTTTGTGGTTGAATCTGTGTTTAACATTCACTGCTCGACTGAGGGACCTTTACAATTGTCTGTATGTGTGGGGTACACAGATGAGGTAGTCATTCAAAAATCATGTTAAACACTATTATTGCACACAGAGTGAATCCATGCAACTTATGTGACTTGTTAAGCAAATATTTACTTATGAACTTATTTAGGCTTGCCATAACATTTCAGCTTTTCATTTTTAATTAATTTATAAAAAATTCTGAAAACATAATTCCACTTTGACATTATGGGGTATTGTGTGTAGGCCAGACAATTTTAAATTCAGGCAGTAACACAAAATGTGGAAAAGTCAAGGTGCTTGAATACTTTCTGAAAGCACTGTATATCAAATTCATTGTTTTAGCATATTCAATCAGTATTTAGAATGAAAGATACCCTGACCAAGATGGCCATCCTGTAATCATGGCCATTCTAGTGTTCTATTTAGTTCTCTGTTCCTGGCAAAATATTTTGTCTGCAAACTGTTGATATTTTATATTCGATGCAAAATGTGTATTTTTAATGTGTGGAGAATCAGTTTCTGAATAGTCTGTCTGTGACTGAAGTCAGTACGATTCTTCATATGAGGTTCAATAAAGGAAGTAAATTATAATTTATTATTAGTCTAACATATTTGTGTTTTTCCTCATATGTCCATATGCTGCATCCTTCAAACCTCATGGGATGTGGAATTTAATCCAACATATTGCAATGTTTTGAATTGAAGCATGTGCACAATATTGTTCTTTCCCCCCAGGCAATTATGGAGACGGCCTTTACCAGAGTGGTCCTCCCGATGCCAATCTTTGTCCTTCCTCCCATCATTATGTCCTACCTAGAAAAGTATGTCATGCTTCTAGATGGGTCAGAAATATTTAGTGTACTGCCTTGTCTAGTCCCTGCATTAATGTCAGAATAGTGTCAGTTGAGTTATGGTCATCCCAATACGTAAAGCCTGAAAAATAGGGTCCCGGATAGGACAATGTTTTCAACAGATGAACATTCTGTGCCATTTCATTTTTTGGCAGGGTGGAGGTGTTGACAATTACTATTGTAATCATGTGTAAGAAATGTTGTATTAGTGTTGAGATTGTACTCAATACAAATGCCAATATCAAATGTGTGCTTCCCTTCATGTCTGTTAGACTTCCATTGCTGCAGACAAATCGGAGGCTGTTGCTGCCCATCCACAGCCTGGTGTGTCTGGCTACCTTCAGCCTCTCCCTGCCCCTGGCCATCAGCCTATTCCCACAGATGTCTCAGGTACTACTGCTGCTGCTATCCCTGAAGGCTGGCTGGACAGCTGGGAGGAATTAACCTCATACACACTTCACTTGTCTCTCTTGTAATTAAGAACGAATGATAAAGGTTCTGGGTTTAGAGGTACTGTGACGGGCTATTAGGTGTTGCAGACGGTTGGTAGGTGTATTGTGTGCTTACATCTTTCTCTGGCCAACTTCAACAGATAGAGGTGTCTCAGCTTGAGCCGGAGATTGCAATGGCAACCGATTGCAAGGTGGTGACCTACAACAAGGGACTGTGATGACTGGCCCCCGAGGAGAGAGTAGAGGACAGGGCACTGAACAGCGGTGCAAATTAGCCTCCTTTTTGACTGGCTGTAACGGACACTCCAGGTCTCTCTCTGGTGTAGGGTGAAGTTGCCCCTAGACGCTGATCTTGGCTCAGTTTTGTATTTTCCCACTAATGGATTGGGGAAGGGAAGCTTATCCCAGATCTGAACCTAGGAGAAACTTCACCCTGGATCTCTGTCTCCCATAGCCTAACATGGTAACAGCTCCAGGCACTTTTTGCTGCATTAAAATAGTGTAGCATAGATAATGTACTGTCTTAATCAATGGTTTTAATACAACACATTCCATGGATTGTGAAAATTATGCAAATCAGTAAGGATTGAGGGAGGTTAACGGAACAATATTGTAGTAATATGTTATGATGAAACTTTATAATGTTATGCCCATACCAGCTATTTCGCAATTGGTCATGCTGATCAACCCAATTGTTTACATTTTTATGAGATGTTTTTATTGTTGACCCAAAGTTGTTTTTTCTAAAGTAAAAAATAAAATCTAAAATAGTTTTACAATCACATCAATCAGTGTTGAGTGATAGATCCAGATAGACTGTTACATACCCCTTGACTTATTCCACATTGTCTTGTTACAGCCTGAATTCAAAATGGATTAGATAGATTTGTTTTCTCTCACCCATCTACACACAATACCCCATAATGACAAAGTGAAAACATGTTTTTAGAAATGTTTGCAACTTTATTGGGAATTAAATACAGAAATATCTAATTTACATAAGTATTCACACCCCGGAGTCAATCACATGTTAGAATCACCTTTGGCAGTGATTACAGCTATAAGTCTCTAAGAGCTTTGCACACCTGGATTGTACAATATTTACACATTCTTTTTTTTTATTCTTCAAGCTCTGTCAAGTTGGTTGTTGATCATTGCTAAACATCCATTTAAGTCTAGCCATAAATTTTCAAGCCTAATTAAGTCAACTGGAAGTAGGCCACTCAGGAACATTCAATGTTGTCTTGGTAAACAACTCCAGTGTATATTTGGCCTTGTGTTTTAGGTTATTGTCCTGCTAAAAGGTTGTTGATCCATCCTCCGTTTTCTCCTATCACAGCCATTAAACTCTAACTGTTTTCAAGTCACCATTGGCCGGCCTCATGGGGTAATCCCTGAGCGATTTCCTTCCTCTCCGGCAACTGAGTTAGGAAGGACGCCTGTATCTTTGTAGTAACTGGGTGTATTGATACACCATCCAAAGTGTAATTATTAAGTTCACCATGCTCAAAGGGATATTCAATGTTTGTTTTTTTTGTTTTTTTTTGCCATCTACCAATAGGTGCCCTTATTTTGAGGCATTGGAAAACCTCCCTGGTGTTTGAATCTGTATTTGAAATTCACTGCTCGGCTGAGGGACCTTACAATTATCTGTATGTGTGGGGTACAGAGAGGAGGTAGTCATTCAAAAATCATGTTAAACACTATTCTTGCACACAGAGTGAGTCAATGCAACTTTATTATGTAACTTGTTTTGCAAATATTTTCTCCTGAACTTATTTAGGCTTGCCATAACAAAGGGGTTGAATACTTATTGACTCAAGACATTTCAGCTTTTCATTTTTAATGAATTTGCTTTTAAAAATCAAAAAACATTCCACATTGACGTTATGGGGTATTGTGTGTAGGCCAGTGACACAAAATGTGGAAAAAGTCAAGGGGTGTGAATACTTTCTGAAGTCACTGTATATCAAAAGATGGCCATCCTGTAATCATCTCCATTCTACTGTTCTATTTCATTCAAAATATATTGTCTGTAAACATAATCTCAATTTAATCCATTTTAAATTCAGGCTGTAACATAACAAAATGTTGGAAATAGTCTAGGGGTGGGAATACTTTATGAAAGCATTGTGTAATGTGAAAGAGCAGGCTAGGCTACTCTGTAGGCTACTTGAGTCTGATGTAAAGAGTACAAAGAGGGCCCTGTCCAGCAACGGCCCCTAGCCTCTACACCCTGTACCACAGGCTATGGTTGAATCCCAGTTCTCCACCCTCCTCCCGAGGTGTGGATCATGGATTTAAAAGCATTGGATTGGTGTAAGCATTGGCTGGAGTAAGATTCCACCACTATGATGGGGAATGTGCAAGTGCACACTTGGGGAGAAGGGTGGAGAATCGGGATGTAGCCTAGGTATGTTTCTTGACTAGGGCCATTCTAGGACATTCTAGAGGAAGTCGGTTTGTGGACCATGGTTGCTAAAAAATAAAGTTTTCTATTCTACGTTTTTAGATTTTTGTACATTCCTTTCCCGATGATAATTGAATGAGAAAGGGTACAATACAGTATTGACTGTTTGAAGAAGTTAAATAACTGGTGCACAGTTATATTGCACAGTAAAATGTTTTTGTGTGTATATAACATTATTACCAGAATATATTGTACTAACCAATGTGCTATCCATTACCTCCTGTACATATTTAAAACTGGAATACTTAGTTGCTACATCCATTTTTGGACTTAAGTTAATTATATATATCCATTAATTCTTGAAGAATATAACTTATAAATGCCTCATTAGTTTAGTTCAACTGTACCCCATCAGAACCCAAAATATAAGATTGTTTTACTCCAATGTTTGTAAACAATGTAAATGTAAACAAATACTGTGTAGCCTCAACATGATTAACACTATAATTGTTATATCATGGATGGTCAGTCCTTGCATCAATAGCTCTGTCTATGATTTTGAAAGTGGAGACATTTTTCCAGACCCATCATCACTCAGCTTTTAACCAAATCAGAGGTAGGGTGACCGCTTTATTGTTTCAATTAAGGATTCTATGTATTTTCTGCTACTCAAAATGTACTAAATGTTATCTATGATTCAATGGCATGTCAAAATGTTTAGTAATATGGTAAAATATATGAACTTTTATTTGTCTTCTGTCAAATGCATGTATGTGTGACAGTGAGCCATCTACCTTTGCGTGACAATGAGGGTGCTGTAAAATATTGGAAAAAAGTTTGGCGTTCATGATATAATTCATTACATTTCATCGAAGATAAAATCATGTCAGAATTTTGCAGGGCACTAATCTTAGTCAATCTGTTTACTAGAAAAACACTACCTAAATCAATCGCTAGAGGCCACTAAATGCCTACGGGTAGACGCTTCTAAAAACGTCAGAGTTGAAAGGGCGAAGGTTGTTTTGAAGATGGCTGCCCCCCAAGATGACATGTTTTCTCTCTGCGTCGACCCCACTAAAGTTAGCAGTTGTGTGGAAGTCCGATTTATTGACAAGATTAAGGTAATGTGCTGACAATGATTATTTTGAAAAGGCTAATTTCAAGTTTCTCGGATCTAGCACCGTTTTGATGCCAAATTCATTGGCACGCATGCTGTCAGTCTGTGTGGACTAGCTGGGCAAATCAAAAAATTATTCGCGAGACAGCATTTTTTGGCATTTTGTTGACGTTTTCTGGCTGTCTGTAACTACGTAGTTACTTGCTATCTGTGTTAATGTTTTAGATTCATCATGGTGTAACCGATGTGAAATGGCTAGCTAGTTAGCGGGGTGCGCGCTAATAGCGTTTCAATCGGTGACGTCACTCGCTCTGAGCCCCTGAAGTAGTTGTTCCTCTTGCTCTGCAAGGGCCGCGGCTTTTGTGGAGCGATGGGTAACGATGCTTCGAGGGTGGCTGTTGTAGATGTGTACAGAGGGTCCCTGGTACGAGCAGGTAGGGGCGAGGAGAGGGACGGGAAGGTATACTGTTACAATGGCTTATTGTAGTTAGCTAGCAAATTACATTCACCACCAAGTACAGTCACCACCTTCATGCCACATGGATTGCTATCTGATTCCTTTTAAAGCTAGTTAAGCTTTTTGTCTAGTTAAACAACTAGCATCTTGACACGTTAGCTATCTAGGTATGCACAGAGATACCTTTTGGGGGGCTAATAAAGTTCAAAGGCTAGCCTGTTCTGAGTCAATAGGATACACTTTGTGTGGATAAAGTATGGGCAGGTGCATATTACTGAAATTGACATTGCTTTTTATATCTAAACATTTGGTTTTATTTTTAGGGCAAGGGATTATTTTCCAAGAAGGCCATCAAGAAAGGAGACACAATTTTTATTGAGCGCCCTCTTGTCTCTGCCCAGTTCTTGTGGAATTCCCTGTACAAGTACAAAGGTGAGGTGTTACAGGTTCAAGATTTAGGTGATTGACAGACTGAACACATCCTCGTTTTATGTTCCTAAAATTGTGGGTCAAAATGTTCCAGCATGCTTTGCTTTTTAGATGAACATATGCCAAGGGGAAAACCTCACATTTTGAGTCTTTTGAATGGTCTTTCATATTTAGTGATATGACCCTTAGTTCTCTCATTTATCATCCATCCCTGTCTCTTCTCCAGCCTGTGAGTTCTGCTTGCGTGCTCTGGAGACGGCCGAGGATAATGCCCGTAGACTCAGTGGCATCCCTGACCTCAGTCTACCCCACCCCGAGCTGTGCAAAGTGCATCCAGAGCTGCACCAAGCTTGCCCACAATGCCAGGTGTGTGCCTCTCACAAGTCCTCATCTGCACTGCCAATTAAGGACTGGACAGTACTGATCTAAAAACACATTGTAACCAATTTTTGAAAGTGGAAGCAAAGTACTTTTAGCATATATTTTCATTTGTCTCCTGCATCTTCGCAAATTGAAGTTTAATTGTAAGGATGTTTTTTCTATTAATAGCGTAAAATTAAGATGTACAGAAAGACTCATGTGAAGGCCAAATTACAGAGGAGGAACTTCTTGATGCATTTAAAGCCTTTAAGTCCAGTAAAACTCCAGGGCTGGATGGCATACCAGTTGAGGTACATCAAACCTTTTTCCATTATTAGCATGTTTTGATCACTTCTATAAAAATGGTAGACTATTGAATAGTCAGCAAGAAGGTCTGATTTTACTATTACTGAAACAGGACCCAGGTGGTAAATCCAGCCCACCTAAAAAACTGGAGGCCCCTTACACTTCACTGTTGTGATGCAAAAATTCTAGCAAAATGCATAGAATTTAAAAAAGTATTGTCAGACAAGTTTTTTTTACATGGACGATACATAGGAGATAATATAAGAGAAGTACTGGAAACAATGGAACACTATGAAGAATCGGGGAAACCGGGCCTAGTGTTCATTTTGAAAAGTACGACTAGGATTTATATATAAATGGACTATTTTAATTTTGTAGGATCTCTTATACAATGGATTAAAGTTATGTATAGTAACTCCAGTTGTAAAAGAGTAAATAATGGCTATTTCTCAGAAAGTATCAAACTGTCAAGAGGAGTGAAACAATGTTGTCCACTATCAGCATATCTATTTATTATGGCCATCAAAATGTTAGCTATTAAAATTTGATCCAACAATAATATCACGGGGCTAAAAATCCGGGGCTTAAAAGAAATGGTGTCATTGTACTGGCAACTCGTGTTTTCTTTTAAATGCGCAATTTGGATCCCTGGACAGTCTCATAGAGGATCTAGAAAAATGTTTCTAATCTCTGCATTGCAACCAAATATTGAAAAGTGTACTATATTACATATTGGATCGCAAAAAAATACAACTTTTACATTACTGTTGAGTTTACCAATAAAATGGCCTGGCGGTGAAGTGGACATAATCAGTATTTATATCCCTAAAGAGAGAAACTCTCACCACAATACATTTTAATAGAAAGTTAGCAAAATTATATATATTGCTCCATGAAAAGGTAAATACCTGTATTTGTGGAAAAATCACCCTGATTAATTATTTAGTCATATCCCAGTTTACATATTTACTTATCAAATCAAATCAAGTTTATTTTATATAGCCCTTCGTACATCAGTTAATATCTCGAAGTGCTGTACAGAAACCCAGCCTAAAACCCCAAACGGCAAGCAATGCAGGTGTAGAAGCACGGTGGCTAGGAAAAACTCCCTAGAAAGGCCAAAACCTAGGAAGAAACCTAGAGAGGAACCAGGCTATGAGGGGTGGCCAGTCCTCTTCTGGCTGTGCCGGGTGGAGATTATAACAGAACATGGCCAAGATGTTCAAATGTTCATAAATGACCAGCATGGTCAAATAATAATAATCACAGTAGTTATCGAGGGTGTAGCAAGTCAGCACCTCAGGAGTAAATGTCAGTTGGCTTTTCATAGCCGATCATTAAGAGTATCTCTACCGCTCCTGCGGTCTCTAGAGAGTTGAAAACAGCAGGTCTGGGACAGGTAGCAGGTCCGGTGGACAGGTCAGGGTTCCATAGCCGCAGGCAGAACAGTTGAAACTGGAACAGCAGCAAGGCCAGGTGGACTAGGGACAGCAAGGAGTCATCATGTCCGGTAGTCCTGACGCATGGTCCTAGGGCTCAGGTCCTCCGAGAGACAGAAAGAAAGAGAGAAGGAGAGAATTAGAGAGAGCATACTTAAATTCACACAGGACACCGGATAAGACAGGAGAAGTACTCCAGATATAACCAACTGACCCTAGCCCCCCGACACATAAACTACTGCAGCATAAATACTGGAGGCTGAGACAGGAGGGGTCAGGAGACACTGTGGCCCCATCCGATGATACCCCCGGACAGGGCCAAACAGGAAGGATATAACCCCACCCACTTTGCCAAAGCACAGCCCCCGCACCACTAGAGGGATATCTTCAACCACCAACTTACAATCCTGAGAAAAGGCCGAGTATAGCCCACAAAGATCTCCACCACAGCACAAACCAAGGGGGGGCGCCAACCCAGACAGGAAGATCACGTCAGTAACTCAACCCACTCAAGTGACGCACCCCTCCTAGGGACGGCATGAAAGAGCACCAGTAAGCCAGTGACTCAGCCCCTGTAATAGGGTTAGAGGCAGAGAATCCCAGTGGAGAGAGGGGAACCGGCCAGGCAGAGACTTATGGCCCTGGCTACACTGAACAACTTGTTTTTTAAATGATATGAGCAAAGAATATTCTACTTTATTTTGAACTTCAAGCCAGACAAAATGAAACGTGCCTATTTATATAATTAATATGAATTCAGAGGGCTGAAATTTAAATATTAAGGCATTGAACCTTTCACTAAAGGCTTCAGTCATACAAAAGTTGTACTTCAATCCGAACTGGTTTTCCAGCAGATTAGTAAGAATAGCTCATCCCGTGTTCGTAAAAAAACTTTTTTCCCTTTATTCAGTTTACAACACTTTCGGTTATTTGAAAATTAAATAATCTCTAGAATATCCCTATTTTTTAAACAAGCCATGGAAAGCTGGTTGCAATTTCAGTTTAATCCACCATAAAAGACACAACAAATATTACAACAAATATTATGGTTAAACTCCTATACTAATTGATACCAAAAAATATATATATTTTTGGAAAAATTGTTTAATAATCTTTGTTAATGATATCATAAATGCAGCTGAGGGAGTTATGTCACACATACAGCAAACAAAAATAAATGGAAATGTCTGCTCTATTCAAAATTACAGCCAACTGATTGCAGCATTACCGCAGGAAGGGGGAGAAAGTAAGGAACTTGTCTGTCGGCCCTACATTAGACCAAAATTGGTTAAAGAAAAAAGAAATATACCAGTTTAATTTAAGGATCAAAAAATGAACAGCTTGCAAAAATAGTTGGGAAGAGATTTTCGATGTGCCGATTCCATGGTACATGGTTTATGAACTGATGGATTAAAAACGTATAGCTTTCCCATTTAAATGATTTTGCTAAATTCTTGCAACCATTAGAATTGTATGTATATGGGGGAAACATCCATCCCAGCTCTGTATATTTTGCTGTGAAGATACAGAATCATTAGATCACTTGTTTTGGTACTGTCCACATGTAGCTTGTTTTTGGTCACAGGTTCAGAAATGCCTTAAGATTTACAATATTTACCTGGAGATTGCACTGCAAATAGCACTGCTGGGTGACTTGAAAAGCCATAGTCAATCGATCAATCTAATAATACTCTTAGTAAAAATTTTAATCTTTAATTTCTTTCTATCAGAATAGAAAGGTTCAGAACTTTTGTGAAACATTACAGAAGAGTTGAAAAATATTTTGGAATGAGATTGATGGGAGGATTTGAGGGTAACAGAAGTTGGGACAAAAAAAGATAACTAATGTCAAATATTCTGTGACTGTATATTTTATGTATAAGCTTTAAGTAGAGGCCTAAGTATTGTTGTCCAGTAGTTTACAATTAGGGGAGTGGGGTTAGGGGAAAATAATAAAACATATGGGGGATTGGAAATTATGATGACAATTACATAGATTGTGGGTTCTATTAATCTTCAATATTCAAACTGATCTACCCCCTTAAAAATACAAATAAATAAATACATTGTAGTGGAAAGCAATATGGAAGATTCCTACTTAGCCTGTGTTTTCAGATCAGTAAAGATGAAGGATTAGAAGCCACTTAAATAAGATAAATGAGATGCACCTACCCAATCCCTGTCTGACAACCACATGGAGATGTGTTGATGTACTGTAGCTCCTTCCTCCAATCTAGTCCAGTGTCTCGCTTTGGGTTTCAGTGAGACTTTGTTTCCCCCTGCAGGTGATGTACTGTAGCAACGAGTGTCGGCAGGCTGCAGCAGACCAGTACCATCGGGCCCTGTGCCTAGGCTCCTCCCAAGAGGACCCAAACCACCCCATCAGCAAACTAAAGGATGCCTGGAGGTGAGATATGGATTTTCTGTTTAATTGAATACTACTAGATGGGGCCCATATTTTTCTTGGGCTGGATTTAACATTTTTACTAGCTGTCAAATCCTTGCTTCCTCGTTTCCTCTAATTCCTCACCTCCCTCTCAAAGCACCCTCCCTTGCAACTCCGCTTTCAATTAGATTTGAGTAAACGAGGACGAGAAAGCAAGGATTTGACAGCCAGTAACGTTTTCAGATCCAGCCCCAGTAATATTTTGTCTGTGATTGCTGCAGTATGAACTGACATTGTCCCTTATCTGTCCCCTAGGAGCATGCACTACCCTCCTGAGACCTCCAGCATCATGCTCATGGCCAGGATGGTGGCCACTGTCAAACAGGTGAGCCTCCTCTGCCTCCTGCCTCTGACTTTTTTGTTGTTGAGCTTCTCCAATTCCAAAGTGGGTTGCACTTTGTATTTGCATTCTGTCTTTGTAGTGAATGTTAGTTTGAGATTAAGGTTTTTGGAGATTGAAAGATCTTCACAATGCCTGGAGAAGCATTTCACCTGTCAGCTTGCTATAATAATCCTATATTCTTTGCATACCTGTGCATAATATGTATTTCTCAAACATAATAATAATGTTTGAATCATTTGTGTCATGCAGGCCCAAGACAAAGGGCACTGGCAGAAGTTGTTCTCTCAATTCTGCAGCCGTGCGGCCAACGAGGAGGAGGAGATTGCACATAAGCTGCTGGGAGAGAAGTTCCAGGTAAGCATGGAGATAATGGCTGTGTCTAAAAATGTTAGCTACAAGATGTTAAATCCTTGCTTCCCCCATCCTTGTTTCCTAAATTCCTCTTAAGGCTCATTGGAGGAGGTCTGAGGAAAGGACCTTGGAACACTCCTCCAATGTGCTTTGAGAAGAATTGAGGAGACCAGGTTTGAGCTTCAAATTTGGTTTAAAAAAATGTGGTCAGCATTAGCTTTGAGTCACCATTGGAATAGATTTCAAAACGGTTACTTATAGACTGTTACCTTCATTTTGACATATTGTATTGGGTTTGTAGGGGCAGTTAACCGTACTACGAACCCTGTTTACAACGGCACTTTACGACGATCATCTCAATCGGGTGAGTGTGGCACCATTTCCCCTTTCACGACCAATTTATTTATAGACACAAAGTCGTGGCCAAAAGTTTTGAGAATGACACAAATATACATTTTCAAAGTCTGCTGCCTCAGTGTCTTTAGATATTTTTGTCAGATGTTACTATTGAATACTGAAGTGTAATTACAAGCATTTCATAAGTGTCAAAAGGCTTTTATTGACAATAAAATGAAGTTGATGCAGAGTCAATATTTGCAGTGTAGACCCTTCTTTTTCAAGACCTCTGCAATCTGCCCTGGCATGCTGTCAATTAACTTCTGGGCCACATCCTGACTGATGGCAGCCCATTCTTGCATAATCAATGCTTGGAGTTTGTCAGAATTTGTGGGGTTTTGTTTGTCCACCTGCCTCTTGAGGATTGACCACACGTTCTCAATGGGATTAAGGTCTGGGGAGTTTCCTGGCCATGGACCCAAAATATCAATGTTTTGTTCCCTGAGCCACTTAGTTATCAGTTTTGCCTTATGGCAAGGTGCTCCATCATGCTGGAAAAGGCATTGTTTGTCACCAAACTGTTCCTGGATGGTTGGGAGAAGTTGCTCTCAGAGGATGTGTTGGTACCATTCTTTATTCATGGCTGTATTCTTGGATGTATTCTTGGATGGTCTCAGGAGGCTTTACTGTTGGCATGACACAGGACTGATGGTAGCGCTCACCTTGTCTTCTCCGGACAAGCTTTTTTCCGGATGCCCCAAACAATCGGAAAGGGGATTCATCAGAGAAAATGACTTTACCGCAGTCCTCAGCAGTCCAATCCCTGTACCTTTTGCAGAATATCAGTCTGTCCCTGATGTTTTTCCTGGAGAGAAGTGGCTTCTTTGCTGCCCTTCTTGACACCAGGCCATCCTCCAAAAGTCTTCGCCTCACTATGCGTGCAGATGCACTCACACCTGCCTACTGCCATTCCTGAGCAAGCTCTGTACTGGTGGTGCCCCGATCCCGCAGCTGAATCAACTTTAGGAGACGGTCCTGGTGCTTGCTGGACTTTCTTGGACGCCCTGAAGCCTTAACAACAATTGAAACGCTCTCCTTGAAGTTCTTGGTGATCCGATAAATGGTTGATTTATGTGCAATATCCTTGCCTGTGAAGCCCTTTTTGTGCAAAGCAATGATTACGGCACATGTTTCCTTGCAGGTAACCATGGCTGACAGAGGAAGAACAATAATTCCAAGCACCACCCTCCTTTTGAAGCTTCCAGTCTGTTATTCAAACTCAATCACAATGACAGCGTGATCTCCAGCTTTGTCCTCGTCAACACTCACACCTGTGTTAACGAGAGAATCACTGACATGTCAGCTGGTGATTCAGTTCATTTGCATGGCAAAGAGGGACTTTGGAGTTAATTGCAATTCATCTGATCACTCTTCATAACATTCTGGAGTATATGCAAATTGCCATCATACAAACTGAGGCAGCAGACTTTGTGGAAAATGTATATTTGTGTCATTCTCAAAACTTTTGGCCACGACTGTACATCGTTTTTTCGAGCTGATACTTGGCTACTTCTTCGCTCCCAGTAGACAAGACTGTAAAATAATGTCTTTGATAGAACAATTTCTTATGGACGTGTGTGATTATGATGCAGATAGTTTATGCTATAAGGTGTGTGTCCTTGCATGTTACAGTGGTTTACACCTGAGGGATTTCGTTCCCTCTTCTCCCTTGTGGGGACCAATGGACAGGGTATAGGTACCAGGTAAGGTTAATCTCTAAATCTCCAACTCATAAATAATGCACTGTGCCATTAGTCTGAATATCATTAAATTTAAAGTGCTGACATTGTTTTCTTATGTCTCGTTATCTAGTTCTCTCAGCCAATGGGTTCATGCATGTGATGCTTTGGTGCTGACTAGCCAGCAGAGGGAGCAATTGGATTCCTTCATTGACCAACTATACAAGGATGTCGAGAAAGGTCACAATTCCCTCCCTACACTCAAATACAGTGCTGTTTCCTGTGACATCTGTACCGTTTATGAGGAATACTGCGGAAAACTGTCTGATAAATATATTTGAGTATAAACCTACATTACCAAGAAAGTTTTTCAGAGGCTTTGTACAGCTCACATTTTATGATAGATCGTAAATAATACTTGGCGCCTCTGAATTGGGGTGGCTTGACTCAGGCATATTTTAAATCGTTACTAATATGGAATGAATCTCCTCTACTGACAATAGAGGTCAGAGCTGAATTAGATTTGTCTCCACAGAGACCGGTGACTTTCTGAACTGCGAGGGTTCCGGGCTCTTCCTACTGCAAAGCGCATGTGAGTCGTCACTATCAGATGGTTTCTAACCCCAGCTCCCAGAATCCTCAAACTCGCACAACATACAGAATCAATTAAATGAACTACAAATACATTTCACTGGTCAAAAGTTTGATTGTTTGATTATTTCGTCTACTCTCTAGGTAACCATAGCTGCATACCGAATGCGGCGGCATCTTTCCCGAGCAACAACTTCTTGCTTCATCTCAGTGCCCTAAGTGACATCAGCCCTGGAGAGGTCAGAAGAGGATGCTGGGGAGGGGGGGCTGGCGATAAATTCTGGCCGTGGATAGATGGGACAGAACATCCTGGCTTGCTCTGTTGTCAGCCGGTATTAGGGGTCTGAGACTTTAAGGATTAGAGCGGTTGTGTCAGGCTGTCAGAGAGATTGAGAAGGCTTGCATCTGCCCGTTACAGAAGCGTCAGAAGGGGCCAGAGAAATGTTTTGCCAGCCAATTAAATTCTGGCAAAAAATGTGTGCGCTTTAGTTTCGTTCTTATGACCATGGCAGGATAGTGACGAGATTTGGCGCCTGCTGCTGAATAAACATGAAACAACCAGATAAAGTAACAAGACTTGAACGATAAATCCAGGAGTTTGAAGTGGCTAACTCATTCATTGTTGTGTAAATTAAATTAATCCCTATATAGTAACTGTAATGGGAGGTCTTTTGATGTGAATGTCCTCATCTGCTAACATGTTAAACTCTGTTTCCTCACATCTCCAGGAGATCGGTATCAGTTACTTGGACTGCTGTCAGCGTGACAGGAGCCGTCATAGCAGACACAAAATCCTGAGGTAAACAACTGAAATCCCCTGTGTACCAATCCTTTTGACAGACTCAAACTGTTCCTAGTTCAGTCAAGATCAATGGCCACCCTCCCAGGCAATAAGGGGCAGTCCTGGGCCAGCACAGCCAAGGGGGTCTGGCGGTTATTCCGGTGCCTACCTACGCTCCGGTACTGATTTTTACCCCCTTAAAACCAGGGCTGGTTTGCTCTGCGGGAACCCATTTTGGATTCATATTCACTGTATCCTGTTGAAAGGCACTTCACCTTGAAAATCTGCAACTCCCACAAACTGAAGGTAGTGAAGCATGAACAAAGACTGGTCTCTGTCTCTTTTCTCAGAAAATGAGAACCAAAGATGGTGGATAATTTAAGATGGTTCACTCAGGCGGTTTACCGTTGAAGAAGAAAAAAAAAGTCCATTCCAGTCTACTTAAAGGCCCAGTGCAGTCAAACATTTCCTGTGCTTTATATACACTTCAGATACAAAAGTATGTATACACCCCTTCAAATGAGTGGATTCGTCAATTTTGACAGGTGTATAAAACCGAGCACACAGCCATGCAATATCCATAGACAAACATTGGCAGTAGAATGGCCTTACTGAAGAGCTCAGTGACTTTCAACGTGGTACCGTCATAGGATGCCACCTTTCCAACAAGTCAGTCCGTCAAATTTCTGCACTGCTAGAGCTGCCCCGGTCAACTGTAAGTGCTATTATTTTGAAGTGGAAATGTAGAGGAGCAACAACGGCACAGCCGCAAAGTGGTAGGCCACACAAGCTCACAGAACGAGACCACCGAGTGCTGAAGCGCTTTGCGTGTAAAAATCGTCTGTCCTCGGTTGCAACACTCACTACTGAGTTCCAAGCTGCCTCTGGAGAAATGCCACCCCACACCATGACTGACCCACCGCCAAACCGGTCATGCTGGAGGATGTTGCAGGCAGCAGAACGTTCTCCACGGCATCTCCAGACTCTGTCACGTCTGTCACATGTGCTCAGTGTGAACCTGCTTTCATCTGTGAAGAGCACAGGGCGCCAGTGGCGAATTTGCCAATCTTGGTGTTCTCTGGCAAATGCCAAACGTACTGCACGGTGTTGGGCTGTAAGCACAACCCCCACCTGTGGACGTCGGGCCCTCATACCAACCTCATGGAGTCTGTTTCTGACCGTTTGAGCAGACACATGCACATTTGTGGCCTGCTGGAGGTCATTTTGCAGGGCTCTGGCAGTGCTCCACCTGCTCCTCCTTGCACAAAGGCGGAGGTAGCGGTCCTGCTGCTGGGTTGTTGCCCTCCTACGTCCTCCTCCACGTCTCCTGATGTACTGGCCTGTCTCCTGGTAGCGCCTCCATGCTCTGGACACTACGCTGACAGACACAGCTAACCTTCTTGCCACAGCTCGCATTGATGTGCCATCCTGGATGAGCTGCACTACCTGAGCCACTTGTGTGGGTTGTAGACTCCGTCTCATGCTACCACTAGAGTGAAAGCACCGCCAGCATTCAAAAGTGACCAAAACATCAGCCAGGAAGCATAGGAACTGAGAAGTGGTCTGTGGTCACCACCTGCAGAACCACTCCTTTATTGGGGGTGTCTTGCTAATTGCCTATAATTTCCACCTTTTGTCTATTCCATTTGCACAACAGCATGTGAAATTTATTGTCAATCAGTGTTGCTTCCTAAGTGGACAGTTTGATTTCACAGAAGTGTGATTGACTTGGAGTTACATTGTGTTGTTTAAGTGTTCCCTTTATTTTTTTGAGCAGTGTATATTCCCACACTGAAGTTGGAATAATACTGTGAAATGTTAAAATTATGATAATGCCCCTTTGGTATAAGAGCTGTTTGGAAATTTCTGCCTGTTTTTGTGGGATGGCGTTTTGGCCTGCCTGGTGACATTGGTTAGTTAGTAGACCAATAACAAATAGTTCTAAACCTCTGCCAATAAGAGCTAGTTTTCAGTTTCCCCCTCCCAACTCAGACCCTCCCGGACAGTCCTAGCTAAATTCTTGCTTAAGAAATTGCTCTTTTGCTTCTTTTCAACGGTTTTAATTTATAACAATCACAGTAACGTACTTAGTTGTTACCCAGAAATGATTTGCTATTGAGTTTAAAATGTCTGCATTAGACCTTTAACTGGTTGTCTCCCCCATGGACACCAATGCAATAGCAGCTGAGTCTGTTCTACTTAGTTCATTGACTTTCATTGAACCAGAAAAGAACAGCGA
Source organism: Salvelinus alpinus (assembly GCF_045679555.1). Classification (NCBI taxonomy): domain Eukaryota; kingdom Metazoa; phylum Chordata; class Actinopteri; order Salmoniformes; family Salmonidae; genus Salvelinus; species Salvelinus alpinus. The sequence continues at coordinate 60,798,060 of NC_092086.1, read as the reverse complement.
GTATTCACACCCACATTGTGTTGTGCAGTATGTTTACAGTGTTGAATCATGGCATTTATTTTTGAGGAGCTCACAGATTGACGCAAATGTATTTTATCAGTCTGCATTATATTCCTTATTCTTCCTTTTGCTCTCTCGCTAAGACAATCTTTGTCCAGAACGAGACAGGCAGCCATGTGACTTATGTAACTTCGTTGTTCTCTTCCCAGGGATAACTACCTGTTCATCTGCTCGTGTCCAAAATGTGTGTCTCAGATGGATGAGTTGGATCTGACGTCGGACGACGAGGAGGAGGAGGAGGAGGAGGGAGATGACATGGAGGACGAGATGACGGACGTCTGAGGGGGTAAAAAGACCCGCTCTGCTCCCACTCACCCCCTCCCTAATCCACTCACTCAGCCATGCTAGCTAACTGCACAGTGAAAACCAACCTTAAAGAAGACCTTGCATATCACCAAACATCAAATTCATTGTGTAACTAAATCTTTTTGTCAATGAAAATAAGTCACTCACTGGCCCTACGCTTTGGATCTCCCCCTTGAAAAGCGTTTTCTCACATTACTGTACAGTAGCAGATGTTTTAGCTGTCACCTCTCGTGTATCTTCTGCTTATTGGAAAAGTTTACATGGAAGACATCCAGTTCACTAATGTTTTTCATTTATCACAGTTTTTAGTACCATTAAATTGGCAAGATGTCATTTATTCCTCGTGTTGAGTGCATTAGGTGTAGATTAATTCAGACAGAATATATGGTGCTTGTTCTGTGAAGGATAATTCACTTGGCGAACCTAGTAGGGATAACATTACAGTATGGACAGTGTAGAAGAAGTAACTGACCCTTATTAAGTACATATATTTTCATATGAGATTAGAAACGGTCATTGCAAGCTATGAGGTAACCATCAGCCAGGATATTACTCTGAGACCTTGAGCTGTAGAAAGCTTTTGTCAGTTAACTATTTGCCCTTTATTGAGTAGAGCAGATTTTCACTGCAATGAAATTGCTGCTACTGCCCACACATGAATCAATACAACCGCAATGACTGTAATCTTCAGTGCCAACATTTTCAATGTTACCGAACAAATATGGCTAACATCGAATGACTAACTTCAATTATCTCAGTTGGCATTTCAGAGCAGTGGTGCATGAGAACAAATTGCTTTTGATGTCACACAATGAAATGCTGCAATATAAGAGCAGCAGTAAATATTGTATGAGAATCCTTGAAATTGTAATTTTTACTGCTCTGGCATAAACCATTGAGATTAAAATGTCTCGTCTCTTATTTGCTTTATTTGTGTTCTCCTTAGTACAATTTGGTTTTATGCAGAAGTTAAGCCAACTGGTAATTTCTCAGTCTTCATCAAATATGAACCACAAGTCAACACTGTTTGAAGCAGCACCGATATCCCGTGGATAACTATCCCGCCAACATCTTTGAGAGCATGACGATTTGACAACTATTCCTTTCTAGTTATTTTCTACTTCATTAGTGGGTCTTTTAACGACTGTTTCATGTGTGCCTGTTATTATATAGGCTATCTATTTGCCTGATGACTCGATAAACTGAATTATTCTGCTGCTCTATCGTTTGATACATTAGTCAGACTGCCATCATTGAAGTTGTTTGTGGTCACCTCAAAATGAAGGGTGTTGTACAAAACAAAGAAATCAGCAAGTGGATCATCTTTAACCAGTCAGAGTATCAGAGCCCATGACTAATTTTCATGTGTTCTTGCTCTGGCCCAACCCATCATCGTTTCTATTATAATGGATTTCCATTATAAAAAATCTTCAGGGAGGTACCCGATCCAGACTCGGAGAAGAAACTAACGTCCGTGGGTGTAGTGTTTGGCCGGAGCAAGGCTTTTGTGTAGCCGGGCAAATTATTGATACTAGATTAATGTGGCTGATAGCCAAATTTTCTGAGTGACCTATCATGTGATTTCACACAAGCTCCCATTTTTCAGAAACACAAATGTTCATCAGTGTCAGCCTATCTTCCCTATGGGAATGGTTTAGATGAGTCAAATGCAAATTTCCATTGGAAGAGAACGCATGTTTTTCTTCCATGAGAGGATGCACATAGCTGGAGCCAAGCATGGTGGGAGGCTGGACCTCTGAACAAGTCCAACACCCGTTGGTCGTCATCCTCAGAGCTCATGCCAGTATCCCCACTGGACCTCTTCAGCTCTGGAATGTGGCCGGGCTTTTGGCAGAGCTGTTCATTGAAGGGGTCGAGGGCAGGCAGTCACACACATGCACAACACACAGCACTATTGCTTAGTTTGTTCCACTGTATAGAGGTCATGTTAATAACCTATTCATAGACCCTTACTACCTTTAGCGCCTATTGATAATAGTATATTCTGGTCAGGGGAGGTTTGTTATGAGCCCCGACGCTAGTTCTGAACGTTAAACTCATCGTTTGCGGTAAGGTTTTCATATCAGCGACAAATACTTTTCAAAAAACAAAAGGTTAAATTACTTCACACCTTTATAGGGTTAGTGTTCCCGTACGGCCATATCTCCATGTTATAGTGCTTGTTTAAGGAAGTTAGATGGAATCAATAGGCAGCCACCTTTGTTAATTATGTTGAACAAAAATATAAACGCAACATGTAAAGTGTTGATCACATGTTTAATTTTTCTCAAATGTTGAGCATTTCTTCTTTGCCAAGATAATCCATCTGCCTGACAGGTTTGGCATATCAAGAAGCTGATTAAATAGCATGATCATTACACAGATGCACCTTGTGCTGGAGACAATAAAAGGCTACTCTAAAATGTGCAATTGTCACACAACACAACTCCACAGATGTCTTACGTTTTGAGGGAGCGTGCAATTGGCATGCTGACTGCGGAATGTCCAACAGAGCTGTTGCCAGAAAATTGGATGTTCAGTTCTTTACCATAAGCCACCTCTAACATTGTTGTAGCGAATTTGGCAGTACATCTGACCGGCCTCACAACTGCAGACCACGTGTAACCACGCGAGCCCAGGACCTCCACATCAGGCTTCTTCACCTGCGGGATCGTCTGGGAGGGCTCTTTCTGTCTGTAATAAAGTCCTTTTGTGGGGAAAAACTCATGCTGCACAACTGCCCATTCATGTGAAGTCCATAGATTAGGGCACCGAACACCTGTGTGTAAGCCACAGACAACAGGCGGCACATTAATTGGGGAGGACGGGCTCATAGTAATGGCTGGAACGGAATAAATGGAATAGTATCAAACAAGTGGTTTCCATGTGTTTGATGCCATTCCATATACTTCTTTCCAGCCATTATTATGAGCTGTCCACCCTTCAGCAGCATCCTGTGGTGTAAGCATAACTGGGGAGGAAGTGTAGTTCATCAACTGAAAGCACACACAGCGTATGGATCTGTGCAAAACTGCTCCAGTAAGTATCTTTCTCGCTGATATGAAAAATAAGGGACATATCAGCATATGTTTCAAAAACCGTTTTGCAAGCAATAATTATTTACATTTCTAAACGTTAAAACACAGCATCGGGATTGTTCACATGCAGACAACCGTGGGCAAAGCTAACCACTGAAAACCCTCCGGATAAGGTTTTTCGTGATCGGTGTGGCAGCCACACACATGCACAACAGCACTGTCACTTTGTTTGGACCTCTGTAGGGTTTGAGTGCAGGCAGTGCCACACATTTCAATTTTGGAATGTGGGCTTTTGACGGGGCGGTCCAATTTGGTCCACAGTAGGGGTTGAATGCAGGCAGCCACACACATACACAACACACAGCATTGTCCCTACAAATGGAGAAAGTGTGAGGTTCAATGGGCACGCCCCAGGAGAAAGGGGCTGACCCAGATCTTCATTTGAAGATAGAAGGGGACAGGAAGTGGGTTGAGGGGGGTGGTGGTGTCTAAATAAAAGCCAATTTTATGTACACAGAGAAAGAGGCCTTTATTCTATCTAACCAAGGCCAAAACACTAATATTCTACATTTCAATAAAGAGATTGGAAAGGAAGAGAAGTGGGCACATAATCATGCAGATGGAGAGAAATTATAAAATTAACATCTCATGATTTAAAACATGGTTAAATCAGATAAATTTGTCAGACTTACATGTGCAGGCTTGACATTTAAATTATAATGAATAATATAAACCCTTCAGTATCTGATTAAATATTCATACATTAGAGGCTCATCTTTTCACAGGTAACTATGAAACATGTAGCCAAATTCCATAATACGCATCACTTATATGAAAAGCATGGCGTTATGCTGATTGTCACAGTGAAATTAGTTTTCTCTTTGGAGATCAATGGTACATATAAATAACTAACATTTTCAATTACCAGGAGTCCCACACACTAGTAATCACAAACGTTCAAATTCATCACTTAGATGTAGGTTTTATGACTCCCAGTCTTTTTTGACTGAATTTGCACCTACTTGTAAGATATTGGATTATGTTCACATTGGATTAGGCATCAGATTACTTTTTCTTGTATTTTTGGACAACATTTTCTCTTTTGTCAGTCCCTTTCCTCGAGGTGGACAGTGATATTATTAATAATTGCCAATACTATACATTTCTACCAAAACTTGTTTGAAGTGGGCACACCATGATTGATGGGTCAGTGCTGAAATGGAAGCTGTTTTGAGACCAGAACGAGTCACTGGGCTTGAAATGGGTACCGTATGGAAACAATCTACAATATATATACACATTAGGCCCATCCAAAAATTGGTTTCCGAAATGGATACCATGACTGCCTTGGAAGGCTACTCCAAGGGTGAGTGATAGATGACCAGTCGAGCTGGGACCAGCCAACCTGAGGGAGGGCGGTTGCACCGTAGCTCACCATGTATGAGTACAAACATGATGGAGAGCAATATCATGATCACTGTCAGTACCGTAGTAAAATAACACTTTTAGGGTTTAGATTTAATGCCTTGGATACAGTTGAAGTCGGAAGTTTACATACACCTTAGACAAATACATTTAAACTCAGTTTTTCACAATTCCTGACATTAAATCCTAGTAAATATTCCCTGTTTTAGGTCAGTTAGGATCACCACTTTATTTTAAGAATGTGAAATTTCAGAATAATAGTAGAGAGAATGATATTCTTCAGCTTTTATTTATTTCATCACATTCCCAGTGAGTCAGAAGTTTACATACACTCAATTAGTTTTTGGTAGCATTGCCTTTAAATTGTTTAACTTGGGTCAAACGTTTCGGGTAGCCTTCCACAAGCTTCCCACAATAAGTTGGGTGAATTTTGGCCCATTCCTCCTGACAGAGCTGGTGTAACAGTCAGGTTTGTATGCCTCCTTGCTCGCACACGCTTTTTCAGTTCTGCCCACAAATTTTATATTGGATTGAGGTCAGGGCTTTGTGATGGCCACTCCAATACCTTGATTTTGTTGTCCTTAAGCCATTTTGCCACAACTTTGGAAGTATGCTTGGGGTCATTGTCCATTTAGAAGACCCATTTGCAACCAAGCTTTAACTTCCTGACTGATGTCTTGAGATGTTGCTTCAGTATATCCACATAATTGTCCTACCTCATGATGCCATCTATTTTGTGAAGTGCACCAGTCCCTCCTGCAGCAAAGCACCCCCACAACATGATGCTGCTTCGGCTTGTAAGCTTCCCCCTTTTTCCTCCAAACATAACGATGGTTATTATGGCCAAACAGTTCTATTTTTGTTTAATCAGACCAGAGGACATTTCTCAAAAAAGTACGATCTTTGTCTCCATGTGCAGTTGCAAACCGTAGTCTGGCTTTTTTATGGCGGTTTTGGAGCAGTGGCTTCTTTCTTGCTGAGCGGCCTTTCAGGTTATGTCGATATAGGACTGTAAAGTCATTCAGAATAACTGTCTTGTGGAAACATTGTGGGCTGCTCAATGGCCTCTCATTTATCATTGGAGAAAACATTTGGGACTGCAATGGCATCATAGAAATCTTATTGTGCACTCTGAGCCAATGAAAGAGGATAGGAAGGATTGTTGTGATTCATTCAAATTGATGCTTGAAAATGGAAAATGTTACACTAGTATAGCTTATATGCCACAATGGGTACATGGTTTTCAAAGGGCTGGAAGTTGAGAAAAACATTTTTACTTCAGTATTGTGACAGGGTTAATGTTTCCTGTGGGACCCTAAATATTGGGGAACGTTTAAAATAACATAAAACCACCCAGTAGACTTGTCCATGTGAGAGATTTTGTCCCTGAAAGTCATGTGTAGTATGTGCTGTCTAAGTTTATTTCTGTGAGAGCATACATTTTGGAACAATGCTTTTTTGAATAAATGTTTGGGGTGTGATTGAGTGTTCTAAAGCCTTGTTTACATTGGCAGTTTGAAGTGACTCAAATACAATTTATTTGCATACAGTACCAGTCAAAGTTTGGACACACCTACTCATTCAAGGGTTTTTCTTTATTTTTACTATTTTCTACAATGTCGAATAATAGTGAAGACATCAACACTATGAAATAACACATATGGAATCATGTAGCAACCAAAAAAGTGTTAAATAAATCAAAATATACTTTATATTTGAGATTCTTCAAAGTAGCCAACCTTTGCCTTAATGACAGCTTTGCACACTCTTGGCATTCTCTCAACCAGCTTCATGAGGTAGTCACCTGGAATGCATTTCAATTAACAGGTGTGCCTGTTAATTTGTGGAATTTCTTACCTTCTTAATGCGTTTGAGCCAATCAGTTGTGTTGTGACAAGGTAGGGGGTATACAGAAGATAGCCCTATTTGTTAAAAGACCAAGTTCATATTATGGCACGAACAGCTCAAATAAGCAAAGAGAAACGTCATTACTTTAAGACATGAAGGTCAGTCAATCCGGAAGATTTTAAGAATTTTGAAAGTTTCTTCAAGTGCAGTCGCAAAAACCATCAAGCGCTATGATGGAACTGGCTCTCATGAGGACCGCCATAGGAAAGGAAGACCCAGAGTTACCTCTGCTGCAGAAGATAAGTTCATTAGAGTTAACTGCACCTCAGATTGCAGCCCAAATAAATGCTTCACAGAGTTCAAGTAACAGACACATCTCAACATCAACTGTTCAGAGGAGACTGCGTGAATCAGGCCTTTATGGTCGAATTGCTGCAAAGAAACGACCACTAAACGACACCAATAAGAAAAATAGACTTGCTTGGGCCAAGAAACACGAGCAATTAGACCGGTGGAAATCTGTCCTTTGGTCTGATGAGTCCAAATTTGAGATTTTTGGTTCCAACCACCGTGTCTTTGTGAGACGCAGAGTAGGTGAACGGATGATCTCTGCATGGGCGGTTCCCACAGTGAAGCATGGAGGAGGAGGTGTGATGGTGTGTGGGTGCTTTGCTGGTGGCACTGTCATTGATTCATTTAGAATTCAAGGCACACTTAACCAGCATGGTTTAGTGGGACTATCATTTGTTTTTTAACAGGACAATGACCTAAAACACACCTCCAGGCTTTGTAAGGGCTATTTGACCAAGAAGGAGAGTGCTGCATCAGATGACCTGGCCTACACAATCACCCAACCTCAACCCAATTGTGATGGTTTGGGATGAGTTGAACCGCAGAGTGATGGAAAAGCAGCCAACAAGTGCCCAGCATATATGTGAACTCCTTCAAGACTGTTGGAAAAGCATTCCTCATGAAGCTGGTTGAGAGAATGCCAAGAGTGTGCAAAGCTGTCATCAAGGCAAAGGGTGGCTACTTTGAAGAACCTGAATTATAACATTTTGATTTGTTTAACACTTTTTTGGTTACTACATGATTCCATATGTGTTATTTCAGAGTTGTGATGTCTTCACTGTTATTCTACAATGTAGAAAATAGTCCAAATAAAGAAAAACCCTTGAATGAGTAGGTGTGTCCAAACTTTTGACTGATGCTGTATCTGATTTGAATCTGTTATTTTTCCTGCAGTCTGAACAGCCAAAAAGCACATGGAATCAGATATTTCAAACCACATATCAAACCACCTTCGTAGAATCAAATCTGATTCTTGGCCATGCGACTTGTCAAATCTGATTTATTTGCCCTTAAGTGGTTTTTAGACTTACTCAGCGTATCCTGTTGCTTGCTAGCTACTCTGCTGACAATTTGACAAGAACATGTGGTAGATAACTAGCTCGTAAATTGTTTGCAAAAAAAATTGGTGAATGTGCTAGCCAAAAAGGACTAGTTTTGAAAGTTGGATCATGTTATCCTTTGAGGCTTTAAAAGTGTTCTTACTCTATTATTTTGATCATTCAAAGCAACTTGGAAATTTCCATGGCAGGCATTGTCACCTTAGCTTGCTACATAACTTCTGAGTGATAGGAAGCACAAGCACCACCACCAAACAGCCTTCACCACACAGGTGGTTGGTGGCACCTTAATTGAGGAGAACAGGCTTGTGCTAATGACTGGAGCGGAATGGTATCACACACATGGTTTCCAGGTGTTTGATGCCATTCCACCTGCTCCGTTCCGTAAATTATTATGAGCCGTTCTCTCCTCAGCAGCCTCCTATGCTACACCACACACCTGTCCTTACTATGACAACTAGCATAGCCTTGTCAGCAAATGCCGGCTGTCTGAACACACACACATCCGATTTGGTCATTTGTAACTTGCTGTTTGGACAGTCAGTAGTCCAAAACAGATTTAAAAAACAAAGCTGATTTGACCATTAATGCCCACAGTGTAAACAAGGCTTTAAAAGGTATATGTGTTCATCTGCATCAGTGTTTTTTTTTATTAACATTTGAAAAAATGCAAAAGTTTGAAGTTATGCCACTGAAATAGTGTCCTTTATTTTCTGTTTATTCCATGTTTTGATGGGAAACCGAGGCTTTTCTGAACCCCTTCTGGGCTTTTACCAAATTGTGCTGAAAAACTGTTCATTCCTCAGAGCTTTTAACAGTGCAAATTAGTGACACCTGCTGGTCAGGAATAAATATTAGCACCTTTGATGTTCTGATATAGACTAGTTTTCGCATTGTGTCCAACAAAACATCATGGCGCAACGGATAGGTGTGAGCGTTAAAGGTCAATCCGTCATCTGCATTGGCCGTACAGCATTTACAGTGATACGGCCTCTGTAGAAGTCAAGGCATTCATACTTCTTACGCTTCGCAGAGCAATTTATCAGAGCTGTTGTGAAGTAAAGGAAGTGAGTTTGTGTTTATACAGGACCTCCCACCCCCACCGACCATCAACTAATCATGTCAATGCGGAGCTATACAGAGCCCTTTGGGAGGCACATGGCGATGTGGTGCGGATCTCGATTTGGCCTCCACAAGCTTCCAGAAGCACCACAATTGAGTCACACCCTCCATACTGAGCCTCCAGGACAGCAATGCCAGATCAAGCATAAAAGGCTCTGCATAGTCAATCTGAGTCTGCAGTTGCCGTTCAGCATTTTACTGTGATTTGGCCTCAGCTGAAGTCAGAGCGTTCATACCTCTTGCGCTTCACAGAGCTGTTGTGTAGTACGCTGTCAAGGAAGTGAGTCTGTGTTTATACAGGATCTCCCATCCCCACCTACCGTCAACCAATCATGTCAATAGAGAGTGATACCACAGGAGGTTGGTGGCATCTTAATTGGGTAGGACGGGCTCGTGATAATGGCTGGAGCGGAATCAGGGGAATGCTATCAAATACATCAATCACATGGTTTCCATGTCTTTGATGCAATTCCGTTTGCGTCGTTCCAGCCATTATTATGAGCCGTCCTCCCCTCAGAAGCCTTCTTCCCATTAAAGAAAGCACCGGCACCACAGCTGAATCAGTGGGGATCTCGCATTTTGCCACACACTGTTTGAAAAACCATATGATCAAACGAAGCTTCGGACGTCATTGATCACGTGGTGGCGTTACTTTGAAACTATTGTGTATGCTTTGAAACCTGTTTGAAATGAGTAACCTAGATTTTTTTAAACAAAAAATACATTAATGAAAGACTGTGGCTAGGGCTGTGTTGGTCACGGAATTTCATCAGCCGGTGATTGTCTAGCAAATAGCTGTCGGTCTCACAGTAATTGATCATTAATTAACATTAACACATCCTGGCATCCACTGATGCAGACCTTTGGAACATCTAGATTTTAAAAAGTCTAATAAATCCATGTAATATAGCCTACACCTTGACAATAAATCCATTATTTATTTTAGACATGTCTGAAGAAACATGATATGAAGAAAATGTAGTCTATTTCAGAAGAACAGAATCGCATACTCTGAGTTGTCCTTATGTTAGGTCCTGATCTGGCTATGCCAAATGGCTGTGGGCTACACTAGTTCATTTAGCAGACAAGATTTTCTAAGAGTTAATTCTGTGGCATTATTTTATGTTATGAAGAATACAATTGAACAAAGCTGAATAAAATAGAAAGGACATTTTCTCCAAAAGATTTGAGGGAGTGCACACATGCGGCAATTCTGTGTTGAGCGGTTAACAAAGAAATATGTACTCCTATATGCTTAATTTAGAGTTATTAATGTAACTTTAGTTGTTTTACAAACGTTGGGCTATATGTTTTGATTTTTAATACATTGTAAGGCTGCATGATGCGACTCTAATGATGATTTGAAAAAAGTTGCTTGAAAGTGATGCTTTGTTGTACAGTGCAGGCCGTACACTTCATCATTCTCTCATTCACAATTTGACAAGAACTTGCTAATGCCTCGAATTTGCCAGCGGCGTCCCATTTGTGTGGCCGTAATGCACCCTAAAAACATCCATGCCTTTTGCGGCCAGTGGCCGTTGTGCCCTTGGCCCGGAGTGCTGCCTGCTCAGAAGTGCCTCTCATTCACATGGCTCACTCACCTGGCTCACAGGTCTTTCTCACAGGCTACAAGTGAAGACAGACACATCGCGGACGCAACTGCAGGCGTCCTTATCCTATTCCGAGGTGCATATTAAAGATATTGGAAGCTGTCCACATTTACTTTTCGGCAGCCAACAAGATGAGTAGGCCTAACGAACAGCAAAGCACTAGCCTATGTCAATCTACTATCCCCCATAGTACAAAAGTTGACCTATTCTATTCTGTGCAAGAAATAAATATTCCAAACATAGTCTGGAACAGTCGTGGGATGCGATAGATCCCAAATTAATACAACCTCTAGCATGAAAAAACATTTTTTTATGCAATTTGGCTGACAACAGCTCAGAACGTTTAGCTTAAAATGTTGATAAACTATTAGGCTATTTCTTCACATTATAAGTGCAGCAATGCGCACACAACAGTAGGCTATAAGCGCGAATATTCCATTATTAGGGAAAACACCATTATCAAAAGTGACGCAAATGCGATTATGCATGTAATGCTTTATTTAAAAAGGTGCATTTTTATGGTGAAAATGATCTTCCCCAAGCTTTAAACTCACACGCTGCTTATGTATGCAAGTTAAGCCCTACACCCCTTGTAAAGCTGATTAATGTGCTTAGTTTTAATGAGTTTTTTGGCCACTTTAGTTGTGATACAAACCTTATCAATACATATAGGCCTATGGGCTAGGCTACATGAGGTGTGCGACTATGATTAGAAAACGTTTTTTTTTAAAGGAATTGCTTCTTGCCTTATACTGGGACTCATTCAGAAGACCATTATCATGCACCTGTCTCGAAACAGGGGCAGGAGAATAAATACATGTCACCTATGCACTTAAATAACAAATGGAGCACGAGTTGCCCATGGTTCACTTTCATGCCAACCAGGTAGGCTATACTCCTGTTGTAAAGATAAGCAATGTGCTTACTATTAGGAAAGTTGAGAAATAAATAGCCTATAGAAAGCTGATGGGATCCCCCACTTTTTAATAGAGGCCATCACTCTGTTTTCTCACGCAATTGCATTGCCTATAGAAATATTGCGCAACATGAGCTCATGGGCTCTCAATAAGTGTTTGATTAGATTTTCGATTACATTTGCGTTGATGTCAGAGTGATTAGATGGACAATAGAGTGGTGAGTACCAGGCAGTTAGCAAGTTTGGTAGGCTACTAATGACCATCAGCAGCATCAGAGCTTGGAGAAGCTTAATTACCGTGACTAAATTGTCAGGTGGAATTTGACTTCCTTCATGACTCGTGACCTCGGTAGTACAGTTACTCCAACAGCCCTAACTGTGGAGGATGTTAAATAAAAAAACTGAACAGCCTAGGCTTTGTTTCCAGAAAACAGGATCCCCCATTATAGTGAATGGGGAAATGGCGATCTTGATGGTCAGTGTTTGTGGATATATATATATATATATATATATATATATATATATATATTATATATATTATATATATATTTAACACAATTATGGTACAAATAATTGTTTCTATTTCACCAGATGTATGTCCTTTAACCAATTACTCTAAAATCACACACAGACGAAGTTATAAGGATAATTTAGATGCTAATGGTTGACTGCAGTACCTCAGTCGGGCTTCAGTTTGAGATACTCCATGAGAGGGCAGCACTGAGCTAGCCTACAACGTAACTTCCTAGAGTAGCTCAAACTGCTCATGCAATGTTTCCGAAAATTCCTCCATGTAGCAAGATGGCGACACTGCCTGATCATCATATGCGCCACTTAGCATTCTGATAGAAAACAATGGGGTGATGTCATCGATGGCTTCCTCCATATTTTTAACAGTCTATGGTTTAGGATTGTATAATCTTAGTTGAGCAACCTCTTACATGGTGGAAACCAGCTAATCAGAAGTCAGGTACAGGTCTAGCCCAGAACAAGAGAACAGGACCATTCAAGTAGGACCATTTACTGTATTAATCGTTGATTCTACAGAAGATGGAGTACAGGCTGCAGAACTGGAAAACAAACATTTGTTTGTCAACAAACAAGCCATACTTTAACCTGAAATAATATTAGGCCTTAGATGTTGCTGATGAATGACGGGTGTTTATTTGTATTAGGAACTGGTTTGATGCTGAGTGTTTTTAATTCTGTTTCACCTGTCTTGCTTGTCTCCACCCAAATAAATTGCACAAATCCTATATCACACAAATACACATATTGAATAACACACTTATAAAGAAGAGAACCTGATTATTACACTATTGCACTTCAAACAAGAAACACAAACTAAATTGTACAACTAATTGCATTACTAATTGCATTAGTACTGTACAAAGTTAGAGGTGCGCTATTTGATAGATTCCCCCGCTCCCCCTACCTCGGGCTTCCAGTGGGAGACCTGAGGTCAACCTACACCCGCCACCTCCCCATCTCGTACTTCTGAGTGGGAGACCTTCCCAGGCATTTTTATTTTATTTTTACTTCACCTTTATTTAACCAGGTAGGCCAGTTGAGGACAAGTTCTCATTTACAACTGCCACCTGGCCAAGATAAAGCAAAGCAGTGCGACAAAAACAACAACACAGAGTTACACATAAACAAACGTACAGTCAATAACACAATAGAAAAATCTATGTACTGAGTGTGCAAATGTAGAAGAGTAGGGAAGTAAAGGCAATAAATAGGCCATGGAGGCGAAACAATTACAATTTAATAATAGATGTGCAAGTAGAGATACTGGGGTGCAAAAGAGCAAGAGGATAAGTAACAATATGGGGATGAGGTAGTCGGGTGTGCTATTTACAGATAGGCTGTGTACAGGTACAGTGATCGGTAAGCTGCTCTGACAGCTGATGCTTAAAGTTAGAGAGGGAGATATAAGACTCCAGCTTCAGTGATTTTTGCAATTCGTTCCAGTCATTGGCAGCAGAGAACTGGAAGGAAAGGTGGCCAAAGGAAGTGTTGGCTTTGGGGGTGACTAGTGAAATATAGCCGCTGGTGCGCGCGCTACGGGTGGGTGTTGCTATGGTGACCAGTGAGCTGAGATAAGGCGGGGCTTTACCTAGCAAAGACTTATACATGACCTGGAGCCAGTGGGTTTGGCGACGAATATGTAGTGAGGACGAGACAACGAGAGCATACAGGTCGCAGTGGTGGGTAGTATATTGGGCTTTGGTGACAAAACGGATGGCACTGTGATAGACTACATCCAGTTTGCTGAGTAGAGTGTTGGAGGCTATTTAATAAATGACATCGCCGAAGTCAAGGATCGATATCGCCCTGCAGCACTCACTTCCTTCATCATGAAGTGCTTTGAGAGACTAGTCAAGGACCATATCACCACCCTACCTGACACCCTAGACCCACTCCAATTTGCTTACCGCCCCAATCACACTGCACACTGCCCTAACCCATCTGTACAAGAGAAATACCTATGTAAGAATGCTGTTCATCGACTACAGCTCAGCATTTAACACCATAGTACCCTCCAAACTCGTCATTAAGCTCGAGACCCTGGGTCTCGACCCCGCCCTTTGCAACTGGGTCCTGGACTTCCTGACGGGCCGCCCCCAGGCAATGGTCCACCCACACAGACAGCGTGTGAGGGTAGGTAACAACATCTCCACCCCGCTGATCCTCAACACTGGGGCCCCACAAGGGTGCGTTGTCAGCCCTCTCCTGTACTCCCTGTTCACCCATGACTGCGTGGCCATGCACGCCTCCAACTCAATCATCAAGTTTGCAGACGACACTACAGTGGTAGGCTTGATCACCCGACAGGGAGGAGACGGCCCACAGGAAGTAGGTGAGGGACCTCTGAGTGTGAGGTTATTTTCTTGACACCACAGTCCATGTCAACAAAACAAAGGAGATGATCGTGGACTTCAGGAAACAGTAGAGGGAGCAGCCCCCTATCCACATCGACGGTACAGTAGTGGAGAAGGTGGCAAGTTTTAAGTTCCTCGGTGTACACATCACAGACAAACTGAAATGGTCCACCCACACAGACAGCGTGGTGAAGAAGGCGCAGCAGCGCCTCTTCAACCTCAGGAGGATGAAGAAATTTGGCTTGTCACCAAAAACACTCACAAACTTTTACAGATGCACAATCGAGAGCATCCTGTCGGGCTGTATCACCGCCTGGTACGGCAACTGCTCCGCCCACAACCGTAGGCTCTCCAGAGGGTAGTGAGGTCTGCACAACGCATCCCCGTTGGCAAACTACCTGCCCTCCAGGACACCTACAGCACCCGATGTCACAGGAAGGCCAAAAAGATCATCAAGGACAACAACCACCCGAGCCACTGCCTGTTCACCCCGCTATCATCCAGAAGGCGAGGTCAGTACAGGTGCATCAATGCGGGGACCGAGAGACTGAAAAACAGCTTCTATCTCAAGGCCATCAGGCTGTTAAACAGCCATCACTAACATTGAGTGGCTGCTGCCAACATACTGACTCATCTCTAGCCACTTTAATAATGAAAAATGGATGTAATAAATGTATCACTAGTCACTTTAAACAATGCCACTTTATATAATGTTTACATACCCTCCATTACTCATCTGATATGTACATACTGTACTCTATACCATCTACTGCATCTTGCCTATGCCGTTCGGCCATCGCTCATTCATATATGTTTATGTACATATTCTTATTCATTCCTTTACACTTGTGTGTATAAGGTAGTTGTTATGAAATTGTTAGGTTAGATTACTTGTTAGATATTACTGCATGGTCGGAACTAGAAGCACAAGCCTTTCGCTACACTTGCATTAACATCTGCTAACCATGTGTATGTGACAAATAAAATGTGATTTGATTTAGGATAGTCAGTTTTACGAGGGTATGTTTGGCAGCATGAGTGAAGGAGGCTTTGTTGCGAAATAGGAAGCCGATTCTAGATTTAATTTTGGATTGGAGATGCTTAATGTGAGTCTGGAAGGAGAGATTTTTTCCAAAGTAGTCAGGTGTCCTCTGAATTGTTCCTGCGCGCGAGAGGGGAGCTCTCCATGTTCCTTTTCTCTCTTATTGAATAGGTTACGGTCCGGTTGAAATATTATTGATTATGCTTGTTAAAAACAACCTGAGGATTGATTATAAAAAACATTTGACATGTTTCTACGACCATTACGGATACTTTTGGGAATTTTTGTCGAACGGAACGAGGATGTAGTGAACATAACGCGCAACCCAAATGGCATTTTTTTGTTATAAAAGTAATATTATCGAACAAAAATAACATTTGTTGTGTAACTGGGAGTCTCGTGAGTGCAAACATCCGAAGATTATCAAAGGTAAGCGATTAATTTTATTGCTTTTCTGACTTTCGTGACCAAGCTAACCATGCTAATATAAGGCTAACTGTTCTAGCATTGATTGATACACTCACAAAAGGTTAGATTGCTTTCGTTGCAAAGCATATTTTCTAAATCTGACACGATAGGTGGATTAACAACAAGCTAAGCTGTGTTTTGGTATATTTCACTTGTGATTGCATGATTATAAATATTTTTAGTAATATTTTTGTATCTGATACGTTTGGGAATTTTCTTCTGCCTTTCAGCACCGGAACGAGGCTGTAGTTTTCTGAACATAACGCGCAACCCAAATGGCGTTTTTTTGTTATAAAAGTAATATTTATCGAACAAAAATAACATTTATTGTGTAACTGGGAGTCTCGTGAGTGCAAACATCCGAAGATTATCAAAGGTAAGCGATTAATTTTATTGCTTTTCTGACTTTCGTGACCATGCTAATTTGGGGCTAGCTTGATTGATACACTCACAAAAGCTTGGAAATCTTTCTCTGTAAAGCATATTTTCAAAATATGACACGATAGGTGGATTAACAACAAGCTAAACTGTGTTTTGGTATATTTTACTTGTGATTGGATGATTATAAATATTTTTAGTAATATTTTTGAATTTGGCGCCCTGCAATTCAGCGGTTGTTTAGGGAAATGATCCCGCTAAAGGGATCTGTGCGAGAGGTTAATCCAGCCGCTTTGTCAGATTTCAAAAAGGCTTTACGGCGAAAGCATACCATGCGATTATCTGAGGACAGCGCCCCGCTTACAAAAGCATACAAACATTTTACAACCAAGTAAAGGAATTACAAAAGTCAGAAATAGCAATAAAATTAATCACTTATCTTTGAAGATCTTCATATGGTTTGCAGTCACAAGAGTCCCAGCTACACAATAAATGTTTGTTTTGTTCGATAAAGTTCCTCTGGCTCAAAGGCGGTCAAAACATGCAGACGAATACATCCTAATAGTGCCTGTAAAGTTCGTCAAAACATGTCAAACGATGTTTATAATTTATCATCAGGTTGTCAATTGTCGAAATAATTGATAATATTTCAACCGGACAATAGCGTATTCATTAGAAAGGAAAAACAACAAAGGGCGCGCACTCGGTCACGCGTGCAAACCAGCTCTGCATTCTTCCTCAGTCCACTGACAGAAAGGTCTCATTCTTCTTCATTTTTCAGAAAACAAGCCTGAAACAATGTCTAAAGACTGTTGACATCTAGTGGAAGCCATAGGAACTGCAATCTGGGTCCTAACCCATTAGATACTCTATAGGCATTCAATTGAAAAATACCCACATCAAAAAAATCCCACTTCCTGGATGGATTGTCCTCAGGTTTTTGCCGGCCATATGAGTTTTGTTATACTCACAGACATTATTTTGACGGTTTTGGAAACGTTAGAGTGTTTCCTATCCAAATCGACCTATTATATGCATATCCTAGCTTCTGGGCCTGAGTAACAGGCAGTTTACTTTGGGCACGCTTCTCATCCAGACGTCGAAATACCCACACCTATTGAATCTGCCGATAAGAATGCTGTGGTTGACAGAGTCGAAAGCCTTGGCCAGGTCGATGAAGACGGCTGCACAGTACTGTCTTTTATCGATGGCGGTTATGATATCGTTTAGGACCTTGAGCGTGGCTGAGGAGCACCCATGACCAGCTCTGAAACCAGATTGCATAGTGGAGAAGGTACGGTGGGATTCGAAATGTTCGGTGATCTGTTTGTTAACTTAGCTTTCGAAGATTTTAGAAAGGCAGGGCAGGATGGCAGGGCAGGATGGATACAGTTTGGGTCGAGAGTGTCTCCCCCTTTGAAGAGGGGGATGACCGAGGCAGCTTTCCAACCTTTGGCGATCTCAGATCATACGAAAGAGAGGTTGAATAGGCTAGTAATAGGGTTTGCAACAATTTCGGAGGTTCATTTTAGAAAGAGAGGGTCCAGATTGTCTAGCCCAGCTGATTTGTAGGGATCCAGATGTTGTAACTCTTTCAGAACATCAGCTGTCTGGATTTAGGTGAAGGAGAAGCGGGGGGGGCTTGGGCAAGTTGCTGCAGGGGGTGCTGAGATGTTAGCCGGGGTAGGGGTAGCCAGGTGGAAAGCATGGCCAGCCGTAGAAAAATGCTTATTGAAATTCTCGATTATCGTAGATTTATTGGTGGTGACAATGTTTCCTTTTCTCAGTGCAGTGGGCAGCTGGGAGGAGGTGCTCTTCTTCTTTTGGGACTTTACAGTGTCCCAAAACTTTTTGGAATTAGTGCTACAGGTTGCAAATTTCTGTTTGAAAAAGCTAGCCTTAGCTTTCCTAACTGACTGAGTATATTGGTTCCTGACTTCCCTAAAAAGTTGCATATCGCGGGCGCTATTCGATGCTAATGCAGAATGCCACAGGATGTTTTTGTGCTGGTCAAGGGCAGTCAAGTCTGGAGTGAACCAAGGCCTATATCTGTTCTTAGTTCTGCATTTTTTGAATGGGGCATGCTTATTTAAGATGGTGAGGGAAGCCCTTTTAAAGAGCAACCAGGTGTCCTCTACTGACGGGATGAGGTCAATATCCTTCCACGATACCCGAGCCAGGTCGATTAGAAAGGCCTGCTCGCTGAAGTGTTTTAGGGAGCGTTTGACAGTGATGAGGGGTGGTCGTTTTACCATGGACCCATTACGCACGCAGGCAATGAGGCAATGATCGCTAAGATCCTGGTTGAAGACAGCAGAGATGTATTTAGAGGGCAAGTTGGTCAGGCTGATATCGAAGAGGGTGCCCATGGTTACGGATTTAGGTTTGTACCTAGTAGGTTCCTTGATAATTTGAGATTGAGGGCATCTAGCTTAGATTGTAGGACGGCCGGGGTGTTAAGCATGTCCCAGTTTAGATCACCTAACAGTACGAACTCTAAAAATAAGTGGAGGGCAATCAATTCACATATGGTGTCCAGGACACAGCTGGGGGTTGAGGGGGGTCTATAACATGCGACAACGGTGAGAGACTTATGTCTGGAAAGGTGGATTTTTAAAAGTAGAAGCTTGAACTGTTTGGGCACAGACCTGGATAGCATGACAGAACTCTGCAGACTATCTCTGCAGTAGATTGCAACTCCGACCCCTTTGGCAGTTCTATCTTGGCGGAAAATGTTGTAGTTGGGGATGGAAATTTCTGAATTTTTGGTGGCCTTCCTAAGCCAGGATTCAGAACCGGCTAGGACATCAGGATTGGCGGAGTCTGCTAAAGCAGTGAATAAAAGAACACTTAGGGAGGAGGCTTCTAATGTTAACATGCATGAAACCAAGGCTTTTACAGTTACAGAAGTCAACAAATTATAGCACCTGGGGAATAGGTGTGTATTGGGAGCTACAGGGCCTGGGTTAACCTGTCTAGCCCCGGGGTTCCGCTAGCGGAACTCCTCCCACATTCCACTGAAAAGGCAGAGCGCGAAATTCAAAAAATATTTTTGAGAAATATTTAACTTTCACACATTAACAAGTCCAATACAGCAAATGAAAGATAAACATCTTGTGAATCCAGTCAACATGTCCGATTTTTAAAATGTTTTACAGCGAAAACACTACGTATATTTATGTTAGCTCACCAACAAATACAAAAAAGCACAGACATTTCTTTCACAGCACAGGTAGCTTGCACAAAACCAACCAAACTAACCAAGAACCAACCAAACTAACCAAGAAACAACTTCATCAGATGACAGTCTTATAACATGTTATACAATAAATCTATGTTTTGTTCGAAAAATGTGCATATTTGAGGTATAAATCATAGTTTTACATTGCAGCTACCATCACAGCTACCATCCCAAATAGCACCGAAGCAGCCAGAGTAATTATAGAGACCAACGTGAAATACCTAAATACTCATCATAAAACATTTATGAAAAATACATGGTGTACAGCAAATGAAAGACAAACATCTTGTGAATCCAGCCAATATTTCAGATTTTTTAAGTATTTTACAGCGAAAACACAATATAGCATTATATTAGCTTACTACAATAGCAAACCACACAACAGCATTGATTCAAGGCAACAGTAGCGATAGCGACAAAACCAGCAAAATATATATAATTTTTCACTAACCTTCATAAACTTCATCAGATGACAGTCCTATAACATCATATTACACAATACATATATGGTTTATTCGAAAATGTGCATATTAACCTTTTCTCAATCTAGGGGGTGCTGTTTCCACTTTGGAAAATATAGTCTCCAAATTAAACTGCCTCATACTCAATTCTTGCTCGTACAATATGCATATTATTATTACTATTGGATAGAAAACAATCTCTAGTTTCTAAACCCGTTTGAATTATGTCTGTGGGTGAACCAGAACTCTTTCTGCAGCGAAATCCATGACAGGAACTGCGAAGGTCTGAAAACGAGGCTCTGTTCTCAGATCAGTTTAAAGCTCTGTATGTATCCTATGGGTCGACATGAACTGCACCCGCCTTCCCCTGGATGTCAGTAACCAATGAGAAGTGGAATGGAGTGTCTACGTAGTTCTGAGAGCTTATAAAAGGCCAAGGAACGAAGTGAGCTCTCTTTTCGTCGTTCGTCATTGCGCAAAGCAAGACCTCAAGATGGCATTTTTAAACGCTCAGTTATCGGCCTTAGCTATATCCGTCTGTAATTTAATTCGATATAGGTGTTAGAAACATCATAACGAAGTTATTTAAAAACCGAGTTATATCAGTTTATGCGAGTATATTGCTATTTTCGGAATTTCCTTAGTATTGCGTTTTGGGGATTTGGGCATGTTGTGGCCACATAGCTATTGTTAGCTGCTAATTCCGAAGTTGAAGACGACGTTTTACAACCAAGCAACGATTCTTTTGGACAAAGGACACCTTGCCCAAGATTCTGATGGAAGCTCGTCCAAAAGTAAGAGCTATTTATGATGTTATTCCGTATTTATGTGGAAAAATGTAAACGCATTTGTCCGCCATTATTGCGGCACTAGTCTGGCTGTAACGCACACTGTATGTCTAGTAACGTTAATTTTAAAAATCTAACTCAGCGGTTGCATTAATAACTAATGCATCTTTCATTTGCTGTCCAACCTGTATTTTTTAGTCAATCTAATCGATAAATAATCGTAAACTTAGGTGCCTTTCCAAGATGGCGCCGGCCAGAATGCATGACCTGTTGCCACTGATCACATTGTATAGCTACGATTTGTGCTGCTAAATATGCACATTTTCGAACAAAACCTATATGCATTGTGTAATATGATGTTACAGGACTGTCATCTGACGAAGTATATCAAGGTTAGTCAAAAATTATATATCTTTTGCTGTATTGTTACGATTGCTAACCTGTGCTGCTGGTAAATTGCTTGTGTTTCTGGCTATTGTGCTAAGCTAATATAATGCTATATTGTGTTTTTGCTGTAAAACACTTAAAAAATCTGACATATTGGCTGGATTCACAAGATGTTGGGCTTTCATTTGCTGTACGCTGTGTATTTTTCAGAAATGTTTTAAGATAAGTAATTAGGTATTTGACGTTGGTCTCTGTAATTATTCTGGCAGCTTCGGCACTATTTCAGATTGCAGCTGCAATGTAGAACTGTGATTTATACCTGAAATATGCAAATTTTTCTAAAAAAACATATGCTATACAATAAATATGTTATCAGACTGTCATCTTATGAAGTTGTTTCTTGGTTAGTGGCTATTTATATCTTTATTTGGTCGAATTAGTGATGGCTACTGATGGAGTAAAAACTGGTGGAGTAAAAAAAGTGGTGTCTTTTGCTAACGTGGTTAGCTAATAGATTTACATATTGTGTCTTCCCTGTAAAACATTTTAAAAATCAGAAATGATGGATGGATTCACAAGATGTGTATCTTTCATCTGGTGTCTTGGACTTGTGATTTAATGATATTTAGATGCTAGTATTTACTTGTGACGCTATGCTAGGCTATGCTAGTCAGCTTTTTTACTGTGGGGGGTGCTCCCGGATCCGGGTTTGGGAGGAATTAGAGGTTAAGAGCTGAAATCCGTGGTTATACATTGTGAAAACCTAGCAACTATTTTCCAGAATCTCCGGATATATTTCTGACACTCACCTATTCTGACCAAATAACTAATCATAAACGTTACTAAAAAATACTTGTTGTACAGCAAATGATAGATACACTAGTTCTTAATGCAATCGCCGTGTTAGAATTCTAAAAAATAACTTTAGTACGACATGCAGCTTACGTTATAGCGAGAGAGCGCCCAAAATCTGGGCGGAAACTAATAGTAAACATTTTCGACAGAAATATGAAATAACATCATAAATGGGTCCTATTTTTGTTGAGCTTCCAACAGAATCTTGCACAAGGGGTCCTTTCTCCAGAACAATCGTTGTTTGGTTTTAGAATGTCCTTTTCCCCTCTCGAATTAGCAATCAAAACTAGCCAAGTGGCGCGAAGCTGTCCATCGTGAACAAACGCAGAGAACGGAACACGCCAAAACTCCCGAAGAAATTTCAATAATCTGATAATACTATATTGAAAAAACATACTTTACGATGATATTGTCACATTTATCAAATAAAATCAAAGCCGGAGATATTAGCCGTCTATAACAAAAGCTTTTCAGAAGCAAATGCTGATGTACTTCCTGCGCCTTCCTGAACAAAGGAAATTGGGGTCCTGTCATTCCAAGACCTCTCTTTTCACCATAGATATAGCTATACACTCCATTTCACCTCTCACAGCCTATTGACATCTAGTGGAAGGCGTATGAAGTGCATGTATAGTCATAAATTCCAAGCAAATTGATAGGGAGGCTCTGGAACAGAGCCTCGATTTCAGATTTTTCACTTTCTGACAGGAAGTTTGCTGCAAAATGAGTTCTGTTTTACTCACAGATATAATTCAAACGGTTTTAGAAACTTGAGAGTGTTTTCTATCCAATAGTAATAATAATATGCATATTGTACGAGCAAGAATAGAGTACGAGGCCGTTTAAATTGGGCACAATTTTTCCCCAAAGTGAAAATAGCGCCCTCTATCCTCAACAGGTTAACCTCTACATCACCAGAGGAACAGAGGAGGAGTAGGATAAGGGTACGGCTAAAGGCTATAAGAACTGGTCGTCTAGTGCGTTCGGAACAGAGAGTAAAAGGAGCAGATTTCTGTGCGTGGAAAAATAGAATCAAGGCATAATGTACAGACAAGGGTATGGTAGGATGTACAGTGGAGGTAAACCTAGGCATTGAGTGACGATGAGAGAGGTTTTGTCTCTAGAGGCACCATTTAAGCCAGGTGAGGTCACCGCATGTGTGGGGGGTGGAACAAAAGGGCTAGCTAAGGCATATTGAGCAGGGCTGGAGGCTCTACAGTGAAATAAGACAATAATCACTAACCAAAACATTAAAAGACAAGGCATATTGACATTAGGGAGAGGCATGTGTAGCCGAGTGATCATAGGGTCCAGTGAGTAGCTAGGTGAGCTGGAGACACGGCGATTCAGACAGCTAGCGGGCTGGGGATAGCAGGCTAGCAGAGGGCCTCCGGGGGACATTGCAACGGAAGAGCCTGTTGAAACCCCCTCGGACGGTTACGTCGGCAGACCATTCGTGATGGATGGGCGGGACAATTGGCTAAATATGTATTGTAGCCCAAGAATTGGCTGATGGACCTCCCAGCTAGCCGGGAGATGGGCCTAGCTCGAGGCTAGCTCCAGGCTAACTGGTGCTTGCTTCGTGACAGAGACGTTAGCCAGGAGTAGCCACTCGGATAGCAACTAGCTAGCTGCGATGATCTGGTGTAAAGGTTGGTAGCTTGCGGTAGGAATCCGGAGATGTGGTAGAGAAAAAGCAGTCCGATATGCTCTGGGTTGATATTGCGCTGTGCAGACTGGAATTGAGCGGGCTGAGGCTGGCTGATGTCCGAGCTAACGGCGATGAGCGCTAGCAGTGGCTAATTGACTACTAGCTAGAAGCTAATTAGTTGGCTAGCTGCTGATGAGGGTTCCGGTTCAAAAGTCAAAAAAATTGCAGATCCGTACCACATTGGGTGAGGCGGGTTCCATGTTCAGTCCGTAGATGGAAATTGAGATAAAATATATATATAAAAAAATATATATGAAATATATACGAAGAAAAAGATATATACATGGGACAGGACGGGACAAGACAAACAGACCACAAACTAGAATCAGGGCGCCCACTCCGACAATGTTAATTGACCCACAGTCCCGCACGGTGACATGATATGATATCATTGAGGTGCAAAATCGCTCAAATGTCACCATTCGGAATAGTTTTTCTTTATTTTGTATTATTATTATTTTTTATTTTTTTGGGGCGCACCATGCCACCCCCGGCAAAATGCCGCCCTGGGTGGCTGCCAATGTCGCCTATGCCTAAATCCGACACTGCCTCCAGGTGTCGCCCATCTTCCCCATTATCCCTAGTGTATTTATATCTGTGTTCTCCGTTTGTCTGTTGCCAGTTTGTTTTGTTCATCAATCCTACCAGCATTTTCCCCTCACTCTTGTCTGTTTGTAGTTCCTGTTTTCTAGTTTTTTCTAGTTCCTGTTTTCCCGGTTTTGACCATTCTGCCTGCCCTGAGCCTGCCTGCCATTCTGTACTTTATTACTCCACACTGGATTATTGACCTCTGCCTGCCCTGACCCTGAGACTGCCTACCGTTCTGTACCTTTTGGACTCTGATCTGGATTACTGACCTCTGCCTGCCCTTGACTTGTCGTTTTGCCTGCCCTCTGTTCTAGTAATAAACTTTTGTTACTTCGACACTCTCTGCATCTGGGTCTTCCCTAAAACGTGATAAACACGGGTAGTTGAAGTTCTCATTATTTTGGGAACTTTTGAACTTTTTGACATTTTCAGAATTTCTCCAACCTTTTCAATTTTTTGTTGTAGACAATCAAAATAAAACCGTCCAACTTTTTTGTGAAAGAAGCGAAGCCTGGATGTCCAAAATGTGAAAGAAGCGAAGCCTGGAGTCCAAAATGTGGTCTGACACTCAAATAGACTTTTGAAACACTCTGGCTATTCAGGTTAATCTACTCTCGATTTCAGATCCTTTTCTGTGGGACATTCTACACATCCTTTCTGGATGAAGCCAATTACGTCACGCTAATGCTAGTAGTCAGAATATTTAGCAGGCTAGCGAGATGGCTCTGCTAGATAATGCATTTTTCAATATCAAGAGCTACCCTCACATCCAGCGGCTAACAGAAGTATTTTTTGGGACTTGGACAGCTCTATAAGACAATCCTGTTATTTTAATAGCACATGGTTTCTAGACCCGAGTCATCATCTATGATTGAAATGAACACCATTGTATCCATTGAGATATATGATTGCCTTAAATTACAGTACGGTATTAGAGAGGATGAGCCAGTTACACATTTGGGAATGTTGGTGATTGAAAATATGTTTTTATAGTCTGAAAGTTTATTGATACTTAATTCCCCGCGGGGAAATTCATTTATTTTGTGGGAAACATGATAAGTTGTAAAAGCACATCTTTTTTGCAACCAGAAAAGTATGGCTTTAGCTGGTTTACTGAAAGATAACAACTAAGATATGAAACCTTTCCATTACGTCTTTTTGACATCATTAAAAAAGTCTGAAGTCTCTACAACCAGAACCAGTTTAAAACCAAATCTTATCTTGTAGCTTTTGATAAGATCTGTGCATCTCTCCCCTAGGGTCACAACCTCACCACAGAGGCTTGGAACTGAAACCAAGAGGAGAGGCTGAAATATAAAGAAAGTGAATTTGAAAATCAAACATGTTCATTAGCTGGTCTCACTGGACCAGAATACTTGGGCCCAAACAATGTGGGCCTAAGTATAATTTCAATACCCGTTTATGAGCTCATTAGAGAAAGACTGGCTGAAAAATAATAGCCACTCAATTTAAGCCTCACATTTGTTAGCTATAATATTGTTATAATGCCTTCATTATTAAAGCAGACGTGGTTGTAACACTTTGCTGCACCCCACAGATGAACCAGTTCTGCCTGTGCCAGATACTAACCTTACTCCCACACACACACAGAGCGAGATGGCTGACACAAACCATTTATGAGCACTGATAAGGCAGGGGGGCGCTCTGACCTCAGGGGGGCGCTCTGACCTCAGGCGCCAGTTGCTGGTGTCTGCTTCAACATCTTGTCAATACAAGAGACAACCCAGACCGGCATGGCACTCAACGAGCATGCGCATGCATATACACACACACACACACAAACCCCTGTTTCAGGCGGGAGTTCCAAGGACAAAGAACACTACTGAGAACCAATGGAACATTGATATCAGCCTGAAGGGGACCGCCCTCCACTCACAGCGACCAGTCAGGAGAGCAGAACTACTAGAATCTAACTACGTCATTTCACTGTATAAAATGTATTGCACAATATGAGTCGGGGCTCCTCCTGCTAGCTCCCTCTGAGCTAAATGGACGAGCCCGTGCACGTGTTGTCAGATATCTTTGCAACTTATTAAACTGCCTTAAATATCATACCTTATCCACCTGGTCTAGCGTCTCAACTTGGTCTCTCTCTTCTAGTAAATATCATCTGATCTTTAACATGGTAGCAGAGGATGGTTTTCTAAGAACCTGAATTCGGTCCATAGGAGGATGATGAGAAGAGAGAGAGAAGTTGGAGACAAATCCAGAGAGACGGGTGACCTGAAAAGGAGCTGCCGGGGATTCATCTCACCTCAGGAATCTGATCTAAAAGTCGACTAAACAAAAGGTAAGCAGAGCCGGTTAAATCAAAAATCTGCATATTGTAATATAGAGATAACCAAATTTAAGATCAGTGACTGAGTGTGAGTATGAATTTCCGTTAAATTTATTATATAAGTTGCATACTGAGGCATTGATGCAAAGATATTTGTCATATAGTCTAAGAATGAAAAGAGATGAAATGAGTAATGAGAAATGATTGACCACCGTAGAAGCGGGCCTAGTTGCTAGAACTAGAAGGATCCTGCACGGTTGAAGTGTCTGTTCAAGTTGTATCAGTGTCCGGGACTAGAAGTTAGTGTAAGTTGAAGATGTAAGTTGTTGGCAACCTCGTACACGCCTCGGACACCCTTCTAGGTAGCATCGGAATTAAACTGAGCTTGATCATTCGGGAGCTCGTGCTGAATTGGCAAATCCGGGTAAGGTTAATAACTATTTTTTAACTGGTCGCCGCTCGGTACCTAAGTCCAAGCCTGAGCTTTAATGTGGTGAGGACTTAATCCTCTTGGCCATGTTTTAAATTCTTGTGACAGGTATAACTATGTAATTATGTTTTGTTTGTAGTAAACGTTTGGGTTAAGGGGATTTACATGTTCCCAGAGACAAGGTATCTTAAAGGGGCACACTCATATATGGAATATTCAGAGTTTTATTTTCTGAGTTTTAATTAGACAAGGAAATTTTTAATTTTTTAAAGATAAGGGGTTCTTTAATAGGTCTAGACATGGTATGGAACACGAATGTAAGGGGGTGTTGTAACCTTTGACCTGCATCATGGCTGTCTCTTGAAGTCTGATCAGCTTCGGGGGAGGGCCATGTAGATAATGCATTTGTGGTCATTTGGTATACTGGTTTTGAGGTAAATTAATATGTAAGGACTCTAGAAATTGCCACCATAGACATGTTTTTCTAAAAATCCATGAGTTTAGATGAAGCCAAACAGTGAGACATTTAGTTAAAATTTGGAAACAAAACAGTTGTTACAGACAGATAAGGGAAAGGGCAGACAGACAGGCCCTCCCTACACTGCTGAGACCTTGAAGGTTTGAGAGCAGAGAGGGGAGTTTCGGAAGGGGCGCCAGGACATGGATAACAGAATGGGTAGATAACAGTTACTGAATGGAGACATGAAAGGGGCGCTCCTACAATGATAATGTAGAACATAAGAATATTTTACTATTCTTACCTAAGTCATTATTTAGAATAGGTAAGGTTGTTACCTGGCTAGAGCCAGGTATCAAGAGGGGGATGGGTACATTGTGGTCTAGGATAGGATGGGGCCTATTGGAAAATAAACTAATGTAAAATTCAAAATTATAGCTAACAAATAGGTATAGAAGTTAAATATATAATCAGATAAAACAAATGAGAAACTGGTGGTTAACCGAACCTGTATGTCCAGGATTTTATGCGTTACAGATGAATTAAAGGAGAAGGTGATTCACTTGACCTGGGGGCATATCGCACTTGGAGGGTGAGACACACTGGCACTGCCGAATGATCACAGAGTTAAGGAGAAGAACTGTTGCTAATAAAGCTCAGGGGTCAACTCCTTAATGAAGAATTCCCTGGCCCCGACCTGTCATCACTGTGAACGTTCATAGAAGTGAAAGTGTTGCTTGATCTCTGGCTGATGATGTGTTCTCTGGGAGAGGGTGGGGTTTTACAGGACTGCTTGTGGTCCTGAGCTGTCTGATTAGGATACGATGGGGATGTTACCATCACAGTACTGCCAGAACCACCACCAGTTCCAACGGACCAGGGATTCAGCCGGCCTCATCCACCACTTCAAGACCAACTCCCACACCACCACCTAAGCTCTCCAATCTGGTACAGCTAATTAACTTCTGGGAGCTGCACATGACACAGAGGCTCGGAACCAACCCAGGAGACGGCAGAGCCGAGATGCTACTTGGTCCGAGGGTACAGATAACATCCACACCAACCTCTTGGGGGTCCTAATAGGGGTCCCCCCACGAATTCCAGGCATTAAACAGAAATGATGGTCTGTGGCATCTGATGCCCACCATTCTTGGTCCAGCTATTGTTGATACTAAACAAAATGCCTGGATCAATTATATCTACTATAATCAACAATGATTTGTCAACTACACCCACACTGCACTTAGGGGAATGGCTGAACAATTGGATGCCACCTCTCGAACTGCTAGACAGAATAGGCTAGCACTAGACATGATACTGGCCAACCAGGGAGGTGTATGTAAAATGATTGGAGAACAGTATTGCAAGTTTGTCCCTAACAATACTAGTCCGGATGGGAGCATTTAAAAAAAAGCTCTGAGTGGGTTGGTAAGGTTATCGGTGGAGATGGAGGGTCTTGCAGGTGTGGAGGAGAGTGGACTGTTCCCCTGGCTGGGTGGTTGGTTTGGTAAGTACACTACAATGATGAATACTGGATTTCGGTGTCCCTAGTTGTTGTTTTTCTTATGCTCATGTGCTGTGCTGCCTGTATCATACCTTGTTTGAAGAAGTCTGTTACAGATGTGGCAAGGACCTCTGGTATGATGCCGTTGCTTGATGCTCCAGTTGGAGAGGCTGATACGGAATCAAGCTTTCGCAGGAGAGAAGGCCTGACAGAGGAGGACCCTTGGTTTGCTGCAATTGATGTTGTCGAATGAATAAAAAGTGATGTTTGTCCTCCCTGTTGTGAAGGTTTGAAGTTCCCGGGTGGCGACGAGCCCACCTGGTACAGGTTGTATAGAGGGATGGACCTGAGGGTTTAACATTCATTTTCTCGTTTTTTGGTTAATAATGTGGGATTTTGGACTCAACAAGGCTTCGAGGCGGTCCATGGCCAATTGGCCGCTACATCCCTGATGGCATTTCAGAATAGAATCGCAGTAGATATGTTGTTGGCTGAGCGCGGAGGTGTTTGTGCCATGTTTGGGGAGCAATGTTGTACTTTCATTCCCAAAAATACAGCGAATGATGGAAGTCTTACCGCCGCCCTAGAGGGTCTTCGCACGCTTAATGGGAAGATGAAACAGCACTCCGGAGTGGACACTACTATGTGGGATTCTTGGATGGATGCTTTTGGCAATTATAAAATGCTTGTTTCCTCTATCCTTGTCTCAATTTCTGTTTTTGCCGCGATACTTGTGCTTTGTGGTTGCTGTTGCATTCCATGTGCTCGCACTCTGATACCCTATCTGCTATAGACCCAAAGCAGACCGATAGGGGTCAGATGTACCCACTCCTTGCTATTGAGGAAGCTGAGCCTGGGTATCAATTTGATGACTAGTGATGGCTAGAGGATTTACTATTGTCACGTCTCTGGTGAGACGTGAAGAGGGGGAATAAAAAAAAAAAAATTGTTTGCTGACAGATTTTACTGTGGTCACGTCTTTTAAGACGTGAAGAGGGGGATTTGTTAGCTATAATATTGTTATAATGCCTTCATTATTAAAGCAGACGTGGTTGTAACACTTTGCTGCACCCCACAGATGAACCAGTTCTGCCTGTGCCAGATACTAACCTTACTCCCACACACACACAGAGCGAGATGGCTGACACAAACCATTTATGAGCACTGATAAGGCAGGGGGGCGCTCTGACCTCAGGGGGGCGCTCTGACCTCAGGCGCCAGTTGCTGGTGTCTGCTTCAACATCTTGTCAATACAAGAGACAACCCAGACCGGCATGGCACTCAACGAGCATGCGCATGCATATACACACACACACACACAAACCCCTGTTTCAGGCGGGAGTTCCAAGGACAAAGAACACTACTGAGAACCAATGGAACATTGATATCAGCCTGAAGGGGACCGCCCTCCACTCACAGCGACCAGTCAGGAGAGCAGAACTACTAGAATCTAACTACGTCATTTCACTGTATAAAATGTATTGCACAATATGAGTCGGGGCTCCTCCTGCTAGCTCCCTCTGAGCTAAATGGACGAGCCCGTGCACGTGTTGTCAGATATCTTTGCAACTTATTAAACTGCCTTAAATATCATACCTTATCCACCTGGTCTAGCGTCTCAACTTGGTCTCTCTCTTCTAGTAAATATCATCTGATCTTTAACACTTTCAAACATTATAGTGAAGTAGACTTGATTCCATTGCATTTTCTCTGGATTTGCCACTGATTTCATTGCACTTCAGTGATCTAAAGACATGACACTGTGTCACGTTCCTGACCTATTTCTGTTAGTTTGTTGTATGTGTTAGTTGGTCAGGACGTGAGTTTGGGTGGGCATTCTATGTTGTGTGTTTCTATGTTGGTTTAGGGTTGCCTGGTATGGCTCTTGATTAGAGGCAGGTGTTTGGCGTTCCTCTAATTAAGAGTCATATTTAGGTAGGTTGTTTCACTGTGTTCGTTGTGGGTGGTTGTCTCCTGTGTCTGTGTATATGTTTGCACCATACGGGACTGTTTGCGGTTTGTTCATTTCATGTAGTCTGTTCCTGTTATTTGCGTTCTTCACGTTATATGTAAGTTCGTCGTTTCAGGTCTGTCTACATCGTTTGTTGTTTTATTAGTTATCAAGTATAGTTCGTTTTCGTCTGTTTTGTTTGTTTAATAAATCATGTCATTTCACTACGCTGCGCCTTGGTTTAATCCCTGCTCCTCCTCTTCGGATGAAGAGACGCCGTGTTACGCAGTAGAGCGCACGGTGTCTCCTGTACGTGTGCATAGCCCGGTGCGGGTTATTCCACCTCCCTGCACTGGTAGGGCTAGATTGGGCATTGAGCCAGGTGTCATGAGGCCGGCTCAACTCGTCTGGTCTCCAGTGCGTCTCCTCGGGCCGGCATACATGGCACCTGCCTTACGCATGGTTTCCCCGGTTCGCCTACATAGCCCGGTGCGGGTTATTCCACCTCCCTGCACTGGTGGGCGACCGGGAGCATTCAACCAGGTAAGGTTGGGCAGGCTCAATGCTCAAGAGAGCCAGTACGCTTGCACGGTCCGGTATTTCCGGCGCTACCTCCCCGCCCCAGCCCAGTACCACCTGTTCCTCCTCCACGCACTCTCCATGTAGTGCGTGTATCCAGTTCGGTGCCTCCAGTTCCGACAACACGCACTAAGCCTCCTGTGCGTCTCCTGAGTCCTGTACACACTGTTACTTCTCCCCGTACTAGTCCTGATGTGCGTGCACTCAGCCCGGTGCCACCAGTGCCGGTACCACGCACCAGGCACAGAGTACGCTTTGAGAGTCCAGTGTGCCCTGTCCCTGCTCCCCGCACTAGGCTTGAAGTGCGTGTCTCCAGTCCGGTGCTTCCAGTTCCGGCACCACGTACCAGGCCTACAGTGCGTCTCAGCCGGCCAGAGTCTGCCGTCTGCCCAACGGCGCCTGAACTGTCCGTCTGCCAAGCGCCGCATGAACTGCCCGTCTGTATTGAGCCTTCAAAGCCGCCCGTCTGCCATGAGCCTGCAAAGCCGCCCGTCTGCTATGAGCCTACAGAGCCTTCCGCCAGACTGGAGCCGCTAGAGCCTTCCGCCAGACAGGAGCCGCTAGAGCCTTCCGCCAGACAGGAGCAGCCAAAGCCTTCCGCTAGACAGGATCAGTCTGAGCCATCCGTCTCCGCAGCGCCATCTGAGCCATCCGTCTCCCCAGCGCCATCTGAGCCATCCGTCTCCCCAGCGCCATCTGAGCCATCCGTCTCTCCAGCGCCATCTGAGCCATCCGTCTCCCCAGCGCCATTAGAGCCGCCCGTCTGTCCCGAGCCGTCAGAGCCGATCGTCAGTCAGGAGCCGCTAGAGCCATTCGTCAGTCAGGATCTGCCAGAGCCGCCAACCAGACAGGATCTGCCAGAGCCGCCAACCAGACAGGATCTGCCAGAGCCGCCAACCAGACAGGATCTGCCAGAGCCGCCAACCAGACAGGATCTGCCAAAGCCGCCAACCAGACAGGATCTGCCAGAGCCGCCAACCAGACAGGATCTGCCAGAGCCGCCAACCAGACAGGATCTGCCAGAGCCGCCAACCAGACAGGATCTGCCAGAACCGCCAGTGAGCCATGAGCGTCCAGAACCGCCAGTGAGCCATGAGCGTCCAGAGCCGTCAGCCAGCCATGAGCGTCCAGAGCCGTCAGCCAGCCATGAGCGTCCAGAGCCGTCAGCCAGCCATGAGCGTCCAGAGCCGTCAGCCAGCCATGAGCGTCCAGAGCCGTCAGCGAGCCATGAGCGTCCAGAGCCGTCAGCCAGTCATGAGCTGTCCCTTAGCCCAGAGCGGCTATTTACTCAGAACTGCCCCTCAGTCCAGAGCTGTCTCTCTGTCCGGAGCTGCCTTTCAGTCCGGAGTTTCCCCTCTATCCTGAGCTACCTCTCTATCCTGAGCTACCTCTCTATCCTGAGCTATCCCTCTGTCCTGAGCTATCCCTCTGTCCTGAGCTATCCCTCTATCCCGGGGCTGCCCCTTGTATTGATGTTACCCAAAGGATTAAGTGGGTGTAGTATGAGGGTGGTCATTTGTAGGGGGAGATGGAAGCTGGGATTGACTATGGTGGGGTGGGGACCTCGCCCTGAGCCTGAGCCACCACCGTGGTCAGATGCCCACCCAGACCCTCCCCTAGACTTTGTGCTGGTGCGCCCGGAGTTCGCACCTTATGGGGGGGGTTATGTCACGTTCCTGACCTATTTCTGTTAGTTTGTTGTATGTGTTAGTTGGTCAGGACGTGAGTTTGGGTGGGCATTCTATGTTGTGTGTTTCTATGTTGGTTTAGGGTTGCCTGGTATGGCTCTTGATTAGAGGCAGGTGTTTGGCGTTCCTCTAATTAAGAGTCATATTTAGGTAGGTTGTTTCACTGTGTTCGTTGTGGGTGGTTGTCTCCTGTGTCTGTGTATATGTTTGCACCATACGGGACTGTTTGCGGTTTGTTCATTTCATGTAGTCTGTTCCTGTTATTTGCGTTCTTCACGTTATATGTAAGTTCGTCGTTTCAGGTCTGTCTACATCGTTTGTTGTTTTATTAGTTATCAAGTATAGTTCGTTTTCGTCTGTTTTGTTTGTTTAATAAATCATGTCATTTCACTACGCTGCGCCTTGGTTTAATCCCTGCTCCTCCTCTTCGGATGAAGAGGAGGAGGAACGCCGTTACACACTGACTGAATGTTCTAACTTTCAGCTTAATTAGCATAGCTTTGTGTTCTGTGAAATTAGTTCAGTGATAGCAAAGAGCTAAAGTGGAGAGGTGGTGGTGATGAGCAACATTAATGAAAGTGGTTGAGAGATTTCTTAAAAAAAGGTTTCCATGGCACTGAAAGCCACAAGCTTTTTGCCATGAAATTGACTAACGTTTATGACAAAGGCCCTCAGACATCTCACTGACTTTGTATGATGTGAGCGTGCTCCTTCCTGGCTATGAATATTAGCCAGTAGCTACAATGTAGGTATGCGTTGATTGAAGTCAAGGCCGTTGACTTCAGAAGACTTGGTGATTTTCCATTAGACAGTAGAAATAGTCAATATGGACGAATACTATCTGTTTGGGAGTCTTATTGATTTCAGGAGGTTTCTATTGAGGAGGTTTCTATCTACCACTGCTCCTGAGTGGCGCAGGGGTCTAAGATGCTGCATCTCAGCGCAAGAGATGTCACTCTGGCTGCGATCAGGAGTCCCATAGGGCAGTGCACAATTAGCCCAGCGTCGTCTGGGTTTGGCTGGGGTAGGCTGTCATTGTAAATAAGAATTTGTTCTTAACCGACTTTACTGGTTAAATTAAATACAGTATGCAGTTGGTGTTTTACACTTCAAACACCATGTACGATGTCGCTTGTGTTGAATATGGTTTATTCTTTTATTTTTTTTATATGTGAATATTCTGAAATCTGGGCCCGCATCTCAGATTAGGGGTGCTGAACTAGGATCAGTTTTAGATCGTACTGAATATTATTATATTCATGATCCTAAATCAGCACTTCTACTCTGAGATGCTTCAAGGCCCTGATCGATAGCCGTGAGTTGATTCTAATAGTAGGGGTGTAAATTCAACTTCTGTTCGTTGTGTGTACCCCCACTCACTTTTCCCACTCATGGGAACCTCTTGTTACTGTCAATCTCTCATGGAAATGCGCTAAAAAAGGCTTCAGTGCCACTGTGAACTGACCCTATCGTGATGTATGGCGTCCGTTTTTTGGATCCAAAAGAAACCGATCCCTTCTGTAAATATTAATTCCCTGTCCCAAATGAAAAAGCCTGTGTCATACCATTAAAAATACCAGTGCTTTGAGCAGTTATTTGTGGGTCCCACATTTTGCATTGATCCAGGACCACATAGGGCGCATGGCCTTTTGGAAAATGTGGGTCCGCAAAACATTCACAGTTTGATTAAGATGAGCATAATCTGTTGATACAGTTATGTCGTTCAGCTGCACGTCCTTTTTAGTAACTGAAGTTTAGTTCATAGAATTGTCACAATTTACTCAGGAAATGACTGTACTAAGCAACATGATGATTTCAACAAACAAACAAGCAGTTGATACAGCATAAACTGAAGTCATTAGGAGTGGTCAGTGGGTTCAGTTGATTTCCTTTATAATTACTATGCAGAAAAAAAGGAGTGATACTGTACATACAGTAAATAGACATGAGATATCTGGATTATTCAGTAGGAAGATGTCCTTTATATAACCCAGACGCGAGCTGCCCAGTGACGCAAGCCTACCAGACGAAGTAAATGCCTTTTATGCTCGCTTCGAGGCAAGCAACACTGAAGCATGCACAAGAGCACCAGCTGTTCTGGATGACTGTGTGATAACGCTCTCGGTAGACGATGTGAGCAAGACCTTTAAACAGGTCAACATTCACAAAGCCGCGGGGCGGGACAGATTACCAGGACGTGTACTCAAAGCATGCGCGGACCAACTGGCAAGTGTGTTCACTGACATTTTCAACCTCTCCCTGACTGAGTCTGTAATACATACATGTTTCAAGCAGACCACATAGTCCCTGTGCCCAAGGCAGCGAAGGCAACCTGCCTAAATGATTACCGCCCCGTAGCACTCAAGTCGGTAGCCATGAAGTGCTTTGAAAAGCTGGTCATGGCTCATATCAACAGCATCCTCCATGATACCCTAGACCCACTCCAATTCGCATACCGCCCCAACAGATCCACAGATGACGCAATCTCAATCGCACTCCACACTGCCCTTTCCCACCTGGAAAAAAGGAACACCTATGTGAGAATGCTGTTCATTGACTACAGCTCAGCGTTCAACACCATAGTGCCCACGAAGCTCATCACTAAGCTAAGGACCCTGGGACTAAACACCTCCCTCTGCAACTGGATCCTGGACTTTATGATGAGCCGCCCCCAGGTAGTAAGAGTAGGCAACAACAAGTCTGCCACGCTGATCCTCAACACTGGGGCCCCTCAGGGGTGCATGCTTAGTCCCCTCCTGTACTCCCTGTTCACCCACGATTGCATGGCCAAACACGACTCCAACACCGTCATTAAGTTTGCTGACGACACAACAGTGGAAGGCCTGATCACAGACAACGATGAGACAGCCTATATGAATGAGGTCAGAAAACTGGCAGTGTGGTGCCAGGACAACAACCTCTCCCTCAATGTGATTAAGACAAAGGAGCTGATCGTGGACTACAGGAACAGGCCCCCATTCACATCAACGGGGCTGTAGTGGAGCGGGTCGAGAGTTTCAAGTTCCTTGGTGTTCACATCAAAAACAAACTATCATGGTCCAAACATACCAAGACAGACATGAAGAGGACACGACAAAACCTTTTCCCCCTCAGGAGACTGAAAAGATTTGGCATGGGTCCCCAGATCCTCAAAAGGTTCTACAGCTGCACCATTGAGAGCATCCTGACCGGTTGCATCACCGCCTGGTATGGCAACTGCTCGGCATTTGACCGTAAGGTGCTAGAGGGTAGTGCGTACGGCCCAGTACATCACTGGGGCCAAGCTTCTTGCAATCCAGGACCTATATAATAGGCGGTGTCAGGGGAAAGACCATAAAACTGTCAGAGACTCCAGTCACCCAAGTCATAGACTGTTTTCTCTGCCTCCGCACTGCAAGCGGTACTGGAGCACCAAGTATAGGACCAAAAGGCTCATTAACAGCTTCCACCCCCAAGCCATAAGACTGCTGAACAATTAATAGAATGGCCACCGGGCTATTACATTGAACCCCCGCCCCCTCCCCCCTCCATTTGTTTTGTACACTGCTGCTACTCACTGTTTATTATCTATGCATAGTCACTTCACCCCTACCTACATGTACAAATAACCTCTAACCTGTACCCCTGCACACTGATTCGGTACCGGTACCCCCTGTATATAGCCTCGTTATTGTTATGTTATTGTGTTACTTTTTATTCTTTTTTACTTTAGTTGTTTTGGTAAATATTTTCTTAACTCTTCTTGACCTGCACTGTTGGTTAAGAGCTTGTAAGTAAACATTTCACAGTAAGGTCTACAGTTGTTGTATTCGGCGCATGTGACAAATACAGTTTGATTTGATTGGCAACTTTGATGGGGTGGGGGACACAAAATTACGCTTGATATTATTCTAAATGTAATCTCAATGCCTGTGCACATATATGCATGTTCAACTAGCCTACCCTAATGTTGATGTTATGCTGGCACAGTTCAACTGTAGTTTAAACTGTACAATAGTGTCATGACTGTCCACGAGAATCCAAATAGGTCAGATCAGGTTTGCAATGAATGACTAGTGGGGGTTAACAACTCACGTCCTGTGGTAAATCAAGGGAGAAAATCCAGGCTTGCGCTCTCAAGATTCACTAAAGGAAAGTACTTTGTTTCAACAGACTTTTCCCCGCTGAAACTCTAACACGTTCAAAAGCGAATACTGAAACACAATATCTAACATAGAATGTGAGTAATGGTCAGAGGCGATCTATAGAACACTAATGTCATTTTGTTTGTTATTTTGTGATGTCATAAAAAATGTTATAAAGGAAACATTGTAACTTGGAAAGTATACCCACTACATATACGAAGTTTCCATACTATGCGTTGTGCATGTAATATGAACAATTATGAAAGTATTTTTGTTAAGAGAGGGATGTGATTTGAGAAGCTATAAGAGATAATTGTTTTCCATAAACTTTGCACAGTGAGTAGTTACCACATGGAGTGAGATCAGGGAGCGTGCCAGCCTGCTGGAACCGCCCCTGTTGAGCAAACTGTATAAATGATGGGTTAAGAAAAAAACACAGGAGACCAGAAAGACGTGAAGCTGCAGCTGCACGTTTTAAAGTGGTTTGAATTTTGAATCTCAACACGAGGTGGAGACGATAAACTCCCCTCCCGGACACTCACTGGTACGGCGGATTAGCTGTCCTAAGTAAAGTATCTTCGAAAGTGAATTTAAGTAGGACCATCCTGTTACTCTGCTCAGACCATTGATATGGCCTGCTAGCCTATCTTCAAATAAGCCTCTTCAAGAGTGAATGGAAGAAAAGTCAACTCTGTAGTTTTGTTCAGGACTACACGACAAGTCACCGGATACCGGACAACTACAGAGGAGGACAACAGTAGAAGACTTGTCGGAACCATTTCAGACAATCAGAGCCTTACAAGTGTGCCACAAAAAGGCCCAACTCCCTTTCCAAGGCTGCTCTGTTCACCGAGAGATCCCCAGTGAACTCAGGCATTTCACGTAAATACATTAATGATTTCTTACTCAAAGCGGGTGGCTTTTCGTGTGCAAAGTATATGGGTACTGTAGGTGAGAGTAGTTTCTGAATGAACCAATGTTAAGTGTCTCTGTTTCTCTCTCTCTCTCCCTCTCCATCTCTTCTTTAACAATCAGCCATGTTGTTGTCATTCCGGTAGGGACCTGTTTTCAGAGTATCCCAGTCAATAAGTCCCCAGTCAATAACCGGTGCAAAGTGTGTATGTTTATCCTGTGTTCCCATTTAACTAGCTTGTAAATAAATAATTAAACCAATTTGTGTTGTACTGAATCATAAGTAAGGCTCAGGTTTTTCCTGATGCAAAGAGGTATTTGACTGTTCAGAATGATTATATGATACGAGGTCATGATTAATAAGTTGACTGTTTATAGACGTTTTAGGTAAAGACCTTTTAGAATTTAATTCGGGAGATGGTAACTCTTTAAAGCTCTCCTGGTTCCCCAGATCCTAATTAGTTAATTGTTACATGATTAATTTAATCGGGGAACAATTAAACAAGTTAGTTAACCTTTTCATGTGTGAGTTCCAAATGTCTCTAATGGTCGCCCCAGCGTGAGTTTTTTTATGCATGTGATGTTAGAACGTTCTCTCCATTCCAGAATGTGATTGTTACGCAACAGTTCATTTAATCCGCGCTGCCCTCAAACCAAGGCACGCAGACTGTTTTTATTTATAGGCTGTTTTCAACTTGTTAGAAAATAATTTGAAATTGACAAGTTTTTTATTTTCTAAAAACAGTTTGAATTGAGATGTGTTCCGCCTCATTCATTCACATAAAAGTAGTGATTTTTACTTTTGCAGAGCAATTCATGTTTTTGACATTTCTGACACGGACAAAATTCCCCAAACACTTCCCAATTGTTTGTGCAGTTCAAGTCTGCAGACATCTCCCGTCCTGCACACACGTGTTCACATTTTCCGTCTATTGCCTGCATCGCAGTCATAGTTGTTATCGTTCCCAATAATAACTTTGGAAATGTGTGCGTTTCTATCAAAGTAAGTGCCTTAATACGTTATAATAGTTTCTGCATGTCGTGTTATGTCGTTTCTACTGTAGCATAATATTTTTGTGTATATTCATTATATCCACGGACACGCGAGGTAACGTTACTCATTTCATAACCTTTATGGTGTTATATTCAGTCGTGCTTATGTAGCTAGCTACATTCTTCAATTAGCTCTGGAAAACAATGCTAATTGCGTCAGAGAAGTATTGGCTTGTTGTATTTTGAAGCTACCCTGGCCTTATGACTCCCAAGTGGCGCAGCTGTCTAAGGCACAGCATTTCAGTGCTAGAGGCGTCACTACAGACACCCTGGTTCAATTCTGGGCTGTGTTTCTATCAAAGTAAGTACCTTATTATGTTTATAGTTTCTGTATGTGATGTACATGTGAACTCTATGTCCAATTACAAAAAATCCCTTGTTTAATAATCATCTCACCTGTTAGTTGGCGGTGAACTATGTGGCCATTGAGGGCTGTGTTGATCAAATGGAACAATATCTTCTTCTTTTCTGAGTGCATTCCACAAAGCTGTTTATCATGTCCGCCTTATCCACTGCCCCCGTTTTGATGTTATAGTCAAGCACGCAGTCTGGTTAGATTTTTCTCTCTCCCGTCAGGTGGTCCACCTTCCCTGTGGCCAACATGGTTGCTGTATGGACAGTGGAGAGGACATGGATGTCTCGTTTGTCATGCTACTTTACTGCCAGCTGTTGACATTCCTTATTCTGTGTAATGGATCATTTAGGATGGTAGTAGCATTGTTGATGAAATGCAGTCATCGCAGCAGAACTAGGAAGCAGTTTTGGAAAAAGAGGGTGGCAAAGAAGGGAGTTGCAAACATAGGATCTGTGGCCCAGTATTCCATTAGGGAGTTCTTCTTTACTATCCCCATGAGAAGGACTGTCACCAGGAAGGTATACATTTCACTAATTGTGGTTGTCCCCCCCACTTCTGGCTCTCTCTTCTCCTGTCTTTTCTCTTCTCCAAGGCATAGCAATTGGACTGTACTATGTCAACCACCAGCTCCTCTATCAGAAATGACTTGAGGCACTCTGCCTCAGATGGAAATGGCAAGGGGCTTTGCACTCCAGACGGGGACTCATCAAAGCAAACAGCAGGGCCAGGAGGGGTGAAATGGCTGGCAGCCTTCCAGCTAACACAGAACTCCTGTACTTCATCCA
Source organism: Salvelinus alpinus (assembly GCF_045679555.1). NCBI lineage: Eukaryota > Metazoa > Chordata > Actinopteri > Salmoniformes > Salmonidae > Salvelinus > Salvelinus alpinus. The sequence continues at coordinate 60,757,385 of NC_092086.1, read as the reverse complement.
CTGTTGGTCTGCCTCCATCACCACCAGCATCTTCAAAGGGAACTGGGACTTTGTCAGTGGACAAGGGGTCCTCAGATTCAGAGTTCTCAATGGCTGGGGGGCAGCTTCTCACTGTCAGAATCTGATTCCTGACTTTCAGACTCATTGTCAGAATTATAAAAAATCTCCAGGATTTCCACATTTGTGAGTTGTCTTCTTTTGAAAACATTGCTAATTGCTACAGCTTAGCTCACTAGCTACATAGATAAACAACAACACTGAATGGCTCAGAGTGGGAGTGAGAGGTTACGTGATTGACTGCCTGCACGCGCCATTTGTATCCATAAATCACTATCAGAAAATATTTTGTGTGGTAATTATTGATATATTTACTGTTTTATTCACATGTTTTCAAGTCCCGGTGATAAATCATGCATTCCAATTCTTGCATATTATGTGTGTAAAATACTTTTTTTGAAGGTTGTACTGATTATGATGAGCTAAGCTAATTCCAGCTATATGTGGAGCCATGTTTGTTGACATACAATGCATTCTGGGTTTCACATAATCGTCTGTCGGACCAAAGATGCTATAACAAAATGAGGTGGGTAAGGGTTCACTCATTTTTTGAGAACTTCAGGAAGTGAATGGTGGGATGTGAACGATGGTAGACGACACACCCCTTCAACATGCATACTATAAACAGACCAAACTCATCTTGTCTTCTATTATCTTTGGTTTCTGTGAGGGGAAAAAAGCATGGTGGCGCGCTGAAACTAGTCATCGTCGGATTACTTTCGATTTCTAGAAAGTGTTTTACTCAATTATTTCGATCAATGGTGAGCTCACCCGTGATGTGATTTATTATAAATAGTAATTGCTATTAGCTAATTCATATTGTAGTTTATGTCAGCCGAGAGTTATAAAAGATCACCGCTTGTGTTCCGTCAATCTTTCCTCAGTTAGCGCTAGGATAAATGTAGCCTACATTTTTCTGGTTTGGATGATTGTGTTATGCTATAGATACTTCTGTGAATATCTAAACATTGCATCCCCCCAAAAAACTGCTCACAATCTGGACATAACTTTGTAAGAACTGTGTTTGTGTAAATAGTTTCTGAAAATAGTGTGGCCAGCTCAAATGCTGATTGTTTGGTCATTCGAAACTGGCCGTTCTAAATAAGCGTTCTCAATTAGCATTCTAAATCATGTGATGGTACGTGTGAAAGGGTTAATTAGATAAATGACAGTCTTCAGGTTAATGTTAAAGTCAAGTCACGACAACAGAGTATTATTTTGTATCTTTTTTTGTCTTACAGACAATACCGTGTGGTGCCTGGGCTTCTTCCTGGAGTGGATTCTAGATATAGAGAAACCTAATTCCTTTGCCTGCGTGTGTCATTGTAGCAGAACTGTATCCCTCTTGATTGATTGGACATTATGCTGGATTTCAAAGAGAAGATGACTCAAGAGGAGCTAAATGACAGTTTGATCGTGACTACCTCCCTCCCATCATTTGCTGATCAACAAATGTCTGCAATTTACACCTCAGAAAATACAACACAGCAGCGGCTGCTAAGTCACACAGCTGTACAAGTATTCCGTGAATTTTACTACACTGATCATACTGTATTTTCTGACCACCTCTCCCATCATCTGTTGAGCACCAGTTCTCTTAGCTACAGACTGTTACACCAGATAATGTGATTTAACTAAATATTTTTGGTTAGATACTGTTTGGTGTAGCAGATAATTTTTGACCAACCGTAGCTTGGCAATGATGACTTTGTCCTCAATTCATGGGAAACAGGAGTCTCAAAATGTCCATGTCCAGTTGCAGGGGATCAGTTATTTTAAAAAAAAGTTTTGCTCCATGAAGTAATCCAACAATGTGTACGCTGCCACCGGCAATTTGTGGTGGACACCCACATATCTCGATCAATGAGAGAACACTTGAAATAGACAAGATGGCGGCGTACAAATTTTCAGATTAATTAACGGTTGAGCAAAATATATATTTTTTTAAATAACTGAGCGTTTTCTGAATTCAAACGGGCCCCCTTGCAACTGGACATAAACATTTCATGAGACTCCTGAATTGAGGACGAAGACAGTATCGCCAAACGAAATTCTCTGTGCTACAATCAATCACATTTATGCACAGCAAGCAATGCAGGTGGCAAGGTGGCTCGGAAAAACTCCCTAGAAAGGCAAGAACCTAGGAAGAAACATAGAGCGGAACCAGGCTATGAGGGGTGGCCAGTCCTCTTCTGGCTATGCCGAGTGGAGATTATAACAGAACATGGCCAAGATGTTCAAATGTTCATAGATGACCAGCATGGTCAAATAATAATAATCACAGTGGTTGTCGAGGTTGCAACAGGTCAGCACCTCAGGATTAAATGTCAGTTGGCTTTTCATAGCCAATCATTCAGAGTATCTCTACCACTCCTGCTGTCTCTAGAGAGTTGAAAACAGCAGGTCTGGGACAGGTAGCACGTCCGGAGAACAGGTCAGGGTTCCATAGCCGCAGGAAGAACAGAACTGGAGCAGCAGCACGGCCAGGTGGACTGGGGACAGCAAGGAGTCATCAGCCAGGTAGTCTTGAAGCATGGTCCTAGGGCTCAGGTCCTCAGAGAGAGAAAGAAAGAGACAAAGAGAGAAAGAGAGAGAGAAAAAGAGAGAGTATACTTAAATTCACACAGGACACCGGATAAGACAGGAGAAATACTCCAGATATAACAGACTGACCCTAGGCCCCCAACACATAAACTACTGCAGCATAAATACTGGAGGCTGAGACAGGAGGGGTCGGGAGACACTGTGGCCCCATCCGACAATACCCCCAGACAGGGCCAAACAGGCAGGATATAACCCCACCCACTTTGCCAAAGCACAGCCCCCACAACACTGGAGGGATATCGTCAACCACCAACTTACCATCCTGAGACAAGGCCGAGTATAGCCAACAAAGATCTCCGTCACAGCACGGGGGGGCGCCAACCCAGACAGGAAGATCACATCAGTGACTCAACCCACTCATGTGACGCACCCCTCCTAGGGACGGAATAGAAGAGCACCAGTAAGCCAATGACTCAGCCCCTGTAATAGAGAATCCCAGTGGAGAGAGGGGAACCGGCCAGGCAGAAACAGCAAGGGTGGTTCGTTGCGCCAGTGCCTTTCCATTCACCTTCACACTCCTGGGCCAGACTACACTCAATCATAAGACCTACTGAAGAGATAAGTCTTCAATATAGACTTAAAGGTTGAGACCGAGTCTGCGTCTCTCACATGGGTAGGCAGACCATTCCATAAAAAGAGAGCTCTATAGGAGAAAGCCCTGCCTCCAGCTGTTTGCTTAGAAATTCTAGGGACAATTAGGAGGCCTGCGTCTTGTGACCGTAGCGTACGTGTAGGTATGTACGGCAGGACCAACTCGGAAAGATAGGTAGGAGCAAGCCCATGTAACGCTTTATAGGTTAACAGTAAAACCTTGAAATCAGCCCTTGCCTTAACAGGAAGCCAGTGTAGAGAGGCTAGCACTGGAGTATTGTGATCAAATTCTTTGGTTCTAGTTCTATAGGATGATCGAGCAACAGTGAGGGCTCTTCGATACTGCACGGTACTGTCTTTCCAAGCTCGTCGGAAGACTACACCACTTTGGTGTAGCGCCATTTCCGTTCCAATTTTCTAGAAGCTTGCTTCAGAGCTCGGGTATTTTCTGTATACCAGGGAGCTAGTTTCTTATGACAAATGTTTTTTGTTTTTAGGGGTGCGACTGCATCTAGGGTATTGCGCAAGGTTAAATTGAGTTCCTCAGTTCGGTGGTTAACTGATTTTTGTACTCTGACGTCCTTGGGTAGGCAGAGGGAGTCTGGAAGGGCATCTAGGAATCTTTGGGTTGTCCGAGAATTTATAGCACGACTTTTGATGATCCTTGGTTGGGGTCTGAGCAGATTATTTGGTGCGATTGCAAACGTAATTAAATGGTGGTCCCGATAGTCCAGGATTATGAGGAAAAACATTAAGATCCACAACATTTATTCCACGGGACAAAACTAGGTCCAGAGTAAGACAGTGGCAGTAAGTAGGTCTGGAGACATGTTAGACAAAACCCACTAAGTTGATGATGGCTCCGAAAGCCTTTTGGAGTGGGTCTGTGGACTTTTCCATGTGAATATTAAAGTCACCAAAAATTGGAATATTATCTGCCATGACTACAAGGTCCGATAGAAATTCAGGGAACTCAGTGAGGAACGCTGTATATGGCCCAGGAGGCCTGTAAACAGTAGCTATAAAAAGTGATTGAGTAGGCTGCATAGATTTCATGACTAGAAGCTCAAAAGACGAAACATCTGTTTTTTTTTGTAAATTGAAATTTGCTATCATAAATGTTAGCAACACCTCCGCCTTTGCGGGATGCGTGCACCCTATCTCATTGTGGAGCTAGGGGAGTTAGAGCCCTGTCTATGTTCGTAGATAAGAAGAGAGCACCCCTCCAGCTAGGATGGAGTCCGTCACTTCTCAACAGGCCAGGCTTGGTTCTGTTTGTTGGTGAGTCCCAGAAAGAGGGCCAATTATCTACAAATTCTATCTTTTGGGAGGGGCAGAAAACAGTTTTCAACCAGCGATTGAGTTGTGAGACTCTGCTGTAGAGCTCATCACTCCCCCTAACTGGGAGGGGGCCAGAGACAATTACTCGATGCCGACACATCTTTCTAGCTGATTTACACGCTGCTATGTTGCGCTTGGTGACCTCTGACTGTTTCATACTAACATCGTTGGTGCCGACGTGGACAACAATATCCCTATACTCTCTACACTCGCCAGTTTTAGCTTTAGCCAGCACCATCTTCAGATTAGCCTTAACGTCGGTAGCCCTGCCCCCTGGTAAACAGTGTATGATCGCTGGATGATTCGTTTTAAGTCTAATACTGCGGGTAAATGAAGTCGCCAATGACTAGGGTTTTCAATTTGTCAGAGCTAATGGTGGGAGGCTTCGGCGTTTCAGACCCCATAACGGGAGGAGTAGAGACCAGAGAAGCCTCGGACTCCGACTCGCTGCTTAATGGGGAGAACCGGATGAAAGTTTCTGTCGGCTGAATGAGCGACACCGGTTGAGCATTCCGACAGCATTTCCTTCCAGAAGCCATGAGAAAGTTGTCCGGCTACGGGGACTGTGCGAGGGGATTTATACTACTATCTGTACTTACTGGTGGCACAGACTCTATTTCATCCTTTCCTACACTTAAATTACCCTTGCCTAACGATTGTGTGAGCCCAGCTATCCTCGCCGTAAGGCGATAGTTCTCCTGTATATTATGAGTACAGCGACAGCAATTAGAAGGCATCATGTTAATGTTACTACTTAGCTTTGGCTGGTGGAGGTCCTGACGAAGCACGTCCAGATAAAGCGTCCGGAGTGAAAGAGTTGAATGAAAAAAAGTTGAGCAGGGAAAAACAAAAAATATAAACGGTAATTAAAAAGTAAAAACCGTAAAGTTGGCAGGTAGCAAAGTAAGGTTAGCAAGAAAATGCACAGCAGCACGTAAACAAGTCTACAAGTTATGACCGGAAATGACATGCTCTGTCATATCATTGTATGTTTAGAAAACCGTTTCACAGGCACATCTTCACATGGGGGTGAGTGGAGTCTTTTTTTATGGAGGAAGAGGAAACCAAACAGTATCTATCCTATAACTCCCAGTAATCAACGTGGTCTCAGAGCATTTCATATTATTTTGTACGTAAATCCGAGACACTCCATTTAGTATGATATGTTAAGTTTTGTATGGTATGTATTAATTTGTGGATGTCCATCATTCATTTCGTATGGTAAGTTACGAATTGCAATTCGTACAATACGTTATGAATTGCAACATATGATGTGTTATAAATTTGGTTTCATCAGACCAGAGAATCTTGATTCTCATGGTCAGAGTCTTTAGGTGCATTTTGGAAAACTCCAAGCGGGCTGTTATGTGCCTTTTACTGAGGAGTGCTTTCCGTCTGGCCACTCTACCATAAAGGCCTGATTGTTGGAGTGCTGCAGAGATGGTTGTCCTTCTGGAAGATTCCACCATCTCTACAGAGGAACTCTGGAGCTCTATCAGAGTGACCATCGGGTTCTTGGTCACCTCCCTGAACAAGGCCCTTCTCCCCCTGATGGCTCCGTTTGGCCAGGCAGCCAGCTCTAGGAAGAGTCTTGGTGGTTCCAAACTTCTTCCATTTAAGAATGATGGAGGCCACTGTGTTCTTGGGGACCTTCAATTCTGCAGAATGTTTTGGTACCCTTCCCCAGATCTGTGCCTCGACACAATCCTGTCTCGGAGCTCTACGGACAATTCCTTCGACCTCATGGCTTGGTTTTTGCTCTGACATGCACTGTCAAGTATGGGACCTTATATAGACAGGTGTGTGGCTTTCCAAATCATGTCCAATCAATTGAATTTACCACAGGTGGACTCCAATCAAGTTGTAGAAACATCAATGGAAACAGGATGGACCTGAGCTCAATTTCGATGCTCATAGCAAAGGGTCTGCATTGTTATGTAAATAAGGTGTTATTATAATATATATATATTTTAAATTAGCAAACATTTCTAAAAACCTGTTTCGCTCCGTCATTATAGCTATTGTGTGTAGATTGATGAGGAAAATGTTTTATTTAATCCATTTTAGAATAAGGCTGTAACGTAACAAAATGTGGAAAAAGTCAAGGGGTCTGAATACTTTCCGAATGCACTGTATCTGAATGTCTAACATCTGTTTGACGCTACAGAGGCCTGTACAGCTTAAATAAATATCTTCTGTGAATCCATAAAGGGAGACAAATTTCAAAGATTGATAGAAAATATCCATATTTATTTAACGGTGGTTCTACGTGTTCTTGTGCTGAGCCACACTGTCCTTTATCCGGTTTCTGTACACTGGCAATGGTGTTTGCCATGGCGGGCTGGGAAAGCTGAGACTCTTTGCTTGTGGCAAATGGTCTTGTCCTATCTGCAGTGTATGGCCAGCTGGATAAGACTCTGCTGGAAGTGGTGTAGGGCTCGTAGACCTTCTTAACCACCAGCTGTTTGAACCTCTTACAGAAGATTGGCTGGTACTGGAAATGGTTGTGGTGTTAGCATTTTACGTTTTTTTGTGGACGGGACGTAGGGCAACACGCCTTTGTTGGTAAAGCTTTTGAGAGGAAAGATCAGTCAACGAAGTGAATGGGCTGGTGGCTGCAGAAGGTCTGAAAAGTCTTCAGACGTCAGTTCTTACACAGTATGTATTGTTGTGTAGGGGAGACTGCGAATAAATGACACCTCTCAATCGCTCTCGTACACCATACATTTACTGTCTAAGCACAACCCTCTAAGCACAACCCAGCCCATTGACTTTTACAGATCATTTTTGTCAATTGTAGCCCTTGGCAGGGGATTTTTGTAGGCATGTCTGTATTCTGTTTTGAGAATCTGCAGAGAGAAGAATGAGGTGGTTGTGTCATTATTGTTGTAGTCTTGATTGTATACCATTCAGTGTCCCTTGCTGGTTTCTGTCCCACAATATTGTTGTGCTCCATAGCCGCAAGGTGTGTCCCCTCCCTCATGCTCGTGTGAACAAAATGCAGCTGCTTTGGGGTATTTTTGAGCAGGGCACTGTGGAAGGACTCCAGATAACCAGAGTTTTACAAAGAGAAAGGGTAAAAAGAGAAATGGGGTAGACTAAATTGATTACATGATCTGGAAGGTACTCTGAGGTCACCTCTAACCACCTGTAAGACAATTCCAAACAAACACTACATAATTCATGTTTATGCCATACTTACTGTAAATTGAGCTATTTTAGCCATCAGCTTGTGAATATGTTTGCCAACTTACCATAAACTTGTGCAGAGCTAGGGGTTGGAAGCACATGCTGGTGGAATCAGATTCTATACCACCTACAACAAAATACACAACAATACACAATTGAACCACCCCACTAATTGTATTGATCCCTACTAGACTGGCTAGCTTAGCACACCTAACATGGACATTTCAATATTGTCAGCTTGCTGTTACCTAGCTAGCTAGCGTCACTAAATTGGCAGCAAGATTGCAAGGCAGTTGAGAACCAACTAACCAGCCATAGACGATTTATACACATTCATCATTACTACCAACACACAAACAGAGAGTGAGTTAGCTATATCGACAATTATATTGCTTACTTTAGCTAACATTAGTCAAAGATAAAATGAACGAACAAACATGTTTACTGTCACACCAGCCTTCGCTTTGGCTCCCCCTCCTGTCCAGCTCAGACGTTCGGCGTCGCCGGCCTTCTAGCTGCTGCCGAACCTACTGCTGGCAAACGCCCTTCACTCATCAACCCCGGACTTGTCTCGTCATCATTACACACACCTGGTTCCAATCCCCACTCTATCACTGTATATACACTCCCTCTGCCATTTGTCTTTGTCAGTCATTGTAAATGTTACTTGTTTTCCTGAGAGGAATCTCTACTACTATTTCCTGAGTACTTTATATTTAGCACTTTGGGTTCGCCCTGTGCCTTTTTGTTTATGAAGATATATTTCAAGCACAACAGCTTTTGGGTTTCGTCCCGCTTTGATCTATGGTGCTTAAATAAATTTAGTAGTTCTTAATTACCTTTTGTCAATAGGGGGAGCTGTTAGCACTTTTTTTTGTTTTGACATTGCCAAATTAAACTGCCTAGTACTCAATTCTTGCTCGTACAATATGCATATTATTGTTATTATTGGATAGAAAACACTCTCTAGTTTCTATAACCGTTGGAATTATGTCTCTGAGTGGAACAGAACTCTATCTACAGCACTTTTCCTGACAGGGAGTGAGATTTCAGAAATCTTGGCCTCTGGTCCCAGGTCAGTTTTAATGTCCCTGTGAATGCTATGAGGATACAAACACTGCCTACACCTTCCTCTAGATGTCAGTAAGTGGTGACAATTTGAATGGAGTCAATTGCGCAATCAGGGCCTGTATAAAACACCAAAGACCGGAAGTAGCTTTCTTTTGGACCCTGCGCTCGACGCACGATGGACGTTGGACCGACCTCTTTCCAAGCCTTGGTTTAGCCAGTAATATATCGCCGGTCATGTTTTTACTTGTTATAGGTGTTAAAAACATCATACGGTAGTTAATTTAAACCGTTTTATAGCAATTTATATCCGTTTAGTGCGATTTTGAGGCATTTATTTGTGACGCCCTTCCATGAGCTGGGCACGTTTCCTGTACATACCGAACGTTCGTGGCCATTTCGACGGGACAAGAGGACATCTTTCGACCAAAAGACGATTAGACCGGAGAAAGGATACATTGCCCAAGATTCTGATGGAAGAACAGCTCATAGTAAGAACTATTTATGATGATAAATCGCTGTTCTGTTGAAAAAATTTAAACGTATATATATCGCCATTTTGTTTTGTGTAGCTTCGCTTTGGCGGACCCGGTATTGCACAGTAAGGATAATTTTAGAAATGTAAGTCAGCGATTGCATTAAGAACTAATTTGTCTTTCGATTCCTGTCAACCCTGTATTTTTTAGTCAAGTTTATGATTAGTTATCGATTAGACTAGATCACTCTCAAAGATGGCGCCCGACATTTTCAGGCCAGTTTTGCTACTATTCTCATTGTATAACCACGTTTTTTTGTGGCTAAATATGCACATTTTCGAACAAACTCTATATGTATGTTGTAATATGATGTTACAGGAGTGTCATCGGAAGAATTCTGAGAAGGTTAGTGAAAAAATTAATATATTTTGGTGATGCTCCCGTTGCTCCCGTTGCCTTGAATTCATGCTGGGGTAACGTTTGCACATGTGGTATGCTAATATAACGATTTATTGTGTTTTCGCTGTAAAACGCTTAGAAAATCTGAAATATTGTCTGAATTCACAAGTGAATGTGTCTTTCCATTGCTATGCTTTGTCTATTTTTATGAAATGTTTTATGATGAGTAAATTGGTAATACACGTTGCTCTCTGTATTTATTCTAGTCGAGTTGTGATGGTGGGTGCAATTGTAAACTATGATTTCTACCTGAAATATGCACATTTTTCTAACAAAACCTATCCTATACAATAAATATGTTATCAGACTGTCATCTGATGAGGTTTTTTCTTGGTTAGTGGCTATCAATATCTTTATTTGGCCGAATTGGTGATAGCTACTGGTGGAGAGAAAAAATGGTGGACAAAGAAAAATTGTGTCTTTTGCTAACGTGGTTAGCTAATAGATTTACATATTGTGTCTTCCCTGTAAAACATTTTAAAAATCAGAAATGATTGCTGGATTCACAAGAAGTGGATCTTTCATCTGGTATCTTGGACTTGTGATTGAATGATATTTAGATGCTACTATTTACTTGTGACGCTATGCTAGCTATGCTATTCAGCTTTTTTACTGGTGGGGGGGTGGGGGGTGCTCCCGGATCCGGGTTTCCTGCCTACTCCTCTCTACACCAGTGACATTTACGCTGCTGAAGGTAACTACCATGGCATAGGCAAAAGCAGCCAAGCATATGTGGGAACTCCTTCAAGGCTGTTGGAAAAGCATTCCAGGTGAAGCTGTTTGAGAGAATGCCATCAACTGTCAAGGCAAAGGGTGGCTACTTTGAAGAATCTAAAATATATTTTAATTTGTTACACTTTTTTGGTTACTACATGATTCCATGTGTTATTTCATAGTTTTGATGTCTTCACTATTATTATACAATGTAGAAATGATTGAAAAACCCTTGAATGAGTCGGTGTTCTAAAACTTTTGACTGGTAGTGTATTTCCTTTTAGGGCAGTAGGGACCAACAGCTGATAGCTGTAGTGTGTAGAAGTACAATGAAACATGTACGCTGGACATTGAGTTTATGAGAAGAAAAAAAATTACAAATCTGGATACAACTCTGGAATAATCTTTCTATGTGGTTCAGAAGTTAAACATTTGTCAAATTGTCAAACAAGCCGCAGAGTGACCGGTTTCGTGACATCATTAAATGCTAAGATGAAGAATATTTCAAGCATACCAAAGACACAGTGATATGAAAACAAAGTATAGAATAACTATCTTCAAAGTAATGACTCGGGACGTCGGGTTTCAAATGAAAGCTTATTTTAGTAATACTACTTGTTCACGTTACATTTAACAACTTTAGATTCTACAAAACAATAAAATAAAGTTGCTAGCGAAAGTCAGGATAATCACCTGTACATAACTGGAGCGTTCTCTCTCTACTACCTGTCGCAAGGCATTCTGGAACTTGCAGTCAAAAGCGTAATCCAATACTAACCAATACAACAAAGATATGTATGTAGTTCTCTCAATCTCCAACACACGAATTCTAATACAATTACATACGTAAATAACTAAAGAAAATATCTTTAGATACAGCTCAATGAATTAACTGTAAACATTAACTCTGAAACCCATTAAAGTTACAACACAAAGGGCAAATTACTTGGTTTTCTGAGTGTTAATGTCTGTGATAACTTCAAAGAGTTTGAGATGGCACACACGAAGATTCAGTGAAAAAATGCCTCAATATGAGATGGGTGAAGGGAAGCGTGTGAGCAAGAGGGATAGAGAAGAGAAAAACCTCCACCAAATTATTAGAAAAACCAATAGCTTGTATAGGGTAATTGGTTTCAATTTCACTTTAGACTTTTAACAACAGGGCCAGGCTGTTTGCTTTACCACCAAGGATGTCCAGTACAGCAGTTCTCTTTTTGACCTTTGCCCTCACATGGTTGTGCCTTCTAATTTAGTTTATTATGAATTTCCCAGGGGTGAAACACACCATCAGTATGGACACAGCCAGTGAACTCTGTCCTTGGTCAGATCAAATCAAAGTTTATTTGTCACGTGTGCCTCACAGTGAAATGATTACTTACTGGCCCTAACCAACAGTGCAACTTTTAAGTAAAAAAATAGGCATTAGGTGAACAATAGATAAGTAAGGAAATAAACAAACAACAGTAAAAAGACAGTGAATAATAACATTAGCGAGGCTATATACAGTAGTGAGGCTATAACAGTAGCGAGGCTATATACAGGCGCCGGTTAGTCGGGCTAATTGAGGTAGTATGTACATGTAGGTATGGTTAAAGTGACTATGCATATATGATAAACAGAGAGTAGCAGCAGTGTAAAAAGAGGGGCTGGTGGGGGGTGCACACAATGCAAATAGTCTGGGTAGCCATTTGATTACCTGTTCAGGAGTCTTATGGCTTGGGGGTAAAAGCTGTTGAGAAGCCTCTTCACGTCGGCTACAGAGAGCGGGATCACACAGTCGTCCGGAACAGACACGGACCAAGATGAGGCTGTAATATACTGTACATTTGTTAAAACAACCCAATGTCTCTATTTCTAAACAGATTTCTAAACAGTTATTACATGAATAGATTCATATGAGGACATCAAAGTCTCTCACACACACACTGACACACACACCCATTCAGCAGATGATGAGTTATGGATCTGAAAATACAGAGCTGTTGATTCAGGTGCCATCTGATTATTTTTGGCCAGCAGGAGTGTCTGGAAATCAGTGATGAATGTTCCCCGCTCAACCTGTAAGAAGCCCAGCGACAGTGAGGGGCCCTGCTGCACAAAGATTTTATCAATCTAGCATCTGATACTGCCAGGGGAACTTGATCTTTATGCTATTTTTCTGAGTCTCTACTCATCTCTCATAAAACGGGCATTTATGGTTGAAACCTGAGGTGCCATCAAAACAAAGGGAGTAGCGTGAGAGAAGCCCCATACAGAAAATATGAAATGCTGAGATATGACAGGGAGATCTTATGTTTTATATTCTGCTTGTCATAAGACAAGATGGGATGGGGACATTGTCGCCTTAAAGTAGCAAGGAGGCAAGGAGAGTCTAGCACCTCACAGGTTGTGCTGGGGCTGCACGATGGGGCCAAACTTCAATGTGCTTCCTGTTGCAGTACAAATGTAGTGTTTTTATCAACACCTACTCCTTGATTAATTCTTTCCCCCTCCTCTTTCTTCGTGTGTGTGTGTGTGTGTGTGTGTGTGTGTGTGTGTGTGTGTGTGTGTGTGTGTGTGTGTGTGTGTGTGTGTGTGTGTGTGTGTGTGTGTGTGTGTGTGTGTCAAATTAGATTTAAAGACAGAACTAGGCATCTACAGCACTGTAACCTAACCTTCCCACACAGTAGGCATGAAACACACCATCTGTTGTTGCGAGAGGATAACGAGTCACTGCATGTGTGAATGCCCACCATGTGCATTTAGTGCATTTAAACAATGTTCTTTTTGAGTGCAACTGTGAAATATCCCTTTTCCATTTTGTGAGATAGAAAATTAGGAGAAATGTCTCCATCCTTAGAAAGTGTTCCCTTTAACAATAATGGTCACACAGGGGGAAAGTATATCAAATCAAATCAAATGTTATTTGTCATGCTTACTTACAAGTCCTTAACCAGCAATGCAGTTAAGAAAAAATAAGTGAAAGTATTTACTAAATAAACTGAAGACAGTAAATAAATAAAAATGAAAAAAATAAGAAAATAGAAAAATAATTAAAGAGCAACAAATACAATAACACTAACGAGACTACAGGGGGTACCGGTACAAAACCAATGTGCGGGGGCATATGTACATGTAGGTAGAAGTAAACTGACTATGCATAGATAATAAACAGAAAGTAGCAGCAGTGTAATGCAAATAGTCCGGGTAGCCATTTGGTTAGCTGTTCAGGAGTAGAAGCTGTTAAGCCTTTTGGACCTAGACTTGGCGCTCCGGTACTGCTTGCCGTCCGGTAGCAGAGAGATCAGTCTATGACTAGGGTGTCTGGAGTCTTTGACAATTTTTGGGCCTTCCTCTGACACCGCCTGGTATAGGGGTCCTGGATGGCAGGAAGCTTGGCCCCAGTGATGTACTGGGCTGTACGCACTACTCTCTGTAGTGCCTTGCGGTCGGAGGCCAAGCAGTTGCCATACCAGGCGGGGATGCAACCAGTCAGGATGCTTCGATGGTGCAGCTGTATAACTTTGAGGATTTGAGGACCCATGCCAAATCTTTCCATACTCTTGAGGGATTGTTGTGCATTGTCGTGCCCTCTTCACAACTGTCTTGGTGTGTTTGGACCATGACAGTTCGTTGGTGATGTGGACACCAAGGAACTTGAAGCTCTCAACCTGCTCCACAACAGCCCCATCGATGAGAAGGGGGCTGTGCTCGACCCTCCTTTTCCTGTAGTCCAAGATCAAATCCTTTGTCTTGATCACGTTGAGAGAGAGGTTGTTATCCTGGCACCACACTGCCAGGTCTCTGACCTCCTCCCTGTAGGCTGTCTCATCATTGTCGGTGATCAGTCCCATCACTGTTGTGTCATTGGCAAACTTAATGATGGTGTTGGAGTCGTGCTTGGCCATGCAGTCATGGGTGAACAGGGAGTACAGGAGGGGACTGGGCACGCACCCCTCAGGGGCTCGCGTGTTGAGGATCAGCGTGGCCAATGTGTTTTTACCTACTCCTACCACCTGGGGGCGGCCCGTCAGGAAGTCCAGGATCCAGTTGCAGAGGGTGGTGTTTAGTCCCAGGGTCCTTAGCTTGGTGATGAGCTTAGAGGACACTATGGTGTTAAATGCTGAGCTGTAGTCAATGAATAGCATTCTCACATAGGTGTTCCTTTTGTCCAGGTGGGAAAGAGTAGTGTGGAGTGCAATAGAGATTCCGTCATCTGTGGATCTGTTGGGGTGGTATGCAAATTGGAGTGAGCCATGACCAGCACCTCATGACTACAGACATGAGTGCTACGGGTCGGTAGTCATTCAGGCAGGTTACCTTGTTGGTCTTGGGCACAGGGACTATGGTGGTCTGCTTGAAACATGTTGGTATTACAGACTCGGTCAGGGACAGGTTGAAAATGTCAGTGAAGACACTTGCCAGTTGGTTATTGCATGCTCGGAGTACACGTCCTGGTAATCATTCTGGCCCTGTTTAAAGGTCTTACTTACATCGACTACGGCGAGCGTGATCACACAGTCGTCCGGAACAGCTGGTGCTCTCATGCATGCTTCAGTGTTTGATGGTTCGTCGGAGGGCATAGCGGGATTTCTTATTAGCGTCCTGGTTAGAGTTGCGCTCCTTGAAAGTGACAGCTCTACCCTTTAGCTCAGTGCAGATGTTGCATGTAAACCATGGCTTCTGGTTGGGGTATGTATGTACAGTCACTGTGGGGTTGACGTCATTGATGCACTTATTGATGAAGCCTGATGACTGATGTGATGTACTCCTCAATGCCATCGGAAGAATCCCAGAACATATTCCAGTCTGTGCTAGCAAAACAGTCCTGTAGCTTAGCATCTGCGTGATCTGACCACTTCCGTATTGAGCGAGTCACTGGTACATCCTACTTTAGTTTTTGCTGGAAGCAGGAGGATAGAGTTATTGTCAAATATACCAAATGGAGGGCGAGGGAGAGCTTTGTACGCATCTCTGTGTGTGGAGTAAAGGTGGTCTAGAGTTTTTCTTCCTCTGGTTGCACATGTGACATGCTGGTAGAAATGAGGTAAAACGTATTTAAGTTTCCCTGCATTAAAGTGCCCGGCCACTAGGAGCGCCGCCTCTGGATGAACATTTTATTGTTTGCTTATGGCCTTATACAGCTCGTTGAGTGCGGTCTTAGTGCCAGCATTGGTTTGTGGTGGTAAATAGACAGCTACGAAAAATATAGATGAAAACTTTCTTGGTAAATAGTGTGGTCTACAGCTTATTATGAGATACTCTACCTCAGGCGAGCAAAACCTTGAGACTTCATTAATATTAGACATCGCGCACCAGCTGTTATTGACAAATAGACACAAACCGCCACCCCTTGTCTTACTGGAGGCAGCTGTTCTATCTTGCTGATGCACGGAAAACCCAGCAAGCTGTATGTTATCCACGTTGTCATTCAGCCACGACTCAGTGAAACATAAGATATTACAGTTTTGAATGTCCCGTTGGTAGGATAGTCTTGATCGGAGCTCATCCAGTTTATTATGGCTAATAGGATTGATGGTAGAGGCGGGTTACCCACTCACCGTCAGATTCTTACAAGGCACCCCGACCCAGGAACCCATATCTCCATCTCTTTGTCATGCAAATTATGGTGTAACTAGTACGCTAAAACTCTGGAAGCAAGTACAGGGAGTGAATGTAATAAATAACGGAACATGGATCAAAACAAGAAACACGAGTAGCATACAGACATAAAACATAGGAACAGAAACAATGACGCCTGGGGAAAGAACCAAAGGGAGTGACCGATATAGGGGAGGTAATCAGAAAGGGGATGGAGTCCAGGTGAGTCTCAGGAGGCGCAGGTGCGTGTAACGATGGTGGCAGGTGTGCGTAATAATAAGTAAACTGGCGTAGTCGAGCGCCGGAGAGGGGGAGCGCGAGTAGACATGACAGACAGTGATTTGGGTCTTGTCCGGTGTCTGAAGTAAATCCTTCAAGTCCGACTAGTTAATGAAAAACTCTTTATCCAGTACTAGATGAGTAATCGCTGTTCTGATATCTAGAAGTTCTTCTCGGTCATAAGAGATGGTGGCAGAAACATTTTATGTACAAAAGAAGTTACAAATAACGCAAAAAAACACACACAATTGCACAATTGGTTAGGAGCCCATAAAACGACAGCCATCTCCTCTGGCACCATTGTATATAACTAGTTTGCAGACTGGTAATCCCAGTGGTAATGTATTTCTCACATTTGAGAAATAGACTGCCATTTCGAATGAGGCAAGTACTCTCCTTGTATGTTGTTTCAAGTATCAGCTGTAGCCTTGCTGAGCAGTTGGCTACAAACAAAACAAGGAAAATCTATCTCACAGTTCATGCAGAACAAGCACCACTGTGTGCAATGGAGCCTAGCCCTGATATCACTGTCCTGAGACGTACACGTATGGCAGACCTTTTAAACGAGCCAAATGAATGTTTGAGGTGTAGAGTAAAGTGCTGCAACATATGTAGTCATACTTTCACTCTCTAAAAGATTCACTACAACAACTACCTCTGGCTATACTGTACCTCTCAACATAAAACTCTCAACGTTATTGGTCTACTTGAAAATGAGAGTATCCAAGTGGGAAATCTCCACTGGGGGAAATGTCGAGAAAACACACTAGCACTTTGATTTACCATGCAAATGTCAAAACTGAATTTAAGTCTAAATTCGGGATTAAAAGTGGCCATTATTTTGTGCAACAAACATTTTACAGCGCGCCAGCACCCACATCCTCCATCCAGCTCTATATTGCATTGACACAGCAATGGTCACAGATACAGTATGTAATCCCTCATTATGAAATGTTCACTCCGACTCAGCTCCGAATGATAGGAAATCAATGTACCCTCGCAGGCGGCTAGAAAGTGATGCCTGTCCATCTCCTTTGCCTTCAAACCTGACCCACCATCCCTTATGAAAGCTAAACAGTCCAGAGGACTGAGAAGAGATTGGATTAATTGAGAACCCGGGAGAGCAAAGCCTTTCAGATTGAGAGGGTATGTACTGTATTATGTGGAGCGCTTGCCTTGACAAAGCATTCATCTCCTTGATGGTATCCTTATCGGAGGGGGTTCTGACTAGGTTAAGTCACCTCTTCTAAATGTGAGAAAAAGACTAACAAACCCTCAACACCTACAACGTCCCTCAGAGAATGTTGGGGAGACCTCACGGCTTAAGAAGAAATTATAAACAAGCTATACTCCTTTAAAAGCTCCCTTTCCCTCAGAGAGAGCTTTCTGCTTTTCTTTCAACATTAAGTGTTGATGTGAATAACAAATTCCAAATGCACAGTGCAAAAATGTAATTTACTGAAAGATCCCCGAGGCACATTGTGTCTGTTCAAAAAAATTATCAAACATGCTCAGGGCTCCTTTAACCTCTAGTCTAAGTAGTACTCACTTCCCAACTGAGATGGTAATGTTGTATTGTTTCAAATCCTAAAATGGTACGCTTATTAGGAAGTTAACTTGTACAGACAAACGTAAAGGGGATTAGGTTGTACATTACAATTAGTGATTCCTCTGGCTGGGCTGCATGTCTATAGAAAATGGGAAATTAAATGGACAGCACTCCAAAATATAATCTTCAGTAATTCATTTATTGCCCTGCACGGACACGTTAAGGACTACAATTTCGGCACTCAATGAAATAAACCATCAATATAATTTCCCCACATTATCATCCATGCCGGTATGGTAAAAATGTAACCCACATTGATTGTTATTATTGTACACTCAAACTCACCAAAAATATGTTCCATGAGCTCATATAAAATATGGACAACAAACACAATTGCATTTTATCGATGCACAGAGATACCGTGATCCTGAGGCCCATTGTCGTGCCATTCATCTGCTGCCATCACCTCATGTTTCAGCATTGATAATGCACGGCCCCATGTTGCAAGAATCGGTACACAATTCCTGGAGGCTGGCCCAGTTCTTCCATGGCCTGTGTACTCAGCAGACATGTCACCCATTGAGCCTGTTTGGGATGCTCTGAATGGATGTGTATGACAGCGCATTTCAGTTCCCGACAATATCCAGCAACTTCGCACAGTCATTGAAGAGCATTGGGACAAAATTCCGCAGGCCACAATCAACAGCCTGATTAACTCTATGTGAAGGAGATGTGTCGCGCTGCATGAGGCAAATGGTGATCACACCAGATACTGACTGGTTTTCTGATCCACACCCTTACCTTTGTTTTAAGGTATCTGTGACCAACATACGCATATCTGTATTCCCAGTCATGTGAAATCCATAGATTTTTGCCTAATGAATTTATTTCAATTGACTGATTTCCTTATATGAACTGTAACTCATGTCGCATGTTTTGTTTATATTTTTGTTCAGTATAGTTTTTTAGTATATATTTTAATCTCACTTTCTATCTACGAACTAAATATACTTTCCTGCAACCCGCCTCACCCAATGTGGTACAGATCTGCTATTTTTATTCCTTATAACTGGAATCTCCATCAGGAGCTAGCCAGCTAACTAGCTACTAGCTATTAGTCTTTGTTAGCCATGGCTAGCGGTCTTTATCTGTAGCTCGGACACCAGCCAGCTTTAGCTCGGACAATACCTGCCAGTGTGCACAGCGCGATATCAACCCAGAGCATGTCGGACTGCTTCTCTCTACCACATCACCGGATTCCTGTCGCTCTGGATCATTACACCGGATCATCGCAGCTAGCTAGCTGCAACCGAGTGGCTACTGTTAACTAACGCCTCTGTCCCGAAGCAAGCACCAGTTAGCCTTGAGCTAGCCTCGAGCTAGGCCCATATACCAGCTAATTCTAGGGCTACAATACCTCTTTTGCCAACAGGCCTAGACCCTTTATTGTCAACATGGAGTCCCGCCGATCCATCACGACTGGTCTGCCGACGTAATCACAACAGGCTTTTCCGTTGCGATGTTGCCGAAGACCCATCTGCTAGCCCCGGCACACTAGCTTTCTGAATGACGTGTCTCCCGCTCGCCTAGTGTAGTAGTGACTACCGAACGGCTCCCTGACTCACCTATTGCTGCTCATTGAACCCTACGATCACTCGGCTACACAGCTGATGCCCCCTGGACTGTTTCAATAACACGGTACCACATTTTGTTAATCTGTCGGCCCCAGACTCGAACTCAGGTTCTGTATGTACCTAACTGACCCGCTCTGCCCATTCATCGCCATTTACCTATTGTTGTCTTAGCTCTCCCGATCAACACCTGTGATTGCTTTATGCCTCTCTCTAATGTCAATATGCCTTGTCTACTGCTGTCTCGGCTAGTTCTTATTGTTTATTTCACTGTAGAGCCCTCAGTCCTGCTCAACTTGCCTTAGATAGCTCTTTTGTCCCACTCCCCACACATGTGGACCTCACCTGGCTTAACTGGTGCCTCCAGAGACAAAACCTCTCATCGTCACTCAACGCCTAGGTTTACCTCCACTGTACTCACATCCTACAGTACCCTTGTCTGTACATTATGCCCTCCTGGCTAACGTCTCTGTCCCGAAGCAAGCACCAGTTAGCCTGGAGCTAGCCTTGAGCTAGGCCCATCTCCCGGCTAGCTGAAGAGGTCCATCAGCCAATTCTTGGGCTACAATACATATTTTGCCAATTGTCCCGCCCATCCATCACGAATGGACTGCCGACGTAACCGTCCGAGAGGGTTTCAACAGGCTCTTCCGTTGCGATGTCCCCCGGAGGCCCTCTGCTAGCCTACTATCCCCGGCCCGCTAGCTGTCTGAATCGCCGTGTCTCCAGCTCACCTAGCTACTCACTGGACCCTATGATCACTCGGCTACACATGCCTCTCCCTAATGTCAATATGCCTTGTCTTTTGCTGTTTTGGTTAGTGATTATTGTCTTATTTCACTGTAGAGCCTCCAGCCCTGCTCAATATGCCTTATCTAGCCCTTTTGTTCCACCCCCCACACATGCGGTGACCTCACCTGGCTTAAATGGTGCTCTAGAGACAAAACCTCTCTCATCGTCACTCAATGCCTAGGTTTACCTCCACTGTATTCACATCCTACCATACCCTTGTCTGTACATTATGTCTTGATTCTATTTTTCCACGCCCAGAAATCTGCTCCTTTTACTCTGTTCTGAACGCACTAGACGACCAGTTCTTATGTAGAGGTTAACCCAGGCCCTGTAGCCCCCAATACCACACCTATTCCCCAGGTGCTATCATTTGTTGACTTCTGTAACTGTAAAAGCCTTGGTTTCATGCATGTTAACATTAGAAGCCTCCTCCCTAAGTGTTCTTTTATTCCCTGCTTTAGCAGACTCCGCCAACCCTGATGTCCTAGCCGGTTCTGAATCCTGGCTTAGGAAGGCCACTAAAAATTCTGAAATTTCCATCCCCAACATTTTCCGCCAAGATAGAACTGCCAAAGGGGGCGGAGTTGCAATCTACTGCAGAGTTCTGTCATGCTATCCAGGTCTGTGCCCAAACAGTTCAAGCTTCTACTTTTAAAAATCCACCTTTCCAGAAATAAGTCTCTCACCGTTGCCGCATGTTTATAGACCCCCCTCAGCTCCCAGCTGTGTCCTGGACACCATATGTGAATTGATTGCCCCCCATTTATCTTTAGAGTTCGTACTGATAGGTGACCAAAACTGGGATATGCTTAACACCCCGGCCGTCCTACAATCTAAGATAGATGCCCTCAATCTCTCACAAATTATCAAGGAACCTACCAGCTACAACCCTAAATCCGTGAACACGGGCACCCTCATAGCCTGTTTATTCTTTAAAAGTCCATTCCTCACCAAATTAAAGAAGCATGACCCATTCAAAAAATGTCGAACTAAGAACAAATATAGGCCTTGGTTCACTCTAGACTTGACTGCCCTTGACCAGCACAAAAAAATCCTTTGGAGTACTGCATAAGCATCAAATAGCCAGCGCGATATGCAACTTTTCAGGGAAGTTAGGAACCAATTTACACAGTCAGTCAGGAAAGCAAAAGCTAGCTTTTTCAAACAGAAATTTGTATCCTGTAGCGCAAATTCCCAAAAGTTTTGGGACACTGTAAAAGTCCATGGAGAAGAAGAGCACCTCCTCCCAGCTGCCCATTGCTCTGAAACTAGGAAACACTGTCACCACTGATAAATCCACGATAATCGAGAATTTCAATAAGCATTTTTCTACGGCTGGCCATGCTTTCCACCTGGCTACCCTTGCCCCGACCAACAGCTCTGCACCCCCGCAGCAACTTGCACAAGCCCCCCCGCTTCTCCTTCACCCGAATTCAGATACCTGATGTTCTGAAAGAGCTGCAAAATCTGGACCCCTACAAATCAGCTGGGCTAGACAATCTGGACCCTCTCTTTCTAAAATTATCCGCCACAATTGTTGCAACCCCTATAACTAGCCTATTCAACCTCTTTTGTATTGTCTGAGATCCTTAAAGATTGGAAAGCTGCCACGGTCATCCCCCTCTTCAAAGGGAGACACTCTAGGCACAAACGGTTACAGACCTATATCTATCCTGCCCTGCCTTTCTAAAGTCTTCGAAAGCCAAGTTAACAAACAGATCACCAACCATTTCGAATCCCACCGTACCTTCTCCGCTATGCAATCTGGTTTCCGAGCTGGTCATGGGTGCACCTCAGCCAGGCTCAAGGTCCTAAACATGATCATAACCACAATCCATAAAATACAGTACTGTACAGCCATCTTCATCGACCTGGCCAAGGCTTTCGACTCTGTCAATCACCGCATTCTTATCGGCAAACTCAACAGCCATGGTTTCTCAAATGACTGCCTCGCCTGGTTCACCAACTACTTCTCAGATATAGTTCAGCGTGTCAAATCGGAGGGCTTGTTGTCCGGACCTCTGGCAGTCTCTATGGGGGTGCCACAGGGTTCAATTCTCGGGCCAACTCTCTTCTCTGTATATATCAATGATGTCACTCTTGCTGCTGGTGATTCTCTGATCCACCTCTACGCAGACGACACCATTCTGTATACTTCTGGCCCTTCTTTGGACACTGTTAACTTCTCTGGGATAGGTGGGACGGTAGCGTCCCACTTGGCCAAAATCCAGAAAAAGTGTAGAATTCTAATTCAAATATATTACTATAAAAATCTATCTTTCATGAAATCACACATGAAGGACACCAAATTAAAGCTACACATGTTGTGAATCCAGCCAAGATGTCTGATTTCAAAAAGGATTTACAGGGAAAGCACACCAAACAATTATGTTAGCTAAGTACATAGCCACAGAAAAACACAGCCATTTTCCCAGCAAAAGATAGTAGTCACAAAAAGCAGAAATAGAGATAGAATTAATCACTAACCTTTGATGATCTTCATCAGATGACACTCATAGGACATCATGTTACTCAATACATTAATGTTTTGTTAGATAATGTGCATATTTATATCCACAAATCTCGGTTTACATTGGCGCCATGTTCAGAAATGCCTCCAAAATATCCGGAGTAACTGCAGAGAGCCACGTCAAATAACAGAAATACTCATCATAAACTTTGATGAAAGATACATGTTTTACACAGAATTAAAGATACACTTGTTCTTAATGCAACCGCTGTGTCAGATTTAAAAAAGACTTTACGTAAAAAGCACACCATGCAATAATCTGAGACGGCGCTCAGATTTAACAACATTTCTCCGCCATGTTGGAGTCAACAGAAATACGAAATTACCTCATAAATATTCCCTTACCTTTGATTATCTTCATCAGAATGCACTGCCAGGAATCCTAGTTCCACAATAAATCGTTGTTTTGTTCGATAATGTCCATTACTTATGTCCAATTAGCTACTTTTGCTAGCATGTGTAGTACACGTGTCCAAACGCTTGCGCAGATGCAGGCAAACGTCGGACGAAAACTTCAAAAAGTTATATTACAAGTCGAATAAACTGGTCAAACTTAGTAGAGAATCAATCTTCAGGATGTTGTTATCATTTATATCCAATAAGGTTCCAACCGGAGAATTCTTTTCAGTCTCTATAAGTAATGGAACGTATGGCGATATGAGGAATGCGCGTGACCAAGAACTGGCAATCTGCCAGACCACTGACTCAAACACCTCCCTTCCGGTCCCACATCACAGTATAGGCTTCATTCAGCGTTCTACAGACTGTTGACATATAGTGGAAGGCATAGGAAGTGCAAACAGATCCATATATTACAGGGAATTGAATAGGCGATGAGTTTAACATCGACCAGTCTCAGAATTCTCACTTCCTGTTTGGATTTTTTCTCAGGTCTTTCCCTGCCATATGAGTTCTGTTATACTCACAGACATCATTCAAACAGTTTTAGAAACTTCAGAGTGTTTTATATCCAATAGTAATAATAATATGCATATATTAGTATCTGGGACAGAGTAGGAGGCAGTTCACTATGGGCACGCAATTCATCCAAAAGTAAAAATGCTGCCCCCTATATCAAAGAAGTTAACAAACCTCCAGACGAGCTTCAATGCCATACAACACTCCTGTGGCCTCCAACTGCTCTTAAATGCAAGTTAAACTAAATGCATGCTCTCCAACCCGATCGCTGCCCGCACCCACCCGCCCGACTAGCATCACTACTCTGGACGGTTCTGACTTAGAATATGTGGACAACTACAAACACCTAGGTGTCTGGTTAGACTGTAAACTCTCCTTCCAGACTAACATTAAGCATCTCCAATCCAAAATTAAATCTACTAGAATCGGCTTCCCATTTCGCAACAAAGCCTCCTTCACTCATGCTGCTAAACATACCCTTGTAAAACTGACTATCCTACTGATGCTTGACTTCAGCGATGTCATTTACAAAATAGCCTCCAACACTCTACTCAGCTAATTGGAAGTAGTCTATCACAGTGCCATCCGTTTTGTCACCAAAACCCCATATATTACCAACCACTGTGACCTGTATGCTCTCGTTGGCTGGCCCTCGCTTCATACTGTATTCGTCGCCAAACCCACTGGCTCCAGGTCATCTATAAGTCTTTGCTAGGTAAAACCCCGCCTTATCTCAGCTCACTGGTCACCATAGCAACACCCACCCGTATCATGCGCTCCAGCAGGTATATTTCACTGGTCATCCCCAAAGCCAACTCCTCCTTTGGCCGCATTTCCTTCCAGTTCTCTGCTGCCAATGACTGGAACGGATTGCAAAAATCACTGAAGCTGGAGACTTACAGTTGAAGTCTGAAGTTTACATACACCTTAGCCAAATACATTTAAACTCAGTTTTTCACAATTCCTGACATTTAATCCCAGTAAAAATTCCCTGTTTTAGGTCAGTTAGGATCACCACTTTATTTTAAGAATGTGAAATGTCAGAATAACAGTAGAGAGAATGATTTATTTCAGCTTTTATTTATTTCATCACATTCCCAGTGGGTCAGAAGTTTACATACACTCGATTAGTATTTGGTAGCATTGCCTTTAAATTGTTTAACTTGGGTCAAACGTTTCGGGTAGCCTTCCACAAGCTTCCCACAATAAGTTAGGTGAATTTTGGCCCATTCCTCCTGACAGAGCTGGTGTAACTGAGTCAGGTATGTAGGCCTCCTTGCTCGCAGGCCTCCTTTCATTTTACTGTGGATATAGATACTTTTGTACCTCTTTCCTCTAGCATCTTCACAGGTCCTTCTGGGATTGATTTGCACTTTTCGCACCAAAGTACGTTCATCTCTAGGAGACAGAACGCGTCTCCTTCCTGAGCGGTATGGCGGCTGCGTGGTCCCATGGTGTTTATACTTGCGTACTGTTGTTTGTACAGATGAACGTGGTACCTTCAGGTGTTTGGAAATTGCTCCCAATGATGAGCCAGACTTGTGGAGGTCGACAATTTTTTTTCTGATGTCCTGGCTGATTTCTTTTGATTTTCCCATGATGTCAAGCAAAGAGGCACTGAATTTGAAGGTGTGCCTTGAAATACATCCACAGGTACACCTCCAATTGACTCAAATTATGTCAATTAGGCTATCAGAAGCTTCTAAAGCCATGACATCATTTCCTGGAATTTTCCAAGCTGTTTAAAGGCACAGTCAACTTCGTTTTTGTAAACTTCTGACCCACTGGAATTGTGATAGTGAATTAGGTCACAAGCCGGCTCATAGCCTGTGACAAAAATGAGGGGACACGAACAACAGGTATAGGCCAATTAAAAGTGTTCTTTATTATAAACCAAACTATTAACTTTAAACTAAGAAAAAGGAATGAGGTGTGGAAGTATCATAATGTAAGGTGTATGTAAAGTGCATGGATGCGTGAATCTGTGTGTGTGAATATGACTGAGTGAAAACTATGCAAAACTACAAAGGAACAAACAAAACAGGATCATACCTGGAGGAGCAGAGAGAGAGAGAGAGAGAGCAGTGATTAGTGAAGCAGTTTTATACCCTGAGCCCAGGTGGCTCCAATCACTAGCGACCCTCCTCTGCCTGCAGGAGGAACCGCCCCTGCAATGCAGAGGAGGAGCCGTGACAATTATAAGTGAAATAATCTGTCTGTAAACAATTGTTGGAAAAATGACTTGTGTCATGCACAAAGTAGATGTCCTAACCGACTTGACAAAACTATAGTTTGCTAACAAGAAATTTGTGTGGTGGTTGAAAAACAGGTTTTAATAACTCCTTCCTAAGTGTATGTAAACTTCAAACTTCATCTTTATATCTCCCTCACTAAATTTAAGCATCAGCTGTCAGAGCAGTTTACCGATTACTGCACCTGTACACAGCCCATCTGTAAATAGTCCACCCAACTACCTCATCCCCATATTGCTATTTATTTTTGCTCTTTTGCACCTCAGTATCTCTACTTGCACATCATCATCTGCACATCTATCACTCCAGTGTTAATGCTAAATTGTAATTATTTCGCCACTAATGCCTATTTTTTGCCTTACCTCTCTAATCCTACTACATTTGCACACACTGTATTTAAAGCCCAAATGCACTTCCTGGATGACTGCTGTCATTTCATTAGGGGTTGGGCCATAACATTCACATATTAACGTCCCCGCCCTTAACTTTCAGTAACAGTATAACTACATAATGAAAAGCTATTTTAAATATGCTGCAGTGCCATCAGCATCAATAGCCAATCCCTGCAATAGCCTCTAGCCTCAGGTTCTATCTTCTGGTGGAGCATAGGTGGGCTATTCCAGTATCGTAGGGCTGCATTCTTTGCACGATTTTGCTCCAGCTCAGTGCAAACATACCTGATAAAAATAATCATGGTCCAAATTGAAGACTATGATTATTTGAACATTTGAATCCAGTGTGGGACCAATGCAGCTCTCCAGGACCAGAGTTGCCCACTCTTGCACTCTAGAAGATGCTGTGAGTCTCACATCAAACATAGACTTGAGACAATAGTCAAATTTCAAACCATTCAAGAAGCAATGTCATTATATTAGAAGGCTGTCCACAGCTTAATTTCCACTCTTCTATTTGCTATATTTTATAGAGATCTTTTTGTTTGTACTACAAGCCACATATTCTAGATATTCTGCAGTGCAGGAAGACACCCATCAATACAACCCCCTCCCATATCCTTTCCCCTCCCTCATCCCTCCCCAGGCATTTTTAGGCTCCTCTTAATGACAAAGTCATGATTACTCTCTAGGGTGATTCTCACAAAACAACCTAGAAATTGACCAGCTGTCATGGAATCTGGTAGTCTCCTCCAAGATAGCACACAACAAGAGCCAAGAATGGAAAACAAAACTATGACTGAGAAAAGTACTCTATAAACAAGATTGAAATAATAAACAGATATGGAAGTAGACAGGATCAAATTATTATCTTAGTGCCCAAAAACAAATATTAGTTTCCCCCCAGGAGCTTATCTATTATAGATTTGATATCAATTGTTTTAGCACCCCTTTTTATTACTCTCATTCATTTTCCCTACTGAATTCTGTCTCAGAGTAATTTCAGGGTTTATTGTTTGTATTTACAATTGACTTAAATCTGAATAAGCAATGCTGCCACAGTTTCCACACGAAGCTGGGACAAACATTGTTTTAAATTGATTTGAATTCAACACCTAGTATTTAAGTGCAGGAAAAATGTAATACATCTTGTTGAATTGAGTCAGACCATCTATTTTTGTGGTGTTCAGCCATCATTATCTGTCAGTTTCACCAAATTAGTAGTTATCTTCTTTTCCAGCTGGATCTGAGAACGACTGGGAAATAGTACAATATAACTTTAATTACATGACTGTAGGCTTGTAGAGGCAATGTTATGTTGTGTGATTTTTTACTCTAACATTGGACGTGTCACTGTCCCTAGAACCATTCCACTCTACGTAACCCGCTGCGCTCCCTCTGTACTCCCTCATCCTAACCCATTCGCTTATGCTCACCTACGTCGCTCTCAACAGTTCGTCCATCCGACCACTCTCTCTTCGATTTACCAACAGCAAATACGTTCGGAGACGACTTGCTTTCGGTGGAGAAAGAACAGCAGCGGGCAAACACAAAATCTCACACACCGGACCCTACAGATGTAGCCTAAATAACTTTCAGTGAGAATACCAGGTTTTATTTTCGTTTTACATAACAATTACCTCGTAATTATTTGATTTATGTCCATGACATTTGATTAATCCATCCACATTTCGGGAAATTTACGGAATTCTGAAAAATGTTGCGAACAAGGTTCGCTCTTGTTCATCAATTCCTTTTGTAACAATTTAGTCCACATGTAGGCAGGCCTATGCCACATGATGTATTTGAGTGTAATTTCGAATATGTAAGTGTAACGTTAGTGGTGGTTTACCTGGAATTATTTTAACAGAATCGTACGACATCGTAAATGAAATGGATCTTTGGGGAGTGTACCTATTTCATCTCGTATTCATTGGTGAGTACTGCTGTAAGATACGTTGTAATTCATTAATATTGATGGACCCGTTTCTTCCATTACACCTGTGTGTAACAGAAGAAGGCCGCCAGAAACTTGTCACTGAAAAATACTGTCGGCTGCAACTGTGCTAATGCTGGTTAAAACAGTGTACAGTAAGTGTATATTTAACATTTAGGAAATTATTTTGATGTGATATGAAAGTAAAGGGCTTTATGTTTCTAGAACCATATCGCAATTGAGAATCAATTCACGTCTAGATGGAGTATTTGGCTGTTTGGGCTGCCAGACGAAGTCAAGCTGTGAAAATAACTAAGTCCTTGGACCTTAATAAGGAGTAACAGTTGGCACCTTAAGAGTACATCTTAGGCTAGCAATAGCCTACATTTTAGTTGTAGGAAATGATGGTTTTGCCATCTAGAGAATGGGCTCCCGAGTGGCGCAGCAGTGTAAGGCACTACATCGCAGTGTTTGAGGCGTCACTACAGACCCTGGTTTGATTCCAGGCTGTATCACAACCGGCCGTGATTGGGTGTCCCATAGGGCGGCGCACAATTGGCCCAGCGTTGTCCGGGTTAGGGTTTGGCCGGGGTAGGCCTTCATTGTAAATAAGAATTTGTTCTTAACTGACTTGCTAGTTACATAAAGGTTAAATAAAAAATAGAACATAAATTAAAATGTGATTGCAATGTATGCCACATTGAAAATCAATATGAGGTTGAAATCAAGTGGCTCACTAGCACTTCATAAATGTTCTGATACCCAATAATCTGCATACACCCATTATGATGGGTCAATTTCAACATGTAGGCAATTATTGGAATTCATCAAAATTGTGGCGCGTGTGTATATCAACTTGTCGGACAACATCAGCATTAAGCCAACCCCTGTGCACCGATGAAGAACCTTATGACAACACTTTGCTTAAAGCTAACAGGTATAATGCTTTATGACTTATTATACACATGTACGATGTGTTTATTTTAAGGCCTATAATATGTCCTGTCTATATGTTGTAAATGTCTCTCTATTGTTGCACATTTTCTACGGACTCAAAATGGCTATTAGGCCTATGCCTAATTTAGTCAGGATAAATAAAGATGATAATAATGCATTTTCTATCCTCTTGAAGTTGTTCATACATGCTTATGACAAGTGTAAGAATGCATTATACCTGTCCACTATACGTAAAGTGTTTACTTATATATTCAATACATTATGTAGGATGAACTGCTGCCTTTCCCCTCAGGAAAGGTGTTAGAACATGAATGAATTTAATGAAACAAGGCCATCAGTCTTGTCCCATCTAGCTGTTGCATACACATGACTCCAATGGATTGTATCCTACTAGAATTTAAATCTAATCCTACTTTGAAATAGACTTCAATGCAAGGGTGTAATTTTGTGTTGTATATTAGAGAAGGGTCAAGGTAAATGGGTTCCGAGGTCAATACCCTTCTAGGGGGGTCCGAGGGTATGCCCACCCAGATATAAAAAAATAGCTGGGAAATGGTTGTTTCTGGGGAATTTGAAGGGGAAATACATCCCAAACTTCTCTGATAATTTGGTCAATATATCTCAACCACAACTGATATACCAATCAATTTCTGTGTTACTTTAAACTGTTGGTCTAACAGTTTAGAATGTTGCAACCAAACACCTGCTTTGACTACATTTAAATGTCATAACCCATTTTGCTTATTTGTGTACCCTTCAATCAAGTTGCAGCGGGTTCAGACAGGAAACCTGAGTGTTGCATCAACTGATGGCATCAGCTGATATTGCACCAATTAGATTAATCAATCTACGTTAATATGGCGGTTTTGCACACATATTCTCTGATGTCTGCTGCGCACAAGCTATGCACTGGTGTTCTTGGTGACATGCTATTGCTGTAACATGCGTTACTCCCCATGCATGTCTGTTTTCCCACAGCTCACCCTAGCCTCCAGCTGTTTGGGCTCTGCTTTTGTTTCGGTCAGAGGCTCACTGCCTGCTGCCATGATGCATGCTCTGACAGGGAGCTTCTCCAAAGGAGCAGAGCCTAACACCAAGACTAACATATTGCATGTATTGTAATCTTTTCTAATCAAAGGTTCAACGGGGTGTTTTCTGTCTGAACCATGCTTGGCATGTAATTGTTTTGAGGAATGTCTATGAGAAAGTCAGTTCTGGTGACCTTTCTACTCCAAATTGAATGAAAATAAGATGCTGCACCACTTAAAATAATCTCCCCCTTCAAAAATGAACCTAACAACATTTTGGTCCATATTAATCAGGCTGCTGTGTTATTTAGCAATAATCATTATCACCTGTAGCCCAACTGATGCAGCACAGTGGCTTTAAATAAAAAAGGCTGAAGCCCATCTGTATTTGTGCAAATCATTAGCTAAATCAGTGCTTCCCAAACTTTTTCAGTCATGCCCCCTTTCATCATGGGGGAACATCCTGTGAGGGGTGGTCCAAAATAGGGAGGGTTGTCAGACTTTGTCAAACTTTTTTTTTTGTTGCTTTGGGGAGGGTTGTGTATTTTTTGGGGGGGTACAAGGGAGGGTAGTGCGGTTTTTCCCTGGTTTACATTTGCTTTTTTGCAGGGTTTTACAATATAATTTCTTCCATCCTAGCCACATTTGCTTGTGTGCTTGCATGCACCGCCTCTATATCAAGATGTTTTGGTACTACCCTTATGCAATATTGCTTTTCCGTGTGCTAACTTTTATTATAAACTGGGTGGTTCAAGCCCTGAATGCTGATTGGCTGACAGCCGTGGTATACAGCCGTGGTGAACAGCCTTTAGCCGTGGTATATTGGCCATATACCACACCCCCTCGGGCCTTATTGCTTAAGTATACCGCAGGTCAGTATAATCTACCAGTCTAACGGTCTATCCTGCCGTCTATCCACCATTCATAGTGACAATAGCGGTATGTGGATCGTTTGTCCAGATCTGCAGTAGGTTAACTAGCAATCATACCACACATGAAATCATTCAAGGCTACATACATTTTTATATGAATCGATAAAAACAAATAGGAATAGCTGATAGGCAGCGGAGAGGCCAGGTGCATCACTCTGCATGAAGTAACAGGGAAGACATGAGACACACAGCTCAAAATTTGATTTGGATCAATTGTGGGCCTACTTTCAACAGTTTATATGGTCTAGAAAGGCACAGTAGCAGGCCAGTCTGGCTATATGTTTACTTCGGATACTGATTGCGTTGTCTTTTGCAGATCATCATTATCCTCTGTCGTCCTATAATAATGTGGCTCCCGGCAGGTCCTGGTATTCAGGAAAGCTTAACTCATGCTCTGCCTCTTCTCCAAGCCGAGCAGCTAACTTTTTAAACGCATTACCTTTTATATATATGTCATCAACACAACCAGTCACACTGTTTCAATCTGATTAGGCTACTTCAAAAGTATCCCGTAGGCGTGCGCACGTTCATCCTGTCACGTTCCTGACCTGTTTTCCTTTGTTTTGTATTTGTTTTAGTTGGTCAGGGCGTGAGTTGGGTGGGTTGGTCTAGGTTTGATTTTCTATGTTGGGATTTTGTGTTCGGCCTGGTATGATTCTCAATCAGAGACAGCTGTCAATCATTGTCCCTGATTGAGAATCATACTAAGGCAGCCTGGGTTTCACTTGTGTTTTGTGGGTGTTTGTTCCTGTGTCAGCGTTTGGGCCACACAGGACTGTTTCGGGTTAGTCACGTTCGTTGGTTTTTGTATGTTGAAGTGTTTTGTTGTTTTTCCATTAAATAATGAACACGTACCACTCTGCATCTTGGTCCGATCCATGCTCCTCCTCGTCTGAGGAGGAGAACGACTACGACAGCCGTTACAGAAACACCCACCAAAACAGGACCAAGCGGAGTGGAGAAGGACGACAAGAACAACAGCAATGGGGAAAAGAGGAATGGACTTGGGAGGAAATCCTAGACGGGAAAGGACCCTGGGCAGAGCCAGAGGAGTGTCGCCGCCCCAAAGCGGAGCTGGAGGCAGCGAAAGCGGAGAGGAGGTTTTATGAGGCGAAAGCAAGGCAGAGCGGCTGGAAGCCCGAGAGGCTCACCCAAAAATTTCTTGGGGGGGGGGAGGCTAAAGGGGAGTGTGGCGAAGTCGGGTTGGATACCCGAGCCAACTCCCCGGGCTTACCATGGAGTGAGAGGGCGTCGTACTGGTCAGACACCGTGTTATGCGGTGGAGCGCACGGTGTCCCCAGTACGCGTGCTTAGCCCAGTGCGGGCTATTCCACCTTTCCCGCACTGGGAGGGCTAGGTTGGGCAGTGAGCCGGGTGCCATGAAGCCGGCCCAACATATCTGGCCTCCAGTACGTCTCCTCGGGCCGGCGTACATGGCACCAGCCTTACAGGTGGTGTCCCCGGTTCGCCTGCATAGCCCAGTGCGGGCTATTCCACCTCGCCGCACTGGCAGGGCTACGGGGACCATTCAACCTGGTAAGGTTGGGGAGGCTCGGTGCTCAAGAGCGCGTGCCCTCCTTCACGGTCCGGTATATCCGGCGCCACCTTCCCACCCCAGCCCAGTACCATCAGTGCCGACACCACGCACCAGGCTTCCAGTGCGTTTCCAGAGCCCTGTTCCTCCTCCACGCACTCTCCCTGTGGTGCGTGTCTCCAGCCCAGTGCCTCCAGTTCCGGCACCACGCACCAGGCCTACTGTGCGCCTCAGCAGGTCAGAGTCGGCCGTCTGCCCAACGCCGCCTGCGCTGCTTGCCTGCTCAGCACAGCCTGAGTCTGAACTGCCTGCCTTCCCAGCGCTGTCTGAACTGTCTGCCTTCCCAGCGCTGTCTGAACTGCCGGCCTGCCCAGCGTCGTCTGAACTGTCTGCCTGCCCAGCGCTGCCCGTCTGTCCCGAGCCTTCAGAGCCGTCCAGCCAGGATCCGCCAGAGCCAGCCAGCCAGGATCCGCCAGAGCCTTCCGCCAGCCAGGATCCGCCAGCCAGGATCCGCCAGAGCCTTCCGCCAGCCAGGATCCGCCAGAGCCTTCCGCCAGCCAGGATCCGCCAGAGCCTTCCGCCAGCCAGGATCCGCCAGAGCCAGCACGCCAGGATCCGCCAGAGCCAGCCAGCCAGGATCCGCCAGGGCCAGCCAGCCAGGATCCGCCCCTCAGTCCGGTGCTGCCCCTCAGTCCGGTGCTGCCCCTCAGTCCGGTGCTGCCCCTCAGTCCGGTGCTGCCCCTCAGTCCGGTGCTGCCCCTCAGTCCGGTGCTGCCCCTCAGTCCGGTGCTACCCCTCAGTCTGTTACTGCTCTTTGGAATAGTGGGATTGACATGGAGGGTGGATATTGGGAGGAGGCCACGGAAGCGGGGGTTGACTATGGTGGGGTGGGGACCACGACCAGCGCCAGAGCCGCCACCGTGGACAGACGCCCACCCAGACCCTCCCCTAGACTTTGTGCTGGTGCGCCCGGAGTTCGCACCTTAAGGGGGGGGGGTTCTGTCACGTTCCTGACCTGTTTTCCTTTGTTTTGTATTTGTTTTAGTTGGTCAGTGCGTGAGTTGGGTGGGTTGGTCTAGGTTTGATTTTCTATGTTGGGATTTTGTGTTCGGCCTGGTATGATTCTCAATCAGAGACAGCTGTCAATCGTTGTCCCTGATTGAGAATCATACTAAGGCAGCCTGGGTTTCACTTGTGTTTTGTGGGTGTTTGTTCCTGTGTCAGCGTTTGGGCCACACAGGACTGTTTCGGGTTAGTCACGTTCGTTGGTTTTTGTATGTTGAAGTGTTTTGTTGTTTTTCCATTAAATAATGAACACGTACCACTCTGCATCTTGGTCCGATCCATGCTCCTCCTCGTCTGAGGAGGAGAACGACTACGACAGCCGTTACACATCCAAAATATAATTCCCCAACTTGTAAGTCGCTCTGGATAAGAGCGTCTGCTAAATGACTTAAATGTAAATGTAAATAATTCCAGCGTCCTCAAAAATGGCTCGACATAAAAAAGGTTGGATGGAAACCTGGTTTAGGTGAGTAAAGTAGCTTAATGTCTGATAAAAAAATGTCACCACATCATGGGAAAGTATGCAGTTTATTAGGCTACAGATTATATAAATGATGATGAACTTCCACAGGGTGGTGAAAGTGCACAGTGATGAGGTTGATGGTCCTTTCTATAAATATCGAGGGTCTTATTCTGGCTGTCTATCATAACCTACACCCTGAATTTGCGCGGCGGTGCAGTAGGAAGCCTGAGAGGCAGCCCCAAAAATGTATTGGGGGGTGGCACACGGGGAGTGTGGCGAAGTCAGGTAGGAGACCTGCGCCAACTTCCCGTGCTTAACGTGGAGAGCGAGAGTACGGGCAGACACCGTGTTATGCGGAAGAGCGCACGGTGTCTCCTGTACGTGTGCATAGCCCGGTGCGGTACATCCCAGCTCCTCGTATCGGCCGGAATAGAGTGGGCATCGAGCCAGGTGCCATGAAGCCGGCTCAACGCATCTGGTCTCCAGTGCGTCTCCTCGGGCCGGTGTACATGGCACCAGCCTTACGCATGGTGTCCCCGGTTCGCCAGCACAGCCCAGTGCAGGCTATTCTACCTTGCCACACTGGCTTGGCTACGGGGAGCATTCAACCAGTTAAGGTTGGGCAGGCTCGGTGCTCAAGAGCTCCAGTGCGCCTTCACGGTCCGGTCTATCCGGTGCCACCTCCTCGCACCAGCCCAGTACCACCAGTGCCAACACCATGCACCAGGCTTCCTGTGCGTCTCCAGAGTCCAGTACGCCCTGTTCCTCCTCCCCGCACTCGCCCAGTGGTGCGTGTCCCCAGTCTGGTACCACCAGTTCCGGCACCACGTAGCAGGCCTACTGTGCGCCTCCAGGGTCCAGTATGCCCTGTTCCTGCTCCCCGCACTCGCCCAGTGGTGCGTGTCCCCAGTCCGGTACCACCAGTTCCGGCACCACGCACCAGGCCTACTGTGCGCCTCCAGGGTCCAGTATTCCCTGTTCCTGCTCCCCGCACTAGCCTTGAGGTGCGTGTCCCCAGCCCGGTACCACCAGTTCCGGCACCACGCACCAGGCCTACTGTGTGCCTCGGCAAGCCTGAGCTGCCCGTCTGTACAGCGCCGCCTGAGCTGCCCGTCTGTCCAGCGCCGCCTGAGCTGCCCTTCTGTCCAGCGCCGCCTGAGCCGCCCGTCTGTCCAGCGCCGCCTGAGCCGCCCGTCTGTCCAGCGCCGCCTGAGCCGCCCGTCTGTCCTGAGCCGCTAGAGCCGCCCGTCTGTCCTGAGCCGCTAGAGCCGTCCGTCAGTCAGGAGCCGCCAGAGCCGCCCGCCAGTCAGGAGCCGCCAGAGCTGCCCGCCAGTCATGAGCTGCCCTTCAGTCATGAGCTGCCCTTCAGTCATGAGGGGGGGGGTACTGTCACGCCCTGGCCTTAGTTATCTTTGTTTTCTTTATTATTTTAGTTAGGTCAGGGTGTGACATGGGGGATGTAGGTGTTTTTGTCATGTCTAGGTTTTTTTTTATGTTTATGGGACGTTGTCTAGTCTAAGTGTTTGTATGTCTATGGCTGCCTAGATTGGTTCTCAATTAGAGGCAGCTGTTTATCATTGTCTCTGATTGGGAACCATATTTAGGCAGCCATATTCATTGGGTATGTCGTGGGTGATTGTCTATGTGTAAGTTGCCTGTGTCTGCACTTGTCATTAAATAGCTTCACGTTCGTTTGTTGTTTTTGTAAGTCTGTTTAAGTATTCTTCGTTTCGTTATAATAAGTAGAAGAATGTATTTATATCACGCTGCGCCTTGGTCCTCCTCTCTTCATCCAAACAACGAATGTAACACCCCTTCTTAGGGCTAGCGGGACACAACTTTTTTAAGAAGGAAAGAAATTCCACAAAATCAACTTTTAACAAGGCACACCTGTTAATTGAAATGCATTCCAGGTGACTACCTCATGAAGCTGGTTGAGAGAATGCCAAGAGTGCCTTGATGACAGCTTTGCACAAAGTGTGGCTACTTTGAAGAATCTCAAATCTCAAATATATTTTAATTTGATTTACACTTTTTTGGTTATTGCATGATTCCATATGTGTTATTTCATCGTTTTGATGTCTTCACTATTATTCTAAAATGTAGAAAATAGTAAAAGAAAGAAAAACCCTTGAATGAGTGGGTGTGACCAAACGTTTGACTGGTAATATATATATATATATATTTTTTTTTAAATATGAATATCATACAGTGGACACCTAAGCCTAAAGGCCTATGCATGCAATGCCCTGAAGCATTTAGTGCTCGAATCTCCCGACAGCTGAACCATGAGGTGGACACAATTATTGTTTTAGTAAAGTAGCCAAACCCCCCCAAAAATTTTTGGGGGAAATAAAGTTTTGCATATGCTACACATTGAAACACAAGGAATAGTGTTTTTGTAATTTGTTATAGGCTGTTTTTAAGGACACATAAATGTGGCTCATTTCACCAATATTCCTTGTTTATTGATTGCACTGGCTGCGCCAAGTCGGATCTGAATGCATATGTGTGTCAAGTAAATTAAAATCTTCCCAGTCACATTGTCCGGCTCCACATTTTCCTAAAGGAAACCCTGAAATGTGTAAGGACAGACGCTTGGAGACGAGAAGCAAGTACAGGGAGTGAACATTTAATGAATAAACAGACATGAAACAGGACAGGACAGCATCTGTACATGAAAAACATAACATTAATGCTGACAAAGGGATGAAACAGAGGAACAGACAGATATAGGTAAGGCAATCAAAACGTGAAGGAGTACAGGTGAGTCCAATGAAGCGCTGATGCGCGTAATGAAGGTGACAGGTGTGCGTAATGATGGGCATCCTGGCACCCTCGAGCACCAGGAAGGGGGAGCGGGAGCAGGCGTGACAGTACCCCCCCTAGAGGGGGCCACTGGCGTCCCACCTGGGCGAGCCTGACGGGCCGGGTAGAAGCCCGACCAGCCGACTGAGGCTGGTGGGAGCCCGACGAGCCAGCTAAGGCGTGGGAGCCCGACGAGCCAGCTAAGGCGTGGGAGCCCGATGATCCGGCTGAGGCATGACGTAGGATAGGAGCCTGATGAGCCACCTGAGGCGTGGGAGCCCGACGAGCCGGCTGAGGCATGATGTGAGATTGGAGCCAGCTAAGGCGTGGAAGCCCGACGAGCCAGCTGAGGCACCCCCGGTTCCTCCGGCAGTGGCACCCGGACTCAACGTCACCAACAACAACAAAAAACCCTGATGCTTCACATTGTGTGGTCAGCATTCTGTAAGGACAGACGCTTGGAGACGAGAAGCGACGGGAGCGGGAGCAGTTATGACAGAAATGTTTTTATGCAGATTTTAGAATATTCGCATGAAAATCTGTTTCTAATTGGATGGACACCTATAGACACCCTAAAGACTCTGGCAAGTGCACTAGTTCAGTGTCACTTTGATTTTGCCTGCACACCATGGTGTACCAGCAGCCCAAAAACATATAAAGAATAAGCTACAGACTAAGGTTTAATATTTTTCCAGTATATTACAAATGTTCCATCCCGAGAATAATAGCTTTTCTCCCAGGTAACCTGGAATTTCCCACACAAACCAGAAGTGTCATTCTAAAGCAGGGTTTCAAACTCATTCCACGGTGGGCTGAGTGTCTGCAGGTTGTTTTTTTCTTTCAATTAAGACCAGGTGAGGGGAGTTCCTTACTAATTAGTGACCTTAATTCATCAATCAAATACAAGGGTGGAGTGAAAACCCACTCGGCCCTCCATGGAATGAGTTAAGCAGGGTTGATCCTGGTCGGTCCCTGGATGGGAGACCAGATGCTGCTGGAAGTGGTGTTGGAGGGCCAGTAGGAGGCACTCTTTCCTCTGCTCAAAATATTATAAAAAGATCTCAATGCTCCAGGGCAGTGAATGGGTATATTGCGCTGTGTAGGGTGCCATCTTTCGGATGGTACGTTAAATGGATGTCCTGACTCCCTGTGGCGTAAGTGTAGGGCTGTTAACCCCTGTGTCCTGGCTAAATTCCCAATCTGGCCCTCATACCATCATGGCTACCTAATCATCCCCAGCTTCCAATTGGCTCATTCAACCCCCCCCCCCCCCAAATGTTACTATTCCCCAGGCCGTTGCTGTAAATGTGAATGTGTTCAGTCAATTTACCTGGTAAAATTAGTATTAAAATAAAACATTACGCATGACAGAAAAACCCATAGATGTAGCTATGTTAAAAGATAAGGTGACCCCTGAAAGCCAGGTGGAGATGTGTAAATTAGACACGCATTCAGTCCTTATACAGGGCTTTCGAAAAGTATTCAGACCCCATGACTTTTCTACATTTTGTTACGCTACAGCCTTCTAAAATGGGTTAAATTGTCCCCCCCCCCCCCCACCAATCTACACACAATACCACATGATGACAAAGCAAAAACAGGTTTCAGAATTTTATGCAAATTTATAAAAAAAAAAAAAAGATTAATCAAATCAAATCAAATCAAGTTTATTTTATATAGCCCTTCGTACATCAGCTAATATCTCGAAGTGCTGTACAGACACCCAGCCTAAAACCCCAAACAGCAAGCAATGCAGGTGTAGAAGCACGGTGGCTAGGAAAAACTCCCTAGAAAGGCCAAAACCTAGGAAGAAACCTAGAGAGGAACCAGGCTATGAGGGGTGGCCAGTCCTCTTCCGGCTGTGCTGGGTGGAGATTATAACAGAACTATGCCAAGATGTTCAAAATGTTCATAAGTGACAAGCATGGTCAATGATAATAATCATGAATAATTTTCAGTTGGCTTTTCATAGCCGATCATTAAGAGTTGAATAGCAGGTCCGGGACAGGTGGCGGTTCCATAACCGCAGGCAGAACAGTTGAAACTGGAATAGCAGCAAGGCCAGGTGGACTGGGGACAGCAAGGAGCCACCACGCCTGGCAGTCCCGACGGACGGTCCCAGGGCTCAGGTCCTCCGAGAGAGAGAAAGAGAGAGAGAAGGAGAGAATTAGAGAGAGCCAAGATTTTCAAAATGTTCATAAATGACAAGCATGGTCAAATAATAATCAGGAATAAATGTCAGTTGGCTTTTCATAGCCGATCATTAAGAATTGAAAACAGCAGGTCTGGGACAGGTAGGGGTTCCATAACCGCAGGCAGAACAGTTGAAACTGGAATAGCAGCAGGGCCAGGCGGACTGGGGACAGCAAGGAGCCATCATGCCCGGTAGTCCTGACGTATGGTCCTAGGGCTCCGGTCCTCCGAGAGAGAGAAAGAAAGAGAGAAGGAGAGAATTAGAGAGAGCCAAGATTTTCAAAATGTTCATAAATGACAAGCATGGTCAAATAATAATCAGGAATAAAAGTCAGTTGGCTTTTCATAGCCGATCATTAAGAGTTGAACAGGTAGGGGTTCCATAACAGCAGGCAGAACAGTTGAAACTGGAACAGCAGCAAGGCCAGGTGGACTGGGGACAGCAAGGAGTCATCATGCCCGGTTTGCCGTGACGTATGGTCCTAGGGCTCAGGTTCTCCGAGAGAGAGAAAGAAAGAGAGAACGAGAGAATTAGAGAGAGCATACTTAAATTCACACAGGACACTGGATAAGATAGGAGAAGTACTCCAGGTATAACCAACTGACCCTAGCCCCCCGACACATAAACTACTGCAGCATAAATACTGGAGGCTGAGACAGGAGGGGTCAGGAGACACTGTGGCCCCATCCGATGATACCCCCGGACAGGGCCAAACAGGAAGGATATAACCCCACCCACTCTGCCAAAGCACAGCCCCCACACCACTAGAGGGATATCTTCAACCACCAACTTACAATCCTGAGACAAGGCCGAGTATAGCCCACAAAGATCTCTACCACAGCACAAACCAAGGGGGGGGGGCGCCAGATTACATTTACATAAGTATTCAGACCCTTTACTCAGTACTTTGTTGAAGCACCTCTGGCAGCGATTACAGCCTTGAGTCTTCTTGGGTATGACGCGACAAGCTTGGCACACCTGTATTTGTGGAGTTTCTCCTATTCTTCTCTGCAGATCCTCTCAAGCCCTGTCCGGTTGGATGGGGAGCGTTGTTGCATAGCTATTTTCAGGTCTCTCCAGAGATGTTCGATCAGTTTTAAGTCCGGGCTCTGGCTGGGCCACTCAAGGACATTCAGAGTCTTGTCCGGAAGCCACTCCTGCGTTGTCTTGGCTGTGTGCTTAGGGTCGTTCGCCCCTAACCGTCGCCTCCCAGTCTGAGGTCCAGATCGCTCTGGAGCAGGTTTTCATCAAGGATCTCTCTGTACTTTGCTCCATTCATCTTTCCCTCGGTCCTCACTAGTCTCTCAGTCCCTGCCACTGAAAAACATCCCCACAGCATGATGCTGCCACCACCATCTTTCACTGTAGGGATGTTGCCAGGTTTCCTCCAGACGTGACGTTTAGCATTCAGGCCAAAGAGTTCAATCTTGGTTTCATCAGACCAGAGACTCTTGTTTCTCATGGTCTGAGAGTCCTTTAGGTGCCTTTTGGCAAACTCCAAGCGGGCAGTTATGTGCCTTTTACTGAGGAGTGGCTTCCGTCTGGCCACTCTACCATAATAGCCTGATTTGTGGAGTGCTGCAGAGATGGTTGTCCTTCTGGAACTCTATCAGAGTGACCATCAGGTTCTTGGTCACCTCCCTGACCAAGGCCCTTCTCCTCCGATTTCTCAGTTTGGCCAGGCTGCCAGCTCTAGGAAGAGTCTTGGTGGTTCCAAACTTCTTCCATTTAAGAATGATTGAGGCCACTGTGTTCTTGGGGACCTTCAATGCTGCAGAGATGTTTTGGTACTCTTCCCAATATCTGTGCCTTGACACAATCATGTGTTGGAGCTCTATGGACAATTCCTTCGACCTCATGGCTTGGTTTTTGCTCTGACATGCACTGTCAACTGTGGGACCTTATATAGACAGCTGTGCCTTTCCAAATCATGTCCAATCAATTGAATTTGCCACAGGTGGACTCAAATCAAGTTGTTTAAACATCTCAAGGATGATCATTGGAAACAGGATGCACCTGAGCTCAATTTCGAGTCTCGTAGCAAAGGGTCTGAATACTTGTTTTTATTTTTAAATCATTTGCAACAAAAAATTCGACCTGTTTTTGCCTTGTCATTATGGGGTATTGTGTGTAGATTAATGAGGAAAACATTTAATTTTAGCAATTTTAGAATAAGGCTGTAACGTAACAAAATGTGGAAAAAGTCAAGGGGTCTGAATACTTTCTGAATGCACTGTATTACTGTAGCATATGCTGCAGCAAATGTAGGGTCCAAAATGGAAATAAGTCCCCGACTTTATTGTGCAATCCCGGTCACTTTTTAAATTATTTGTGTATATATTTTTTTTAACTGACAAATAAAATCAATCAGTCCAAACTGTGCAGTGGCAATTTGTTGAAAGGAAAGAAACATATTTTACAAAACACCACAACCATGATATTGAACTGCCCGAAGTTGGTATGTTTTGGTTTTGTTTATTGGTTGTGTGGTGCGTTGGCACAGAAACCTGTTTGTGGATAATATGCATCAAAATGTTGAAAATCATATTTCCCCCTAGCTGATCATTGTCTGCAACCGGCTCTGATCGTGAACTAATGAAACAGGCAGGGAGAGTGAGCTCCTCTGTGGTGGTTGGCGAACCCTCAACCTTCTGGCCCATAGCCTTGTGCCACATCGACTGTGCCACAAAAGTGAAGTACATATCCACATTTATAAACACAGTTATTGTTATTTGTAGTCGTACAATTCTTTTTAGTTAATTTTATGAGGGGGGGATGGTGTTACATATACTTTACAGTACAAGGGGATGGTCATGTGAAAATATTTTTGTAATTACAACCCAGTGGGCTACCCAAGAGGAAATGCCGGCGTTACAGAGTGTGATTAAGGGTGAAAACCGGCCACCTCTTCCATCCATCCATTCTACTGGTGAATGTAGTCACTTGATAGTAAGATGGATGACCTCTGATCGCGGATTCACTACCAACGGGACTCTCGGAACTGCAATATTCTTTACTTTTCAGAAACATGGCTCTCAGACAAGATAACCCCCACGGCTATCCAACTCGATGGATTTTCCATTCACCGGGCGGACAGGACATTGGAGTCTGGGAAATCGAGGGGGGGAGTGATTTGGCTCTTCATTAACTCCAACTGGTGTGCTAATTCCATTGCGGTGGTGTCGACCCACTGTTCACCCGTCTTGGAATACCTTATGGTCAAATGCCGATCCTTCTACCTCCCGAGGGAGTTTTCAGCTGTTATCATGACTGCTGTAGACATTCCACCACAGGACAATAAAAATAATAAACTGGTGCTTCACGAACTGTATAAGGCTACAAACAAGCAGGAAACCCTACAGAGGCTGCCTTTCTGGTTGCCGGCGATTTTAATTCGGCATCACTAAGACACCTGATGCCCAACTTCCATCAACACGTCTCCAACGCCACTAGGGACGATAAAGTCCTAGACCATTGCTATTCTACCCACAAGCAAGCATA
Source organism: Salvelinus alpinus (assembly GCF_045679555.1). NCBI lineage: Eukaryota > Metazoa > Chordata > Actinopteri > Salmoniformes > Salmonidae > Salvelinus > Salvelinus alpinus. The sequence continues at coordinate 60,714,545 of NC_092086.1, read as the reverse complement.
CAAGGCCCTCCCTCGTCCGCCATTTGGCAAATAAGATCATGACTCCGTACTCTTGCTTCCTGTTTGCAAGCAGAAGCTGAAACAGGAAGTACATGCGATTCGCTCCGTTGAGAAATGTTCACCTGAATCAGAGGGTATGCTTCAGGACTCCTTTACTAGTGGTGATTGGAATATGTTCCGAGACCACCTCCGTCACCGGCTTCATTAGAAAAATGCATCAGCGATGTTGTACCCATGGTGAGGGTTCGCTGCTTCCCCAATCAAAGCCCTGTATTAACACACAGGTTGGCGCTAAACTAAAGAGCAGGGCTACCGCACACAAAGCTATCGCAGACAACCCTGATGCAATGGCCGAAGACAGGAGTAAGTACAAGAAGGCTCATTATGACCTCCGCAGAGTCATCAAACGAGCAAAAGGACAATATAGGAATAAGGTGGAATCAAGTCTGACACCAAAAGGCTCTTGAACAGCGTCTATCCTCAAGCAATACGACTGATAAATAGCTAACAAAATAGCTACATGGACCGAGTTCACCTTGTATCTCTATTGACCTTCAATTTCAGTATTTGCACTGTCTCTATGCACACTCACAGGGCCCTACACACTAGCACACACCGTCATTCCAACACACATGCCACCATTTTCTCACTCACACATAATATGCACATACATTTACACTGACTCTACACACCCACTCAGTCTGTTTATTATATCCTGTTGCCTAGTCACCTTGCCCCTATACATATCTACCTCCATCACTCCAGTATCCCTGCACATGTAAATATGGTATTGGAACTGACTTTTTAAATAATTCCTGTATATAGTGTGCTTACTTACTTTTGTCTATTTCATATTCTTATTTCTTGTGGGTTCTTTTGTTGTAATACATGATTATTGATTATTGCATGGTTGGGCTCTGAGTTTGCAAGAAAGGCATTTCACTTTACTTGTGCATGTAACATTAAAACTTGAAACATAATTTGTTTTGACACTCTGAGTTGGACCAGCCCCTCCTTCCCCCCAGTAAATGTAGATATGTCCCTAACAAGGCGACACTCCATCTTAATTCCTCTTGCACATTTACTGGATTGGTTGAACAGTGCAGAAGACCAGTATGTAGAGGATGTAGTTTCAGGAGTTTCTTTTACACATGCTTTGATAGGTTTCTTAACATTTTGTGATATTTATTTATTTTACATGAATTGATACTATTGTTTTTTTTAACGTTTACGACCCCTTGACTAATGAAACGCATTCAAAATAGCTTGTCATCAAAAAGTCCATTGGCTCTCAAAGTTGTCCGTCAAACCCTTTATCTCCACCATGGCTCATGAAGTGGTCTTCACTTCTGAGAAGATTTCTGTTTTTGGGTTCTTAATCAGACGTGAGGTAAGTTGCACTTTAATTACCTTCGCAATATTATACATTTCTGGAGTAAGATAAGTATTTCTCAGATATAATTCTGCTGTTGAAATTGTGTTTTGAGGGCAAGTGCAAATGAAATGGCTAACGTTAGGTGGCTATCCTGGAATCTGACAGATAACTTATCTTCTGTTTTTAGCTACCCATATGATCTCTTCTTTTTGGCTAACTAGCTAGCCACCTTGTCATTGGCATAATGAGTGAACAAATTAATCAGATGAGTGTGGCGATAGCTAACTAACTATCACATTAGCTTGCCACTAGATAACGTTAGGTAGCTAGCTAGCTCAGCCAGCTTATCTAAATCAACCGGTCAGCTCAGCTCAGCATCCTCCCACTCCAATGCTCTTTCTCACTGTGTGTGTGTGTGTAAATGTCATTCTACAGTGCATGAACTCAGTAAGCTTTTTGTGCCATATACATTTAATACATTTTTTTTTTTACAACCGAGGGGGAGCAAAATGGGCCAGCCAAGAAAAGAAAAGACCCTTCAAAGTGGAAAAGAGAGAAGGTGGATGCAGGGTAAATCCTACCTTGGCAGGAAAAATATGATTGAGTTGAATATGGCAATTGATAGCTGTACTTTCACTATTAATAACTTACATGATTCTTACCAGTGTTGCGATATTGTATTTAGAGGTAGGTGAAGGAGTCAAGCACAGGAGAGCAGAGATGTCCAAGTAACGTCTTTTAATAGGCAAGTACACAACAATAGGGTCAGGTACAATACCAAATAAACGCCCACGACAAAAGAGAACACAGTTACTCACAGAAGGAGAAAAAAACAACGCTCCTTAAACTTATACACAATCGGTATATACAGTACGTGAAAATAACTGAGGCACAACCTCAATGAGCAACATGACACAAATAATCCTGCACAAACCTAAGCAGGCAACAGGGGTAATTATACACACAGAAATTAAAGCAAATGAAACCAGGTGTGAAAGAACCAAAGGAAAAGGAAAAATGGATCGGTGATGGCTAGTAGGCCAGCGACACGACCATCGAGCACCGCCCGAACAGGGAGAGGAACCACCTTCGGTGGAAGTCGTGACAACCAGAATACCTACCTTGATGTTTCATTCCATGCTGAACTGTGTCTTGATGATTTGCATACTTGGAACTTTGATAGTGAAATGTTGATATTGATTGTTGTTTGACTAGTATTCTGAGTAAAACATTTAACATCACATTTGGTGTAAATCATATTAGTACTCATTCATCATCACATGTACTTGAAATAATACTGTGAAAAACATTTTCAGTAATGCTATTGAAATTGTGAAATTATTCTAATGTCTTGAGTACCATTTACCTTTTTATGAAATTGAGCACTTTGATATTGATACTAAGTTAACTTTGAATACGAGAATAATTGAAACTGTACAGCCTATGGACTCTGTGTCACGCCCTGACCGTAGAGAGCTTTTTATGTCTCTATTTTGGTTTGGTCAGGGTGTGATTTGAGTGGGCATTCTATGTTCATTTTCTATGTTTTGTATTTCTTTGTGTTTGGCCGGGTGTGGTTCTCAATCAGAGGCAGCTGTCTATCATTGTCTCTGATTGAGAACCATACTTAGGTAGCTTTTTCCCACATGGTTTTTGTGGGTAGTTGTTTTCTGTTTTGTGTTTCTGCACCTGACAGGACTGTTTCGGTTTCGTTCATTCGCTTTGTTATTTTAGTGTTCAGTTTAATAAAAAAGCATGAACACTTACCACGCTGCGCTTTGGTCCGATTCCTGTTCTTCAGACGATGAAAACCGTTACACTCTGTTTATGTCAGTCTTCATTGGAGATATCTGCAAGATGGTGCCGGCAGGCTTAAATAATAGATTCATGTCAAATCAGTTTCACTAATTTGTTGTTCTTTTTAATTGCTTTCACAGTTTGCCATACGGTGTAAAGAATTACCTAGTTACAAGCTACAGTACATTTGTAACTAGTACTGAAGTAGGTTTCTGACCAGATACTTATTTTGCCTTAATTGAGTAGTTTCTTAAGAGGGCTACTTTTACTTAAGTAGAGGTTTTCAGGGGGGGACGACAATGACCCCCCGGAACTTACGAACCTGCTTCAATGTACATTATATTTGTTAGTCTGGTCTAACTTCCACAATTTACTGGTACTCTAATGTACTGCCGCTGCATTGAACTGTTAGCCTGATCATTTCACATATTTCAGAGCACCAGTTGTAGTACAGAAACGGTGACGCATTCCCCCATATTAATAATTTCAGACAATGCTTCGCCATCGTTGCTGAATGACAGAGACTCTCCTTATGATTGGATGTAGTCACCATTGATTTTGTGTCTCTGAAGCGTGCGAGTGAGAAAGGAGAGTCTCATGTTGTGAGCGATCTATTAGTCAAGACAACACTGACATGTTAATCCTGACCTAATGTTCATTTTATTATGGTTATTGACACGGTCAGGTCACCAGAGTTGATCATTCCTATCTGAATTCGGGCCCTGCCACTCCCAGCTCATCAACATAGGGCTAACATGAGAATAGACATTTGCACTATAGCCTGCCTCAGTATTGATATTATCTTCAGCAACTCGAGGACTGTCTTCTTTAGAGAAATGTAGAGGTTGGAGGTGAGGAATGCCGAAGTGAAATTAATACAGTTATGCATTGAGAATCATAACATAATATGATTTGATGTCCATTCAATTGGCATAAGGTAGAGAGGATGTCTGTTTAAGTCAATTAGATTGTTTGTCATTTTCTTCTCTGAAAACAGAAGGTCAATGTGTCACGTTCTGACCTTAGTTCCTTTTTTATGTCTTTGTGTTAGGTTGGTCAGGGCGTGAGTTGGGGTGGGTAGTCTATGTTATTTTTTCTATGTTGTTATATTTCTATGTGTTTGGCCTAGTATGGTTCTCAATCAGAGGCAGGTGTCGTTCGTTGTCTCTGATTGAGAAGCATACTTAGGTAGCCTGTTTTCCCCATTTTGGTTGTGGGTGTTTAATTTCTGTTTAGTGTCTGTTTACCTGGCAGAACTGTTTCGTTTTCGCGTCGTTGTTATTTTGTGTAGTGTTCAGTTTTTTAATTAAAATATGACGAACACTTACCATGCTGCATTTTGGTCCTCCTCTCCTTCCACCAACGAGAATCGTTACACAATGGTCTTAAAATCCTTGAAACTAACCACGTCATCTACAGTAATTATGCGCAATCGCTAGTTAGTTCCATTGGGGTTAGCGTATACTAGCCTTTGAATTAGATTTTGAATCCAGGGTAGGGCAGAAGTGATGTATAATTAAGGGGTTTGGGGCTTTTGTCGATAACAGTTGGATCTTGCTGGTATACATCCATAACTGTAGCTTTACCTTAACAGAAGCATAATGATGCAATGTTCCAGCTTACGTATTCAATCATTGTCTTTTGTTTTCACATTAGCTTGCAGTATAATTTCTGAAGTAATTTCAGTCTGTGTTGTTGAGCCATCTGTCCTACCTAATTGAGCAAAGGCAACAGTTCAATACTCCAGATCAACAAAGGCACAGTGTAGATAGATCACCTCCTATGTAGACGACCTTATGCATTTATATGGCCTACTGACGAGGCAGCAGTGCGGTTGATGTGGATTGAGGTTCAACTCGCATAATAATCTCAATCTTAAAATAGAACACCTGTTTGATCAAACTGCCAGTGGTGGAAAAAGTACCCAATTGTCATACTTGAGTAAAAGGAAAGATACCTTTAATAGAAAAGGACTCAAGTAAAAGTGAAAGTCACCCAGTACAATACTATCTGAGTAAAAGTATTTGGTTTTAAATATACCTTTATTTTTTTTATTTTACCCCCTTTCTCCCCAATTTTCGTGGTAATTACTATCTTTTCCCATCGCTACAACTCCCGTACGGGCTCGGGAGAGACGAAGGTCGTCCTCCATGCGTCCTCCAAAGCACAACCCAACCAAGCCGCACTGCTTCTTAACACAGCGCGCCTCCAACCCGGAAGCCAGCCGCACCAATGTGTTGGAGGAAACACCGTGCACCTGGCCCCCTTGGTTAGCGCGCACTGCGCCCGGCCCGCCACAGGAGTCGCTGGAGCGCAATGAGACAAGGATATCCCTACCGGCCAAACCCTCCCTAACCTGGACGACGCTAGGCCAATTATTCGTCGCCCCACAGACCTCCCAGTCGCGGCCGGCTGCGACAGAGCCTGGGCGCGAACCCAGAGACTCTGGTGGCGCAGCTAGCGCTGCGATGCAGTGCCCTAGACCACTGTGCCACCCGGGGGTTTTAAATATACATAAGTATCAAAAGCTAAAGTAATTGCTAAAATATACTTACGTGTCAAAAGTAAAAGTATAAATCATTTCAAATTCCTTATACTAAGCAAATTATATGGCACCATTTTTTTATTTTTTTATTTACGAATAGCCATGGGCATACTCCAACACTTCATTTAAAAGCGAAGCATGTGTTCAGTGAGGATGACCAGGGATGTTGTCGCGCCCTGACCTTAGAGATCCTTATTTATTCTCTATGTTTGGTTGGGTCAGGGTGTGACTCGGGTGGGAAAATCTATGCTTTCTATTTCTTTGTTGTTTTGCCAGTGTGGTTCCCAATCAGAGGCAGCTGTCTATCGTTGTCTCTGATTGGGGATCATATATAAGTTGTGATTTTCCATTTGAGTTTTGTGGGGTGTTATTTTCTGTTTAGTGTCTGTGCTTGACGGAACTGATCGCTTTAGTTTTTGGATGTGTTATTTTTGTTTGAGTGTTGCTTGTAAATAAATATCATGAACACTTTCCACGCTGCGCTTTGGTCCACTCTTCCTTCCACTGACGACGAGCATTACAGATGTTCTCTTGATAAGTGTGTGAATTAGACCATTTTCCTGTCCTGCTAAGCATTCAAAATGTAACGAGTACTTTTCGGGTGTCATGGTAAATGTGTGGAGTAAAAAGTACAGATATCCCTAAAAAACGACTTCAGTAAAAATACTTAAAAATACTAATTAAGTTCTTTACACCACTGCAAACTGCTCCCATTGCACATCGCTAACACTGGGGATTCAAAATTATGGCAATTTCCAAGTCTGCACATGGTGGTGCAATAAAAGGGTACATACTGTACTAAAGGAAACACTGGGTCTTGGATTGTAAGAAATAAGCCCTCAGATATTTCCAATTCGATGGAGAGCATTGTGTGCATTTAGGTTGATGGTTAAAGATAGAATAATATCATAGAGCTGAAATTGGATAAGTTTATAATGCACAGATAGAAAATATAATGCCAAACCACACTAGAGTGCATACTTTATCTCAGGTTGCTGTAAACCTCAGTGATTACTCATTAAGGCCAGGGGTGAAAGTAAGGCGCTATGGTCCGGTACGGTGTCCCGGCAAAATAAAAAGTGGGGGTACGCCGTACCTGTAAAATGCCAGCCTATCACAATTAATACAACATGCCCAAAAAAACTATAGTCTACTGCAACATTATTTTACATTACTGCATAGCGGCATGAAAAATGTGCGAATTGACAGGGAACCGGGTGGTATACGCTCAAAATTGCGTTGTGGTTTGAGTACACTTACATTTTGTCAAGGCGGAGATGGGTTGCGGAGACGCTTGCAGACAAGGCAGAGATGAGTGGCCAAGACCGCGGCGCGCGTGGACAAGAGTAGATGGATCAATTTAGGCTACAAGTGTAGGCCTAATGACAATCGCAGAATGTCATTACAATGCAAGTAAGGGTTTTGTAACTGATGTCTCTTTCCACTCATCAAATTGCAGGTGCACAGTGCACAGTTGGGGTTTAACCTGAGCGGAAACCAGATTGCATACCCAAGAGAATACTATAGACATCAAGAGTCAGTCAGTTGATTATTAATATGTTTTTCCAACACTTTTGATAAACAGGACAAAATAGAAATAGGCCTATAACAGTTAGGATCAGCTTAATCTCCCCCTTTAAATACAGGACGAACTGTGGCTGCCTTCCAAGCAATGGGAACCTCCCCAGAAAGGAGTGATAGGTTAAAAAGGTTGGAGATAGGCTTGGCGATGATAGGGGCAGCAACCTTAAAGAAGAAAGGGTCTAAACCATCTGACCCAGATGTTTTGTTGGGGACAAGTTTAAGGAGCTCATTTAGCACTTCGGACTCAGTGACTGCCTGCAGGGAGAAACTTTGTAGCGGGGCAGGGGAAAAAGAGGGAGAAGTATCAGGGATAGTCGCATTAGATGGGTTGGGAGATGAGGAAATGTTGGACGGGCAAGGACGCATGACTGAGTCAAATAGGAATCCTGACTTAATGAAGTGGTTATTAAAGAGCTCAGCCATGTGCTTCTTGTCAGTAACAACCACATCATCAACTTAAAGTACATGGGCAGCTGTGAGGAGCAGGGTTTATTCTCCAGAAAACTTTAACCGTTTTCCAGAACTTCTTGGTTTAGACCCACAGAGAGAGAACTGCTACTTAAAGTAACTAACTTTGGCCTCCCGGATAGCCTGAGTGTACTTATTTCTAATTTGCCTGAATGATAGCCAGTCAGCCTGAGTATGCGTGTGCCGAGCCTTTCGCCAAATGCAATTCTTGTGGTGGAGTAACTCTGCAAGATCACGGTCGAACCAGGGGCTGAACCTGTTTTTAATTCTCATTTTCTTTATGGGGGCGTGTTTGTTAACAATACAAAAAATATCAAAAAAGAAGGTGCAACCGTCTTCGACAGAGGGGATCAAGCTGATTCTATACCATTTTACAGAGGCCAGTTCATGAAGTAATCATCTGCCAGAGAGTAGCCCCAATCTGCCCGAGCCCCAAGTAATACATTTGGGCCAGATAACTATCACCGGAATCGGTCCGAGCCCCAAGTATTATATACATTTGGGCCAGATAACTCTCACCGGAATTGGACCGAGCCCCAAGTAATACATTTGGCCCAGATAACTCACACCGGAATCGGCCCGAGCTCAATCCCCGGATCCTAGCCATAAGTAGTATAGCCGAAGGCAGCCCAGACTCGGGCCACATGACGTCGGCCGACTCTGACTCTCAGCCGAGTGCCCCGACTCTCAGCCGGAATAGGCCCAGATCCCCTGTGCTAGCTGGGGCGCCTTTGTTAAGTGATTGTTTGACAATCCGATGAAAACATCATGAATGGTTGTGTTTATGACACATTAAAAGGCATAGGCGGCATGCCCATAAGGCTAGTGAAAGCTAAGTTTTCCCTAAAGTAAATTTAATGAAATAGACAAAATTATAGAGCCTAATTAGCTTACTCCTGTCTATACAGAAATAAATAAAATCATTCAAAATAGGCTACTATATCAGAAATCATAATTTGGCCACAGAGGATTATTAGCTTCTGTCACGCCCTGGCCTTAGTTATCTTTGTTTTCTTTATTATTTTAGTTAGGTCAGGGTGTGACATGGGGGATGTTTGTGTGTTTTTGTCTCGTCTAGGGTGTTTGTATTATCTAGGGGGTGTTTGTAGAGTTCATGGGGTTGTGTTCATTGTAGGTGTTTATGTAAGTCTATGGTTGCCTAGATTGGTTCTCAATTAGAGACAGCTGTCTATCGTTGTCTCTGATTGGGAGCCATATTTAGGCAGCCATAGTCATTAGGTAGGTTGTGGGTGATTGTCTATGGGTAAGTTGCCAGTGGCTGCACTTATTGTTTGTATAGCTACACGTTTGTTGTTTTGATTAGTTTGTATAGTGTTTGTTTTCGTCTTCATTAAAGAAGAATGTATTGTTATCACGCTGCGCCTTGGTCCTCCTCACTTAAATGTTATGACGAACGTGACAGCTTCTTTTAAAAAAGAGGCTGTGGATTGTTTTAAATCGCATAGCCTACAGTCGGAAGGGCCCGCAATTTGCACAGCGCATGCTGCAAATGCCAAATAGATGATTGTTGAGTTGCGACTGTCAGTGAAAGTCAGAGATACTCAGCCAGGCGTATCGCAATGTTTAAAAATACAATTTCGGAAAAACTGTTTGGAAAACAAATGGCTATTGCTGTAAAGAGATGGCAATGAAAAGACTCCAATCTGTCTTTAAGTTATCAAAATTCTTAATTTAATTGAGGAAACAGTGGCCTATCTTATTGGCGGTGAGTGTGCATATTCCCTGTCTTTATCATTGGGTCATTGCCACTTTTGTTGGTTTTTGGACACTAATTTCCTCTGGTTATATGGATGTCATATTGTATTTGTGTCACCCTTTTTCATAGGCCGATTATATGGATCAGACAACATAGTTTTATTGATTTATTTGTCAGTGTCAAGCAGAATAGGCTACCCTGTAATTTTTGTAGTATAAAAACAAATGTGTGCGCACACTTGGGTCTCCCGTACCGGTAAGAAATGAAATCTACTTTCACCCCTGATTAAGGCTAGCTGGTTTTGTGGACCTACAGTACTATATCTGTAACTCTTTGGGATAGAGAGAGATGTAGACCAAGAGGGATGATGATCTTCCATCCAGGGCCCAGGGTCTCCAAGAAGAAATTAATCTAACAGGATGGCCAGATACTGCATTTAGATGAGTTGGAGCTCAGTGTGAATAGCCAGGGTGTCCACCCCAATGAGAAAAGGTAAGAATTTTAAAACCAAGAAGAGACCAAGCATTGATTGTATCTGCATGATGAATGTGCACAATGGTTGCGTTTGACAGATCCATATAGGGGCCAAAATGATAGAGTTAAATGCGTTTGTGCAATGCAATGATCCCTTTTTGTTTTTTCTAATTATTCGCCCACCATGTTTAGAGCTATGGTACATCAGTCAGATCACAACCAATTCATCTCAAGGAGCCACGTCCAACTGTAGTGCGCAAGGTGATTTATTGCTTTGAATGTTAATTGTTCAAATTGTCACGACTGTCCTGTGAGGATCACAATGGGTCAGATCAGCGTGGCAATGGCTGACAATAACCAGACCTTCTCTCACCCACACGGGGGGAGGAGGGAACTGTGTTTTTTTGACACCCTCGTAAATTAAGCAGGTGAGAACTCTCTCTCTACCCTTTAGTATCAACCAAAGGAATGCCTTTATCTCCAGAGACTTTAGCCTGCACAAAACTCTAACGTGGATCATGTAACAATATTTCCAACATAATGTGGGGAATGGTCAGTGGAAAATGAATGTAATATTGGTTTTCATGTTGCGATGTCATTAAAAACTGTATGGATGAAATAATGTAACTTGGAAAGTACATATCCTTTATCTGTCAACTTTCCATCCAATACGTTGTGCATATAACATGAAATTTGATTAAAGTATTTTTGTTAAGATAGATTCTCTAATACCTCCTAAAATCACATTCCTATCTCCTATAAACTGTGCGTAAGTAGCCATGCCCCGAGTGAGGTCGGCGAGCGTGTCAGATGGACAGAGCCTTCCCCTTTGTTCAGACTGCATAAAACACATTGCCGACAAAATTAACATTAGACCAGGAAACATGAGGCGGAGAGCTGCACCTTTGGAATGGTTGACGCTTTGAACCTCAACACGATAGGAAGAAATGAACTCACCTTCCTTTGGACTAGAGAGACGAAGAGCTGCAGCTCATGTCCATCTTGGTCCGAATCCTGAATGCCAACACGATGAGGAAGAGGCGAGAAGCTCATCTCAGACAATCATTGGTACAGCTAAGTAGCTGTTCTGAGGAATGAACACACATGGAGACGAGACAACTAAGAAGAAGGACATTGTGACCTCTTGTGGACAATCAGAGCCTTACACCCACAGGTGACCCCACCAAAACCCTTTCCAAGAAGTCTTGGTTCCGACAGATAAACGACAAACGAAGGCATTTCACACATAAATACATTCATAATTTCTTACTCCAAACGGGCGGAGTATGCAAAGTATAGTACAAAGTATATGATTAATGGGAGAATAGTTATAGAATATGTCAACAATAAGTGTCCCCTTTGCTCTATTTCTATCTTTTCCCCACCCCTCTTCATTCGTTGTGTATAAGCCACCATATTTTGTCAGTCCACTAGGGACCTTTGTCTCATGTAAGTGTGTGTGTGTATTCTGTGTTATTATTTAGTTAGCTAGTAAGTAAATAATTAAGCCAATTTGTATAGCTTAGTGATGCGCTTGGATGTCACTATGGTGTTGAACACTGAGCTGTAGTCAATGAACAGCAATCTCACATACAGTAGGTGTACCTCTTGTCTAGATGGGAAAGAGTAGTTTGGAATGCGATGGAGATTGTGTCATCTGTGGATCTGTTGGTATGCGAATTGGAGTGGCACCGGGTTGTCTGGGATGATGGTGTTGTGAGCAATGACCAGCCTTTCAAATCTCTGCTTTCTTGACATCTCAGTCGACCAAACAGATCCTACAGGCCCTAGTTATGTCGCACCTGGACTACTGCCCAGTTGTGTGGTCATGTGCAGCAAAGAGGGACATAGGTAAATTTCAGTTGGTCCAGAACAGAGCAGCACCTATTGCACTTAGATGTACACAGGTGGTGAATGTTAGTAACATGCATGTCAATCTCTCCTACACTATATATACAAAAGTATGTGGACACAAATGAGTGGATTCAGCTATTTTAGCCACATCCGTTGCTGACAGGTGTAAAATCGAGCACACAGCCATCCAATCTCCATAGCCAAACATTGGCAGTAGAAGAGCGATAAATCACGCTTCACCGACGGACAAAGCTGTGTTTGGCGAATGCCAGGAGAACTCTACCCGCCCCAATGCATACTGCCAACTGTAAAGTTTGCTGGAGGAGGAATAATGGTCTGGGGCTGTTTTTCATAGTTTGGGCTAAGACCCTTATTTCCAGTGAATGGAAATATTAATGCTACAGCATACAATTGATTCTGTGCTTCCAACTATGTGGCAACAGTTTAGGGAAGGCCCTTTGCTGCTTCAGCATGACAATGACCCTGTGCACAAAGCGAGGTCCATACAGAAATGGTTTGTCGAGATCGGTGTGGAAGAACTTGACTGGCCTGCACAGAGACCTGACCACAAACACCTTTGGGATGAATTGGAACACCGACTGCGAGCCAGGCCTAGTCGCCCAACATCAGTGCCCGACCTCATTAATGCTCTTGTGGCTGAATGGAAGCAAGTTCCAACATCTAGTGGAAAGCCTTCCCAGAAGGCTGTTATGGCAGAAAAGGAGGGACCAACTCCATTTTAATGCACATGATTTTGGAATGAGATGTTCGACAAGCAGTTTCCATGTTCTTTTGGTCCTGTAGTGTAGCTCAACGTTGAGGAGAGATTGACTGCATCACTATTGGTCTCTGTGCAAGGTGTTGATGTGCTGAAGGTACCGATCTGTCTGTTCAAGCAGTTTGCAAACAGTTTAGACACTCATCGGTACAATTCAAAACATGCAATCAGAGGCCTATTCACAGCCCCCTGGTACAGAACAGATGTTGGGAAATGCATGGAACTCACTGCCATCACAGGTAACTCAAGATAGCAATAATTCAGATTCAAAAACCAGATAAAAGAACACCTTGCGGCACAATGGGGATTGTGAAGAAACACAGCCATGTTTTATATATTTTGTATCGTAGTTTGCACTGTATTATGTATTGTATTATGTAGGTGTGGCCTTGCACAAGCTGGAACAGCTCATGGGACAGGAGCCATCTCTTTTTTCTGAAGTGTGATGCAGAGGCAGGAGATTATATATTGTTATGTACAGTGCATTCAGAAAGTAGTCAGACCCCTTGACTTTTTCCACATTTTGTTACGTTACATACAGCCTTATGGAAGCAAAGCTGTAATTGCTGCAAAAGTGCTTAAAGGGTCGTAATACTTATGTGAATGTGATATTTACACAATTTTTCCCTCATCAATCTAAACACAATACCCCATAATGACAAAACAAAAACAGGTTTTTATAAATGTTTGTAAATGTATTACAAATAAAAAACAGAAATACCTTATTTACATGAGTATACAGAACCTTTGCTATGAAACTCAAAATTGAGCTCAGGTGCATCCTGTTTCCATTGATCATCCTTGAGATGTTTCTACAACTTGATTGAAGTCCACCTGTGGTAAATTAAATTGATTGGACATGATTTGGAAAGCCACACACCTGTCTATATTAGGTCCCACAGTTGACACTGCTTGTCAGAGCAAAAACCAAACCATGAGGTTGAAGGAATTGTCCGTAGAGCTCTGAGACAGGATTGTGTCGAGGCACAAATCTGGGGAAGGGTACCAAAAAATGTCTAAAGCATTGAAGGTCCCCAAGAACACAGTGGCCTCCATTCTTACATTTAAGAAGTTTGGAACCACCTGATGGTCACTCTGACAAAGCTCCAGAGTTCCTCTGAGTTAGACCACACACCGTATACACACTCATTTGTGGCGCCCAAATAAAACAATGACAGTTGGAACTCCACAGCAGAAAATACGTGGTTCTTGTTGCTAGGCTACCACTTGCAGTGCTTTTTGTTTGCATGCGCCTTTATGCAGAGGGAATACAACAATTATAGCTAGTGTCTGAAAGAATGATATGGATTTAGTGTAGGGGTTACCGACCGACCATCAACATCGCTGACTTTGGAGTGATCGGAGGAGGTGGCGCAAGTCAAAGCAATGGAGCCTGAGGTAACGTTAACCGGTCATGACTTGTTGACTAGGCTAGCGTTAGAGTGGACAACTTTGTTGCAACTAGTTGATGTAACTAGCTAATTGCGTCTGAAGTGTTTTGTGTAACACCTCCCCAACAAATAACGTTAGCAAGCAACTCATCTGCAACTAAAATTGCAACAGTTTCTCTGTGCACGCCTGTAATTAGGTAGTAACTGTAGCTAGCTATCACCTCAGGTAGTCAAGTACTGTAATACATTTTGTTGACAGTTGTTTTTGTAATGTTTTATTAGCTCGACCTCATTTAGTTAGACTGAAGTTGACATGGCTAATGTTTGCTGAAAAATAAATGTCCCTGTATTTGCTGATCTGCCGCTTTCAAGGAGCGGGAGACTAATCCGGACACTTATAAGAAATCCCGCTATGCCCTCAGACGAATCTTCAAACAAGCACAGCGCCAATGCAGGATTAAGATTGAATCCTACTACACCGTCTCTGACGCTCATCGGATGTGGCAGGCTTGAAAACTATTGCGGACTACAAAGGGAAACCCAGGCACGAGCTGCCCATTGATGCAAGCCTACCAATTAAGTGAATTGCCTTATATGCTCGCTTTGAGGCAAGCAACACTGAAGCATGCACGAGAGCACCAGCTGTTCTGGAAGACTGTGATAACGCTCTCGGTAGCTGATGTGAACAAAACCTTTAAACAGGTCAACATTCACAAAGCCGCTGGGCCAGACGGATTACCAGGGTGTGTACTCAAAGCATGCGCGGACCAACTGTCATGTTTCTTCACTGACATTTTCAATCTCTCCCTGACCGAGTCTGTAATACCTACATGATTCAAGCAGACCACCATAGTCCCTGTGCACAAGGAAGCGAAAGGAATCTGCCTAAATGATTACCGCCCCGTGGCACTCACGTCGGTAGCCATGAAGCCATCAATTGTGCAAGTTCTCCCACTTAAAAATATGAGAGGCCTGTAATTTTCACCATAGGTACACTTCAACTATGACGGACAAAATGAGAAAAGAAAATCCAGAAAATCACATTGTAGGATTTTTTATGAATTTATTTGCAAATTATGGTGGAAAATAAGTATTTGGTCAATAACAAAAGTTTCTCAATACTTTGTTTCAATGGATGTGCTACCTTGTCCCGGTCCTGCTGTATCGACTCGCTCTCAAGCTTTGAATGCTCAGCTATGAAAAGCTATCTGACATTTGCTCCTGAGGTGTTGAACTGTTGCACCCTCTATAACCACTGTGGTTGTTATTATTTTGATATAAAAAGGGCTTTTGTTTAATACATTGAATTATTGATCATTTGCTGTGCTGGATGCTGTGTATTCACTAACTGGGTGAGTGATGGGACATTTTTATAGTTTCTGTAACATATTTTGGTGTATATTTAATCTGCATCATAACTTAGTGGCAATCAGCAGTAGAAACAATAACAAAGTGTCTCCCTGCTCCTCTTTCGATAAAAAGCTGAGGGATGGGGCTGGAGAAGTGTAACCCACTCTCAAATTCATAGACAGAGGTGTAGATGCAAGGACTGACCATCCATGATATCAAAATTGTAATCATGTTTCTATGATCTGTTTCCACTACCATGTACCCAGTTCGCTTTGGATAAAGGCGTCTGCTAAATGGCATATATTATCAAAGTCTACTTGGACTCAACTAGCTGCCCAGTGTAGTTACCATTCCTTTCCAATAGATGGCAGCTAAATCTAGTTGAAGTCACTACTCTAGGGATCGGGACACGGGATTAGTGCACGTTGAAAGTAGTTTTATCTTTATAGCAAGTTTATCTGGTTACGCTTGAACATGTTATAGTGGACAAGCTAACTAATACTATTTTTACATAAGGCGCAGGTATTAGGTCTATGTCTTTTAAAAAATTACAGCAGGCTAGATTTAGTAAATTTACTGGTTTTATTCAAACTCAAACCCTATGTCAATGCCTTTGCTTCTGGGCATGCACGATTTATGGAAGAAACGGCACACGCAGGGATGAGACGCTGTACACCTCGTCCAATTCTCCCTTGTGCCCATAGGGTGAACAAGCGATAAACTGCCCGCCTGTATGCTCTGCAAACAAAATCATAAGAAAAGTTAATCTGATACCGAAACTAAATCACAATGTATTTATAATGAGCACGCCCCATTATTGGTTAGAATGAGATTTCATGAATCATGATGCTGACTGCATTTCGAACTCCAGTCATCTAATAAAAAGGTAAATGTGTTATCATCGTGCCAAACAGCGCTGGTGATAAACATTGTTACAGGATACTGATTATATATATTGAGTACCTACCCACTACTGATATTAACCTTAAACAATTTATAATCAAGCAAAATTTCACCAATTATTTAACTGGTATATTGGCTGCTGACTGGTCAAGTAACCTCTTCTGCCAGGAAGTCCTTCATAAGGATTGGTGACACGTCCAATACATACATTGCCTGCCAGACAGGCTGACAGAAACCTCTGACTGGATGTAATGCAGCCACCATCTCTACAACACACACACATACTCTAGCCATGATCTGGCAGCATCCCCGCTCACACCAGTTTGTGTTTGGCTATGACGACCCTCTAGCTGAGGTGTTTCAGGCGGCATATCTGTGTTACTGCTACGAGAACAAACTCTTTGATCTGGGGCAACGATCGGCTCAAACACGAACGGCTTCAGTAGGTTTATTGGCTCCTTAACTAATATGATTTAATTCTCTGTAAACTCATTCTCAGACTCTGAGCTACTCTGTAAATTCAGCCATTTTTGGGAGTTCCAAAATCTTCTCTCCTGCCAGTGATGCAACAATGCCAATATGGCAATTTACAATTAGTTAGCTGATGTCCTAAATCCTAGTGTTTTCAGTCCCCTTTAATATTAGTGAGCATGTCCTCAACTCAAATAAGTATCAGAAATGGTCCATATTTAGCATATCAAGATCCTGATATGGACCTCAGTCAAAAGCATATGCATTGTATGTGCTGAGAAAATATACTACGTAGGCCTTTGGTCAGTATTTGTCATCATATAGAGCAAATAATATGTCCACATATGCCTCTCGGGATATCCATTGAGTCAATATCAGGCCATACCATGTATGAAATCTGGAGGGAATCCAAACATGATTTGTGCATGAAAGAAAAATATGGATTTCATATTTATCAAATTATTGAGCATGTGCTGAAAACCCAGAAATGCATTAGAAATTGTCCTTATTTTCAGCATTTCAAAAAGCATATCAAGATCCGGATATGAACTTCAGCCAAGAGAAACCTATCTGGAATCAATTTAGCTTAATATATTGAATGTGCTGAGAAAACGTAGGTATATTCAATGTATACACTCAGTATTTGTCAACATGAAGAGAGAAAATAGGATATTGAATGAGTCCATATCCGGCCATAAGAAATGTCCATGTGATATTCGGAGTGATCCCTATATAATTTGTCTAAAAGGCACATCTGGATTTAGAATTTGTCAGGATATGGTGCATATCCACAAAACTAGGATATCAAAAACATGTCATGTAAAGATATCCCCTGATATGGACCATTTTCCTCTAGTGTTGAACTTTAAAACTTCTCACGAGTCACCAACCCTGATCCGGTAGCACCCCCCACCCCCCACCCCACTGAGTAGCATAGCTAGCATAGCGTCACAAGTAACTTGTAGCATCTAAATATCATTAAATCACAAGTCTAAGACACCAGATGAAAGATACAGGTCTTGTGAATAAAGCCACCATTTCAGATTTTTAAAATGTTTTACAGGGAAGACACAATATGTAAATCTATTAGCTAACCACGTTAGCAAAGGACACGATATTTTTACTCCCAACAGCTTTTTCCTGCGTCAGTAGCTATCACTAATTCGACTAAATAAAAATATATATAGCCACTAACCAAGAAACAACTTCATAAGATGACAGTCTGATAACATATTTATGGTATAGCATAGTTTTTTTGGGGAAAAATGTGCATTTTTCAGGTATAAATCACAGTTCTACATTGCAGCTGCAATCTGAAATAGTGCTGACCCAGCCAGAACAATTACAGAGACCAACGTCATATAACGAATTACTCATCTTAAAACATTTCAGAAAAATACACAGCGTACAGATATTGAAAGCCCAACATCTGGTGAATCCAAACAATATTTCAGATTTATGAAATGTTTTATAACGAAAACAAAATGTAGCGCTAAATTAGCATAGCTATACCAGGCAGATTCGGCTAGGCGCCCACGGCCAGTTCACATGCACAACAGATATGATATAACATCGTAAATTGGGTCTTACTATGGCTGATCTTTCATCAGAATGTTGATCAAAGTGTCCTTTGTCAAGATGAGTCGTTGGTTCCGTTCAGAATTGTTCCTTTCCCACTCCATTTAGCACAGGTACCGGTCGAGTGGCACGGATCTCTCAAACGTAAAAAAAATTCAGACAACGGAACACCACAAAACTCCCGAAAAAATTCAAATAATCTGATTAAACTATATTGAAAAAACATACATTACGATGATCTGGTCACATGTATCAAACAAACTTCGAGACAGAGAGTTTTCATCCATAATGGCCGCACAACAGAAGACAATCGCAGCTAAAAGTCGCACGATTTAGACAACCGGAAGTTGTCGGTCACGCCAAAGAATTAGCTCTCATTTCACGTCAGTCCCAGATAAACAAGATATTTTTCCTCTGACGTCCTCTTGACACCCAGAGGAAGGCCAATGAGGTGTGTTTCGGGTCATAGGGGGCACGACCATATATAGGCAGAGCGTTGAAGCTGGCATACACATCTTGCTTTTTTCTTCTTGGTCATGGAAAGTGCTGTCAAATGACTTCTGTATCACTCAGAGACAAAATTGAAACGGTTTTAGAAACTAGAGATTGTTTTCTTTCCAATGGTATTATTTATATGCATATAGTAAGAGCAATAATTGAATAAGAGGCAGTTTAATCTGTAGAGCAAATTATGCTAATGGAAAAATAGCACCCCCTGTATTCTCAAGAAGTAAAAAAAAAAAATGTCAATACAGCTGTTATGTTGTTTCAGTTACTTTTTGGTTGTGCATTTCTAAGTGGAGTAAGCATGTACTTCCTAGCTGATTCAAATGTATTTAATACGTTTTGACATTTTGAGTGAGTTGAAGTCTACTCAACTTTTTTGTGAACTCGACAAATGTACCAAATTTAGTTGACTAGATAAAACAAGTCATTTTGACTGAATATCATTATCTTTGTATCTAAAGGAGACATATTGAGCATCCAATTATCAATTCAGACCCTGACATTATTGCTTGAGATCCGATCATCATGATGTTCTTGCTGGTCGAACACAACGTTACAAAGCTACAGAGACAGGATGGCTATTACGTTCTCGCTACCTGTTGGCTGCCTCTGTTCCCTTGCCATTGTCTGGGCCTTTAAAACTGTCTTCATATTTAACCTCGCTGTTGAGCCCAACACTTTTCCATTTATCTAGTGTCAGTCAGTTTAATGGCTTTATATTTGAGTGGGAATGAGTATGTTTACTTAATATTCCATCTGTGATGAGAGCGAATGTGATTAAGTGTTTAAATGCTGACTGACTCCCCCTCAGATTTGGCATCAGCAGTCGGTTTACCTGTGTCAATTGGAAACAGGGCTGCGGACCGGTGGTCCACTACAGTTTTGTAAGATCCTAAGGGAAATAATTCCTTGAATTAGATGTCAGACTTGAAATTGCAGCCTGTCGGTTTTGAAAAAGTTGAGATTGGAGGTGGAAACCATGGACCTCTTTCTGTCCCTCCTGGGATACATTTTTTTTTAAATAACTTCCATCATAGTGTTGTTTTAATGGAGTTGTTTTGGTTTCGCATTTCTTTCAACTTCTCTTGCATCAGTAAACATGAAGAGGTACTGTGTACAGTTGATATCTTTCGGATGAAATGGTTGTGTCCGCTAGGTATCCCTCATCTTCATTTCCAAAAAATCTAAAATTACTGCTGACAGGATGCATCCCTTTTTCATCCCTTTTTAGTGCCTGAAGTTTTGGAGATGTGAGCCAAAGAAACTGAGGAAAACAGGGGGAAGAGTACACAAAATACATAATTGAAAACGGGAGAAAGAGCCTGGAAGTGAGCTGTAAGAAGACATCGCTGGCAAAGCTATGATGGATGCAGCTGTCTAATTTCATTGTGGTTGCAACACAGCTTTTATGACAGGCAGGATGAATGGGCTCCACTAACTGAACAGGTTTTATATTCACCACTATGCATGTATTAATTTATTTTCTTATTAAACATAAATGTGGCCTCAATCTCCATAGTATTTAATTACTATGGGGCCATTACAATGTTTGCCTACAAGCACAGTGAATAAAATACAGTCTTATCAGTAGGCACAGCCCAAAGTGTATATATACCAGTCAGGCCATGGCACCAAATAGTTTTTCACCTAAATTAATCCAGTGACATTTATTTTCATGAGGGGCTCTTCAGTTATTCAAATCAATTAAACCAGTCAAGTGGACTCATTGTGGTTGTTGATATAAAAGTCTGACTGGAAATGTTTGGCTCCAAATAACAAATCGGATCAGTACTGTCTGGCCTATACCAACAAATCTGATGTCTTTTATGGACAGTAGCCTAAATATAGGAAATGGCGTAATGGCAACAATATACAGACATAGCGTTAATCCTTTGACCCAACAGGCCCAGCTCTCTTCACTCTGGTCACTCAGTAATTGTATCTATTACAAAGTCATAGGACATCAATGCTGGCATTGGAAATGCTGTATAACCTTGTAATGATTGAGATTGGAGTGGTGCTGCCGGATTACTCCAGTGTTCCAGGAAAGGAAACAAACCATTACCGGCTGGGGGGCACCTGTCTCTGGAAGATTCAGTGGATTTACAACAGCTGCTCTATGCAGGATAGGCTGCCACCTTCGCTCACCGCTACTTGATTCATTATTTAAGCCTCAGGGAAGAGAAGGCAAATGGTTATTGCAAATCCTATATGCACAGAACAAGTCTTCCCCTCGTTCAACATTGTGATATGTCCAATTTGGTCTTAGTCACAAAATTATTATATTGCAGCTATGCTCTTTATTTCGGTTTGGTGATGTTTCACAAAGCCATGCAGTGCAATCAAAGCGTTACTATAACTGTGACTGACTCTGACCAGGATTTGACATTTAAGCACTCTATTAAAGTGTTACAGGGGGAGAAACCCCCAAATTTACCCCAGACGTCGCTAGTACATCTACCCTCTAGGTCAGCAAAGGTACATGACACGAGCCACCGAGTTCCTTCACCCACCTCATTATTGTGAAGTCTCTGACATGCTGTCGGGTGGATCTGTAAAAGGGTTGTGCCTCTGTCATCACTCCAGCTTGTTAGGCCCTAATTAATTGGATTGAAAGAATGTCAGTAAGCATTTGACAGGTCTGTGTTGAGTGGCGGCTAACACAGGTCCACTGCCAGGGATCTGCCCCTGGAGAAGAACCACTCCATATTAGGCCCATTGGCTCTCTCTCTCTTTCTCAGAGGCAGGGGATTTAACACAGATGTTGTCTTAACCAGCCAAATGAAGCAGCACTGGCCGTCCTTTGTTTGCTAATGATTTTCTTGAAGGGTTTGCAATATAGGCATCGACAATTATGGTCTGGACGACTGGTCACAATGATTGTAATATTAGAGGCCTTTTTTTTCAGAGCACTAGTCCTTCATGCAATAACAAAGTTTGTTGATAAAAGTTCAACAGATTTGTTGTCATTTTTCACAAATTGATACTTTAATTGCACTGTAAAGTCAGTGCTGCTGATCTTCTCTAAAGGCGTGAGGAGGAAGGACATTTCACAGATAGGGAGTAAGCCATGCCTGCCCATTCCCATGGCCCATATACTGTGCATTGCTTCCATCCATAGCAGTAGTTGAGGAAGTTTGGGAGGCCCTCGTGCCAGCCTCTGTCACCCATTGACTTAGATTCGATAACATTACCGGTCGGAGCTGTGACCTCATGTGGGAAAAAGCCTTTGGCAAACAATCCTTTCATCAGCCTCCCAAAAATGGGCAGTGGAAACTACAAGAGCCCGAGTCTCAGTCCCAAGCAGCTTTGTTATCTCTTTGCAGTTGATTCATTGCCCTGCAGATCCTATGGCCTGCATTGTAATAAGCCTGCGCCTGATATTTTTTCAGTGCCTGAGCCATGTTGGAGGGAGGCAGCAGTGTAGATGCAGAGAACCAGCTGCTGCTTGAGATTACCTGCCTCAGTAGTCTTGTACATGCCCTTTGAACCTGAGAAACTTGTTTGAGGTTAGACACAACATATGGCGGTGCTGTGTGAAACAAAAGATCATGTTGAAACTGTTGTAGCTTTCTCCCATCGCTATAAGGCCATTGGTGAAGCAGCAAACCTTCCAGACTGGTGTTCCTGCTACTGAGAATGAGAGAAAGTTCAGCAGTCTTGGTCGATGTGAGAAAACAAGCCCAAAAGTTCAGCATAGCTAGTTGATAGTTGCTTGCTGGCATTTTGAGGCAGGTTTTATAACAGGAAGAAACATTGGCAGGTAAATGTAGCTTGCTGGCTAGCTAGCATTTGCTTAGATTCTTGCTGAGAGCTCTTTCTTTACCACATTTAATGACTCGCTGTGGACAGTGATAGACATGAATTTCACTAGTCTGTCTGTTACAATGATGCGGTTACGCAAGTGGCAAAACTAAAACAAGTGAAATACTCCCATATGTTCCACATTTTACCTGCTGTTTCCAAGGCTGGATGGAAACAACTATATTGGTGAGAGATCATTGAGTTTGCTTGTGACCTACCTAGCTATCTAGCTGCGGAGATGCACAAAGTAAGCTAACAATGATTTTTCTCTCCAGTAAATGAAATGTGTGCGTTAGTATTGCCGTCTGCGGCAAGTAGCTGCAGTAAAATTGAGAAACAACTCCGGGCTGTGCCATTCAATAAAAGTAAAGGCTACCTTTTTTCAGGGATCACACCATGTTGTGGTACAGTGCATTCGGAAAGTATTTAGACCCCTTGACTTTTTCCAAATTTTGTTACGTTACAGCCTTATTCTAAAATTGATTAAATGAACAAATGTTTCTCATCAATCTACACACAATCTACGGTATAATGACAAAGTGAAAACAGGTTTTTAGATTTTTTGCAAATTTATAAAAAATGAAAAACATAAATACCTTATTTACGTACGTATTCAGACCCTTTGCTATGAGACTCATAATTGAGCTCAGGTGCATCCTGTTTCCATTGATCGTCCAAATTGAGTGTATGTAAACTTCTGACCCACTGGGAATGTGATGAAAGAAATAAAAGCTGAAACAAATCATTCTCTCTACTTTTATTCTGACATTTCACATTCTTAAAATAAAGTGGTGATCCTGACTGACCTAAAAAAGGGAATATTTACTTGGATTAAATGTCAGGAATTGTGAAAAACTGAGTTTAAATGTACTTGGCTAAGGTGTATGTAAACTTCCGACTTCGTCTGTATCTAATCAAGACATATTAGTGTTGTAATGCCCGGGGTGTAGTGGATGAAAGGAGTCAAACGCAGGAGACAGAGTTCAGAGTAGCGTTCCAAATTTAATTCCCCACACGGGTGAAAACACGACGCTACTCTAAAACAAATGCTTCACCACAAACAAAGTGAGAAACACGACAATCACAAACCAACGTACACGTACCCTGACACACAAGAATGTACAGACTGTACACACAACAATCCCGCACACCCAGCAGGCCGGGCTGCTGGGTAATAAAGCCCCACAAATCACCCTAACCACAAACAGGTGTCACTACTCAACAAAAAGGGAGGGGGAGGAAAAGTCAGTAGCAGCTAGTAGGCCGGTGACGACGACCGCCGAGCGCCACCCGAACAGGAAGGGGAGCCACCTTCGGTGGGAGTCGTTACAAGTGTTTGTTTTATTTTTATTTTTTATTTTTTTACAAATGTTAGAATTTGTCTTCCACTTAGAGTATCTTGTGTAGATTGTTGACAAAAGATGACAATTAGTCCCAATTTGCAACACAAACAGATGTGGAAAAATTCAGGAGGTGTGTATACTTTCTGAAGGCACTGTAGATACACTTGGTGAAGCATGGTTTAAGGCATCAGCATGCAGGCACTTAGCTGTACTCGGCTAGATGAACTGAACGAGTGTGCTCGCATACTCCCTTAAAAGATCTTCGCTTGAAAAACAAGAAAAAAGACAGCAGAGTTCCAATATTATTTTTGTTGTTTACATTTTAACTATAAAACAACATGAGCAGGTCTCATTGCCAACAATAACAAAGCAGGCATTGTGACGTTGAACAATAAGCTGGGAATAGAACGTTCAGATGGCGAGTTGGTACCACGGTGCTCAATAAAACTAATAGGATAGGTGAAAAATACGTGAAAATGCATTAAAATAAGGCCTGTTTTTTCACGATTACTTCAAAACGATGGCAAGCAGCTGGGAAATTTGGTCAAATTACGAAACTGGGCTCCACGGCGGATGCAATGAACTAGTTTTTATCAGAAAAGAACGTTTAAATTTAATGTGTCCATCCTATTATCTACACGGATTTCAGAGCACTCTCGTCTGAGTGTACCAGAGTGCAGAATAATTACCTTACGAGCGCTCAACACCCGTTGAATATGGCTGGTGTCAGTAAACGTCGGAAAAAAAGCATAATGAAAATGTTTCCAGCAGCACATTTACAGTCACCAACGCTCTTGTTAACATAAACTGCCTTACCAGCTCTGTTAGGGCGAGTAAAATGGTCAAGTGGTCTCATTTGTGTCTGGAAGTAGCTAGCCAACGTTAGCTTGGGTGCTTGACTGCCGTTGTAAGGCCAGAACGCTCAAATCAACTCTACTCCTCGGCCCGAACATCCAGTGTGTGCTCCGAGAGCGAAACGGTCTGAATTTACAAACTGACAATCTGACAATGCTCTGAATTTATGAGCGTCACGTTGTACAGCGCCATATTTTCTGTTTCATCCTAACGGAAACCCAGAGGGTTTTTAATTTTTCATGGATTAGAAACCCCATAATATGAATCTAAGTAAGTACCAGTCATAATGTTGGACACCTACTCATTTGGTTAATAAAATAAAGATTTAAAAAAATCTTTCAAAATGCAGATGTTGATTTTTAGTTATGGATCCATAATGAATTACTATGGGAATAAATATCACTGATATACATAAATATTGGAACTAAGTTGTCTCATGAATGCAAACAATTGAGAATCCTCCAATCCTGTAGCCTACTCCCGACAATCACGTTGTACAGCGCCGTAAAAAAGAGTCAGTAGTTTACTTTGAATCACGCCAAAATTAGGCTAATTACATGGGAGTAATGGAAGTACCCTAGGGTTGTACCCTACTCGGGGGCGTGGTCACGTTAAGTCACACCTCAACGTGTTTATCTATTGCACATTAACATCCTCTTTCACTCACACTTTAAACGCAATTACATTTCCATCTTAATACACATTATTTAACTCAATGTAATTCATGTCATCAGCTATTAACCATGTTATTTGCTGTAGCTAGGTTTGCATGAGTCAACACCTGTCTTCTCCTGTTCTGTTATTCCCACCCTTTTTCCGATTTCAGCGATATGATT
Organism: Salvelinus alpinus; assembly: GCF_045679555.1. Classification (NCBI taxonomy): domain Eukaryota; kingdom Metazoa; phylum Chordata; class Actinopteri; order Salmoniformes; family Salmonidae; genus Salvelinus; species Salvelinus alpinus. Next base: position 60,688,915 of record NC_092086.1, on the reverse strand, counting down.
TGCTGACACGAGCTCTAAATACTTTTTAATTAGATCTCCAAACTGTCCATGAAATTTCAGGTGTATAATTCACTGAAACAAATGGACAGTTTGCAGATCAAATGAAAAGTTAGTTGGAGCTCGTGTCAGCGAATCAGATCACTGATATCTGAAGAAGGGTGGGATTTACCAACAGAACAACAAGACATGAGAAATGACAAAATGATCAGCTCATGGCCAACAGCAAAGAACATTGAAAATATAACATTCGTTCGATTGAGTGAAACAATGTGGATTAAGATGGAAAAGCAATTGCATTTAACGTGTACTGAAAGAGAATGCATTGTGTGATGTGCTGCAAAGTCAGCTGTATCATTTGAAATTCCTCCTGTAGCTAGCACTAGCTCCAGCTAGCTATGCATCAATGGGGGCACAGTGGGGCTGCTCATGCTCATGTCGTGGCCCTACGGATTTGAATGGGGAGCTTGCGAGAGCTCCATATATTTGGATTGTGAAGTGCAGGGAGAGCTACATGCTGCAATTGCACCATCAGCTACTTAATTAGCTAGTGAGCTCGCCATCAGATTAACTACCAATTTCCTTTTTAGCTGTCATTTTCCTCCTTTTTTCATTAGCTGTCACAAATCCTGCTGTGCCCCAGCAACCTTGATTTTGTTGTAAAATTATATTGGCTTACGTTTTTTTATTTTTTATATATCTGGACGTGGTCCAATTTATACAACGCAGGTTATTGTCTCGTGCATATAAAAACAAACATATGTGTTCCCATTTGCCTTTTTTTTTTTTATCCTTTGAATGGTAAAATGTTGTGATACTCTCAACTCATCCTGTGGTATAAGCACATTCATAACTGTTTTATAACACATCAAATTAATGTCACTTTACTTATTAAGGGGTCTCTATAATGGCACATGACATGGTCATGATACCCATCATTCCATTCAATGCAATAATGTGACACAGAGGTTGGTAAATTACATAACCCCTTGTAATATCATCTGGTATGTAGAGTCTTATGCAGGGATAAAAGTAAACATGAGCATATCACAATAATTAAAACATAGATTTCAAGAAAACTGTAGGCCATTTCACTATTTCTCATTACCACATGTCAGTTGCATGAAAAATTTGCAAATAGACTTGATTCGATGATAACACTGACAATTTTGCCAAGGCAGAGATGAGTGACCGAGACATGCGAGGATAGTACTGTACGCATAAATTCAGGTTACAAGACTTGTGTAGGCCTAATGAATGACAATCACTGAATGTCATTCGTAACACTTTTTGGTGTTTTGTAAGTGATGTCTCTTTGCATTTATGAAATGGCACTGCATGCATGCCGAAATTACTTTAAGTGGAGTAGCCTAATAGTTTGAATAGTAACTGAAGTCTGGAATCTGACTGTAGGCCTCACATGTAGCCTATTATAATATTAACTCATGCAGAATTAAATGTTCCTCGCAGTAAAATGATAGGCCAAATGTACATTTTGTCTTTGGAACAGGAGTGGAGAAACATGATTTCTTTCTTTCAACACCTTGAGAGAATGTGATTGCACGCTTGGTGACCTGTTGTGTAGCCTAAACGTTCAAGTTCTTCCAGCGACATAAAAGCTGACAGTATTTAATTTTCAACCTCATAAAATATGCATCCAAGACGAACTGAAATACTATTGTTTTCACAGCTTTTAATTTCCCTTAAACCAGTCAAACTGATGTCATTTGGAAATCTCACCGGTCCCTAAACATCCTCGCTCATTGAGAGAAGCAGAAATGAAAGAGAACTTTACCGATCTCAACTAGACTGTTGAAGATGCATTGATCATTCTATCGATTTATGATACTATTCTGGGGAGTAAGGCTTTATTTAGTATCTAGACGAGCATCTAGTAATGACGGAAGAGAAGCTACATGTATCTAATTACAGACAGGTTGACGAAAAAATGGCCTACCAAATATCAGAAATTACAAGCAGAAAAATATCTAAATGAGGCTTAGGAAAGGAGAGAGAGAGACACACGAAACAGCAGGTCTGAGACAAGGTAGCATGACCGGTGAACAGGTCAGGGTTCCTGACCGCAGAACAGCAGCACGACTAGGTGGACTGGGGACAGCCAGGAGTTGTCAGGCCAGGTAGTCCTGAGGCATTGTTCTATGGCTCAGGTCCTCCGGGAGAGGGAGATGGGAGAATTAGAGGGAGCATACCTAAGATCACACAACACCAGATAAGACAGAAGAATTAGGGAAAAGGGTCCGTTGTCCAACTGAATGTATTCAACTGAAATGTGTCTTCCACATTTAACCCAACCCCTCACTGCCTTTAACAACATCCAAATCTTCAGCACCTGGGGAATATTGGGTTAACTGCCTTAATCTGTTCTACCCCTGAGTTTTACATTGTCAGCTCGGGGATTCGATCCAACAACTTTTCAGTTACTGGCCCAACGCTCTAACCACCAGGCTACCTGCCACCCAAAGGGAAAGAGGGATACCTAGTCAATTGTACAACTGAATGCCAACAACTGAAATGTCTTCCGCATTTAACCCAACCCCTCAGAGGTGCGGGGGGCTGCCTTAATCGACATCCAGATCTTCGGCACCCGGGGAACAGTGGACATATGACAGACTGACCCTCTGGCACAGACTATTGCAGCATAGATACTGGAGACTGAGACAGGGGGGAGTCGGAGGACACTGTGGCCCCGTCCAAAGCTACCTCCGGACAGGGCCAACCAGACAGAATATAATCCCACCCACTTTGCCAAAGCACAGCCGCCACACCACCAAAGGAATATCAACAGACTATAAACATACTACCCTGAGACAAGGCCAAGTATAGCCCACGTTTGCTTAGAAATTCTAGGAACAATAAGGAGGCCTGCGTCTTGTGACTAGAGTACGTGTAGGTATGTACGGCAGGACCAAATCGGAGAGATAGGTACGAGCAACTCCATGTAATGCTTTGTAGGTTAGCAGTAAAACCTTGAAATCAGCCCTAGCCTTAACGGGAAGCTAGGCTAGCACTGAAGGAAAATGATCAAATTTTGGGGTTCTAGTCAACTATTAGCTGTTGACATTAAAGTATACGACAACAGAATGAACAGTCATCTATGACACCCATTATAACTGGTTTTATAACATCTGTCATTGCGCATAACTATCTTCCGGTTTGGAGCGAGTAGTCGCATTCCGCTTTCCGCTCCGCTTCACAGGTAGTATTACCATTTCATTTTCATTTTCATTACAGTACAACGGTTTGATTTGTTTGATCTTAGCTAGCTACATAGCCGTCTTTGTATCAAAGATAATTGTGTAGTTATTGAGGTTCGCTAGCCAGCTATTTTCGTCGTAACGTAACGTAGTCAACACTGCTAGCTAGCCAGCTAGCCACCGAATAGCAGCACTGCAGAAACGATTACATTACAACGGAACGACTTGATTAGTGTAGTGTTAGCTAGCTACATAGTTGTCTTTGCTATCTTTGTATCTAAGATAATTGTGTAGCTTAGAGTAGTTTAGAGTAATTATTCGGTTAGCTAGCCAGCTATTTTCGTCCGCCGCGCTGCCGTTCCCCTACCTAGTCAACACTGCTAGCTAACACTGCTAGCTAGCCAACTTCTACCGAATAGCAGCACTGTAGAAACTCACATTACAACTTACATTACAACGGAACGACTTGATTAGCGTAGTGTTAGCTAGCTACATAGTTGTCTTTGCTGTCCTTGTATCCAAGATAATTGTGTAGTTTTGAGAAATTGTCGAGGTTACCTAGCCAGTTAGAGGTTACCTAGCCAGCTACACTTTCAAACAAAGTCAACAACGCAGCCACTGCTAGCCAGCCTACTTCACCGCCAGCAGTACTATATCATTTTAGTCAATAAGATTTTATTTTATTTTTGCAACGTAAGCTTAACTTTCTGAACATTCGAGACGTGTAGTCCACTTGTCATTCCAATCTCCTTTGCATTAGCGTAGCCTCTTCTGTAGCCTGTCAACTATGTGTCTGTCTATCCCTCTTCTCTCCTCTCTGCACAGACCATACAAACGCTTCACACCGCGTGGCCGCCGCTACCCTAACCTGGTGGTTCCAGCGCGCACGACCCACGTGGAGTTCCAGGTCTCCAGCAGCCTCTGGAACTGCCGATCTGCGGCCAACAAGGCAGAGTTCATCTCAGCCTATGCGTCCCTCCAGTCCCTCGACTTCTTGGCACTGACGGAAACATGGATTACCACTGATAACACTGCTACTCCTACTGCTCTCTCCTCATCTGCCCACGTGTTCTCGCACACCCCGAGAGCTTCTGGTCAGCGGGGTGGTGGCACTGGGATCCTCATCTCTCCCAAGTGGACATTCTCTCTTTCTCCCCTGACCCATCTGTCTATCGCCTCCTTTGAATTCCATGCTGTCACAGTTACCAGCCCTTTCAAGCTTAACATCCTTATCATTTATCGCCCTCCAGGTTCCCTTGGAGAGTTCATCAATGAGCTTGACGCCCTGATAAGTTCCTTTCCTGAGGATGGCTCACCTCTCACAGTTCTGGGTGACTTTAACCTCCCCACGTCTACCTTTGACTCATTCCTCTCTGCCTCCTTCTTTCCACTCCTCTCCTCTTTTGACCTCACCCTCTCACCTTCCCCCCCTACTCACAAGGCAGGCAATACGCTTGACCTCATCTTTACTAGATGCTGTTCTTCCACTAATCTCATTGCAACTCCCCTCCAAGTCTCCGACCACTACCTTGTATCCTTTTCCCTCTCGCTCTCATCCAACACTTCCCACACTGCCCCTACTCGGATGGTATCGCGCCGTCCCAACCTTCGCTCTCTCTCCCCCGCTACTCTCTCCTCTTCCATCCTATCATCTCTTCCCTCTGCTCAAACCTTCTCCAACCTATCTCCTGATTCTGCCTCCTCAACCCTCCTCTCCTCCCTTTCTGCATCCTTTGACTCTCTATGTCCCCTATCCTCCAGGCCGGCTCGGTCCTCCCCTCCTGCTCCGTGGCTCGACGACTCACTGCGAGCTCACAGAACAGGGCTCCGGGCAGCCGAGCGGAAATGGAGGAAAACTCGCCTCCCTGCGGACCTGGCATCCTTTCACTCCCTCCTCTCTACATTCTCCTCTTCTGTCTCTGCTGCTAAAGCCACTTTCTACCACTCTAAATTCCAAGCATCTGCCTCTAACCCTAGGAAGCTCTTTGCCACCTTCTCCTCCCTCCTGAATCCTCCTCCCCCCTCCTCCCTCTCTGCAGATGACTTCGTCAACCATTTTGAAAAGAAGGTCGACGACATCCGATCCTCGTTTGCTAAGTCAAACGACACCGCTGGTTCTGCTCACACTGCCCTACCCTGTGCTTTGACCTCTTTCTCCCCTCTCTCTCCAGATGAAATCTCGCGTCTTGTGACGGCCGGCCGCCCAACAACCTGCCCGCTTGACCCTATCCCCTCCTCTCTTCTCCAGACCATTTCCGGAGACCTTCTCCCTTACCTCACCTCGCTCATCAACTCATCCTTGACCGCTGGCTACGTCCCTTCCGTCTTCAAGAGAGCGAGAGTTGCACCCCTTCTGAAAAAACCTACACTCGATCCCTCCGATGTCAACAACTACAGACCAGTATCCCTTCTTTCTTTTCTCTCCAAAACTCTTGAACGTGCCGTCCTTGGCCAGCTCTCCTACTATCTCTCTCAGAATGACCTTCTTGATCCAAATCAGTCAGGTTTCAAGACTAGTCATTCAACTGAGACTGCTCTTCTCTGTGTCACGGAGGCGCTCCGCACTGCTAAAGCTAACTCTCTCTCCTCTGCTCTCATCCTTCTAGACCTATCGGCTGCCTTTGATACTGTGAACCATCAGATCCTCCTCTCCACCCTCTCCGAGCTGGGCATCTCCGGCGCGGCCCACGCTTGGATCGCGTCCTACCTGACAGGTCGCTCCTACCAGGTGGCGTGGCGAGAATCTGTCTCCGCACCACGTGCTCTCACCACTGGTGTCCCCCAGGGCTCTGTTCTAGGCCCTCTCCTATTCTCGCTATACACCAAGTCACTTGGCTCTGTCATATCCTCACATGGTCTCTCCTATCATTGCTATGCAGACGACACACAATTAATCTTCTCCTTTCCCCCCTCTGATAACCAGGTGGTGAATCGCATCTCTGCATGTCTGGCAGACATATCAGTGTGGATGACGGATCACCACCTCAAGCTGAACCTCGGCAAGACGGAGCTGCTCTTCCTCCCGGGGAAGGACTGCCCGTTCCATGATCTCGCCATCACGGTTGACAACTCCATTGTGTCCTCCTCCCAGAGTGCTAAGAACCTTGGCGTGATCCTGGACAACACCCTGTCGTTCTCAACTAACATCAAGGCGGTGACCCGTTCCTGTAGGTTCATGCTCTACAACATTCGCAGAGTACGACCCTGCCTCACGCAGGAAGCGGCGCAGGTCCTAATCCAGGCACTTGTCATCTCCCGTCTGGATTACTGCAACTCGCTGTTGGCTGGGCTCCCTGCCTGTGCCATTAAACCCCTACAACTCATCCAGAACGCCGCAGCCCGTCTGGTGTTCAACTTTCTCAAGTTCTCTCACGTCACCCCGCTCCTCCGCTCTCTCCACTGGCTTCCAGTTGAAGCTCGCATCCGCTACAAGACCATGGTGCTTGCCTACGGAGCTGTGAGGGGAACGGCACCTCCGTACCTTCAGGCTCTGATCAGGCCCTACACCCAAACAAGGGCACTGCGTTCATCCACCTCTGGCCTGCTCGCCTCCCTACCTCTGAGGAAGTACAGTTCCCGCTCAGCCCAGTCAAAACTGTTCGCTGCTCTGGCACCCCAATGGTGGAACAAACTCCCTCACGACGCCAGGTCAGCGGAGTCAATCACCACCTTCCGGAGACACCTGAAACCCCACCTCTTTAAGGAATACCTAGGATAGGATAAAGTAATCCTTCTACCCCCCCCCTTAAAAGAGTTAGATGCACTATTGTAAAGTGGTTGTTCCACTGGATATCATAAGGTGAATGCACCAATTTGTAAGTCGCTCTGGATAAGAGCGTCTGCTAAATGACTTAAATGTAAATGTAAACCTACTTATCACAGCGTATGACAAATGCTGTTATAAAGGCTTTATTAATGCATACATAAGGACACCTACAGTAAAGTGTTACCATTTCCATATCACAAATGGTAAATATTGATGCACAGGAAATGATCCTGACACTAGTAGTTTGCTTTTCATCCCCCCCAAAAATGACTTGAAAATAATGTAATAATTATCTTCATTACACAGATGAACAGTAACTCCCCGCCTGTCTAAAACCAGTGGGGACCAGGTGGCTTCTGTCACATTTCCATATTATGAATGATTTGTATTTTATGCTAATGAGGAGAGGGGGAAACTTTGGACTCCATTTTCTCTGAGTCGGTTCCCGAGTCTCAACATGATTTTCTGTTTCACTCTCCGTGTTACAAGAGCAAGTATCACTCCTGAATGAGTCATGTTTTCCTTCTTAAATCTTAAAACCGGTTGTCATTTATTCCTTAACTGGATCTTATGATACTGCACCACATTAAAGAATCTGTTTTCATCAAAGCCCGATTGATTGACCCCCTCTTGGCCGGACTTTAAAATGTCTTGTACAAAAGCTATCTTGACTCAACAAAGTCGGTATCCAACTTATTTGATTCCAGCTCGTATTGACTCAGCGAAGTACTTTCCTTTTGATCTTGAGGTTAAAGTTGTAAAAGGGCCCCTGCGATCCGTGCTTGGCCTTTCCATGGGGAGCTCTAATGCAATGAATCACAAGAGACCCAATGGGGGCCTTGTAATTCAACCACTGCAAATCACCATCGGCTCCCAAAGGGCCCCTGTGATGCAGGTTGATGTTTATTGTCTTGCCCTGGAGGCAGAACCAAATCACATTTTATTTGTCACGTGCTTCATAAACAACAAGTGTAGACTAACAGTGAAATGCTTACTTACTGGATCTTCCCAACAATGCAGAGAGAAAGAAACCAGAGAAATAATAGAAAAGTAATAATAATAATAAAAGCAATAATAAATACACAATGAGTAACAATAACTTGGCTATATACACGGGGTACCAGTACCGAGTCGATATGCAATGGTATGACGTAATTGAGGTAGATATGTACATAAGAAGGAATGAAGTGACATATAATAAACAGTAGCAGCAGCGTATGTGATGAGTCAAAAAGTGTCAATGCAGACAGTTAAATAGTTAACCAAATTGCTACCCGGACTAACTGTTTAGCAGTCTGACTTTGAGTTAGAAGCCGTTTAGGGTCCTGTTTCCAGACTTGGTGCATCGGTACGGCTTGCCGTGCGGTAGGATGGCTGGAGTCTTTGACAATGTTTAGGGCCGTCCTCTGACACCGCGTTGTCCTGAGTGCAGGGAGCTCGGGCCCCAATGATGTATTGGGCCATACGCACTACCCTCTGTAGCGCCTTGCGGTCGGATGCCAAGCAGTTGTCATACCTAGCGGTGATGCAGCCAGTCAAGATGCTCTCAATGCAGCTGTATAACTTTTTGAGGATTTGAGGGGCCCTGACAAATCTTTTCAGTCTCCTGAGGGAAAAGGGATGTTGTGCCCTCTTCACGACTGTGTTGGTGTGTGTGTGCACCATGATAGATTCTTATTGATGTGGACACCGAGGAAATTGAAGCTCTCGTCCCACTCCACTACATCCCTGACGATGTGAATGGTGTGCTCGGCCCTCCGTTTCCTGTAGTCCACGATCAGCTCCTTTGTCTTGTTGACGTTGAGAGAGAGGTTGTTGTCCTGGCACCACACTGCCAGGTCTCTGACGTCCTCCCTATAGGCTGCCGGCCCGTCAGAAAGTCCATGATCCAGTTGCAGTGTCCCAGGCTCCTAAGCTTAGTGATGAGCTTGGAGAGCACTATGGTGTAGACCGTTGAGCTGTAGTCAATGAACAGCATTCTCACGTAGGTGTTCCTCTTGTCCAGGTGGGAGAGGGCAATGGGGAGTGCAATAGAGATTGTGTCATCTGTGGATCTGTTGGGGCGGTATGCGTATTGGACTGGATCCAGGGCGTCTGGGATGATGGTGTTGATTTGAGCAATGATCAGCCATTTAAAGCATTTCATGGCTACAGATGTGAGTGCTACGGGGCAATAGTCATTTAGACAGGTTACCTTATTGTTCTTGGGCACAGGGACTATGGTGGTCTGCTTGTGTCAGTGAAGACACTTGCCAGCTGGTCAGCGCATGCTCTGAGTACGCGTCCAGGTAATCCATCTGGCCCTGCTGCCTTGTGAATGTTAACCTGTTGAAAGTAGCGATTAACACCGGTAACCGGGATCCTGTGACTTTCCCGTGACCTTCCTGAAAAAATGTAAGTCTGGAAAAACTTGAGACTTCCTTCTCAGTAGAGATCGTGCACTAGCTGTTGTTTGTTTATTTATTTGTTATTTTATTTAACCTTTATTGAACTTGGCAAGTCCGTTAACAACAAATTCTTATTTACAATGACGGCCTACCAAAAGGCCTCCTGCGGGGACGGGCGCTGGGATTAGATTTTTTTAATAAATTAAATAAAAATATAGGACAAAACACATATCACGACAAGAGAGACAACACTACATAAAGAGAGACCTAAGACAACAACATAGCATGGCAGCAACACATGGCAACACATGACAATACAGCATGGTAACAACACAACCTGACAACATGGTTGCAACACAACATGGCAGCAGCACAACATGGTAGCAGCACAAAACACAGTACAAACATTATTGGGCACAGACAACAGCACAAAGGGCAAGAAGGTAGAGACAAGAATACATCATGCAAAGCAGCCATAACTGTCAGTAAGACTGTCCATGATTGAGTCTTCAAATGAAGAGATTGAGATAAAACTGTCCAGTTTGAGTGTTTGTTGCAGCTCGTACCAGTTGCTAGCTGCAGCGAACTGAAAAGACGAGCAACCCAAGGAAGTTTTTTAATTCTTTTATTTCACCTTTATTTAACCAGGTAGGCAAGTTGAGAACAAGTTCTCATTTCTAATTGCGACCTGGCCAAGATAGAGCAAAGCAGTTCGACACATATAACAACACAGAGTTACACATGGAGTGAAAAACATACATACAGTCAATAATACAGTAGAAAAATAAGTCTATATACAATGTGAGCAAATGAGGTGAGATAAGGGAGGTAAAGAAAAAAGACCATGGTGGTGAAGTAAATACAATATAGCAAGTAAAACACTGGAATGGTAGATTTGCAGTGGAAGAATGTGCAAAATTGAAATAATGGGGTGCAAAGGAGCAAAATAAATAAATAAATAAATACAGTAGGGGAAGAGGTAGTTGTTTGGGCAAAATTATAGATGGGCTATGTACAGGCGCAGTAATCTGAGCTGCTCTGACAGCTGGTGCTTAAAGCTAGTGAGGGAGATAAGTGTTTCCAGTTTCAGAGATTTTTTAAGTTCGTTCCAGTCATTGGCAGCAGAACTGGAGGAATTTGTTTTGGGGGTGACCAGAGAGATATACCTGCTGGAGCGCGTGCTACAGGTAGGTGCTGCTATGGTGACCAGCAAGCTGAGATAAGGAGGGACTTTACCTAGCAGGGTCTTGTAGATGACCTGGAGCCAGTGGGTTTGGCGACGAGTATGAAGCGAAGGCCAGCCAACGAGAGCGTACAGGTCGCAGTGGTGGGTAGTATATGGGTCTTTGGTGACAAAACGGATGGCACTGTGATAGACTGCATCCAATTTATTGAGTAGGGTATTGGAGGCTATTTTGTAAATGACATCGCCGAAGTCGAGGATCGGTAGGATGGTCAGTTTTACGAGGGTATGTTTGGCAGCATGAGTGAAGGATGCTTTGTTGCGAAATAGGAAGTCAATTCTAGATTTAACTTTGGATTGGAGATGTTTGATGTGAGTCTGGAAGGAGAGTTTACAGTCTAACCAGACACCTAGGTATTTGTAGTTGTCCACATATTCTAAGTCAGAACAGGCAGGTGCAGGCAGTGATCGGTTGAAGAGCATGCATTTAGTTTTACTTGTATTTAAGAGCAGTTGGAGGCCACGGAAGGAGAGTTGTATGGCATTGAAGCTCGTCTGGAGGGTTGTTACCCTTTTGTCACTACAGGGGGTGCTGTTTCAACTTGGACATTTATCGTTCCCAAATTAAACTGCCTCGTACTCAATTCTTGCTCGTACAATATGCATATTATTATTACTATTGGATAGAAAACAATCTCTAGTTTCTAAAACCGTTTGAATTATGTCTGTGGGTGAACCAGAACTCTTTCTGCAGCGAAAATCATGACAGGAACTGCGAAGGTCTGAAAACGAGGCTCTGTTCTCAGATCAGTTTAAAACTCTGTATGTATCCTATGGGTCGACATGAACTGCACCCGCCTTCCCCTGGATGTCAGTAACCAATGATAATTGGAATGGAGTGTCTAAGTAGATCTCAGAGCATATAAAGCTCCAAGGAACGAAGGGACCTATCTTTTTGTCGTTCGTCATGACGCGAAGCAAGACCTCAGGATGAAATTTTGGAACGCTCAGTTATCGGCCTTAGATGTATCCGTCTGTAATTTAATTCGATATAGGTGTTAGAAACATCATAACGAAGTTATTTTAAACCGAGTTATATCAGTTTATGCGAGTATATTGCTATTTTCCTCAGTATTGCATTTTGAGGATTTGGGCATGTCTGCTCCACATGGCTATTGTTAGCTGCTAATTCCGAAGTTGAAGACGACGTTTTACAACCAAGCAACGATTCTTTTGGACAAAGGACACCTTGCCCAAGATTCTGATGGAAGCTCGTCCAAAAGTAAGAGCTATTTATGATGTTATTCCGTATTTATGTGGAAAAATGTAAACGCATTTGTCCGCCGTTATTGCGGCACTAGTCTGGCTGTAACGCACACTGTATGTCTAGTAACGTTAATTTTAAAAATCTAACTCAGCGGTTGCATTAATAACTAATGCATCTTTCATTTGCTGTCCAACCTGTATTTTTTAGTCAAGTTTACGATTATTTATTGATTAGATTAGGTGCCTTTCCAAGATGGCGCCGGCCAGAATGCATGACCTGTTGCCACTGATCACATTGAATAACAACGATTTGTGCTGCTAAATATGCACATTTTCGAACAAAACCTATATGCTGATAATCGCTGATAATGAAAACCGCGAATCCAAGATGGCAGCATGTCAAGTCGTTTGTTTGTGACTAGTACATTTTAACCTACTAATAATCTATTTATTTATGGTTGCGTAACTTCGTTGTTGTGTAGTGCAAACTATTTCATTTTTGCTGGTGTAAAGATCACGGGTCCTCCTCAACTTGGCACTTCATTACTTGAAGTTTACCAAAGTAACCCTATCTCTGGCTGGCCTGAGTTCCTCCTTCGTCCGCGGAGTGTCTTGTCCAAGCTGCTCCTTTTTGCTCTTTGCCTGGCTGTCAGTGGCAGCTCAACCCGTTCTCTCGATCTCCCTCAACACCCAATCTACTCACACGCGCAAACACTCACATTGATTCACATACACGCTGTCCCTCTCTCCACTTACCTTCGTTGGCCTCTTGTTTTTTTTTGTCAGAGAAAATGACAATTTACGTGGTATTGCTTTGTGCACTGACTTTACTGAACTCTGGAGAAAACGAACATTGTCGCAGGGTGAGTACATCTGACAATGTACTCTCGCGTCCATTAGACATTTTGTATGCAGGAACTCGCTCTTTTTCACTCGGTCCACTCGTCCAAGTGCCGATGCATTTGTGTCATGATGTGAACAGTACGAATTTGTGTCACTACCAAAGTCTAATGGTTTTAAATGACTGTTTTGTATTGTCTGGAAACGCACTTGTAGAATTCGCTTGCAGTAGGTCTCTTAAAAAAGAGAAGCCGTGCAAGGTTATTAAACAGAGGTGCCTAGTTATTATTCTGTTGTTGATATCAGGTAACGTGCAACCTAACCCTGGCCCTGATATGCAATGTCTCCAAACCCCCTCTGATTTTAAATCAAGATCTGGTTTTGGTATTTTTCATTTAAATGTACGCAGCCTGTTGTCAAAAATTGATGGGGTTAGGATTTGGGCTAAATCAACTGATGCTGATGTAATTGTGTTTTCTGAAACCTGGCTCAGCAAGTCTGTTTTTGATAAGGATATTTGTATAAGTGGTTACAATGTTTATCGCACTGATCGGGTTAAGAAAGGTGGGGGTGTGGCTATATATGTAAAATCTAAATTCCATGTAAGTGTGGCAAAGTCTGAAACTATTTGTAAACAGTTGGAATTTCTTGCTTTGAATATTGAGGTTTCAAAGGGCCTCTCTATAACTGTGATTGGCTGTTATAGACCCCCCTCTGCTCTCGGTGATGCATTTTCTTCTTTGACGCACCTTATGTCTAAACTTCTTTACAGTGAAATGATCTTGATTGGTGATCTCAACTGGTGTTGGTTAAAGCCGGTGTCTGATGATTTAAAAATGTTTTGTAATTCTATGAATCTTACCCAGTTGATTAATTCACCCACTCGCCCAAATCTTAAATGCCCAGAGAAATCTACCCTGATTGATTTGATATTGACAAATGTTCCACATAAATATTCTGCGGTTGGTGTTTTTTGTAATGATTTAAGTGACCATTGTGCTGTTGTTGCTGTTAGAAATACTAAGGTTCCAAAGACAAATCCACGTTTTATTCGTAAGAGAAATTTGAAGTGTTTTAATGAGCAGGCTTTCTTTCATGATTTGTTTTATTTTGACTGGAGCAAGATTGAGCTTATCCCTGATGTGGAAACTGCCTGGATATTCTTTCATGATGGTTTTTTCCAAATAGTAAACAAACATGCACCATTCCGCAGGTTCAGGGTTAAAGGGCGGGATAATCCATGGTTTTCTTCTGAGCTGTCTTGTATTATTCACGACCGTAATCTAGCCTGGGCTAAAGCAAGGAAATCTTGTTCTGATGCTGATTGGCTTATTTTTAGGCAGTTAAGAAACAAGTGTTCTTTTCTTCTCAGGAAGGCCAAGTCTGAATATTTTATGTCTGCTACCACTGATAACCTGAATGACCCTAGAAAGTTTTGGAATGCTATTAAGTCTATGTCTGGTAACAGTAATGTTAATGAATTACCGTCATGTGTTTTGAAGGACTCTGTTGCTATATATGACAACTGAAATGCTGAATTGTTTCAATGAGCACTTTGTATCATCTGGTAGGCTGTTTGATTCAGTGTCCTCTGTCTCTGTACAACCCTGTGTGGATGAACCAGTGTCCTCTGTCTCTGTACAACCCTGTGTGGATGAACCAGTGAGAGCTGGTCAAACTTTTAGCTTTCTGCCATTCTCAGTGCAGGTGGTACATAAAGCCCTGAAATCCTTAGATCAAAGAAAGCCTGCAGGTCCTGATCTTTTGGATCCCTGCTTTTTAAATCTGGCAGCTGATTTCATAGCTGAACCACTTACATATCTGTTCAATCTAACCCTGGAATGTAATGAAATTCCAAAGATCTGGAAATCAGCTTTTGTCCTACCACTTTTAAAAGGGGGAGATCCAACTCTTTTAAATAATTATAGGCCAATCTCAAAGCTGTCACCCCTGGTGAAAATACTTGAAACCCTTGTAAGTGAACAGCTAAAAGAGTTTTTATTTACTAACTCTATTTTATCAATGTACCAATCGGGCTTCAGGAAGAAGCATAGCACAATTACAGCAGCCATGAAGGTTTTAAATGATATCACTGAAGCCCTTGACAAAAAACAGCACTGTGTCTCACTTTTTATTGATCTCTCTAAGGCTTTTGATACAGTTGATCATGCTATACTAAGGCAGAGATTGTTGAGTGTAGGTCTTTCGGAGCATGCAGTTGCATGGTTTGCTAACTATCTGTCTGATAGAACTCAGTGCACTCAATTTGATGGGCTCATGTCTGTCAAATTGTCTGTCCTGAATGGTGTGCCCCAAGGCTCTGTACTTGGTCCTCTCTTATTCACTATTTATATAAATGATTTAGACAAAAATGTCCAAAATGCACAACTTCATTTTTATGCTGATGATACTGTTATTTACTGTTGTGCCTCATCTCTTACAAAAGCTTTCCAGAACTTGCAAACTGCTTTTTATACTGTTCAACATACCTTGTGTCAATTGAAGCTTATCCTCAATACTGACAAAACTAAACTAATGGTGTTTTCTAATGCAAGAAATAGACCTCTGAACCTATCACCTATTACTACCTGTCAGGGCAAGGAGATTGAGGTTGTAACCTCATATAAATATCTTGGAATTCTAATTGATGACGGCCTCTCTTTTAAATTGCATATTCAACAACTTACAAAAAAATTGAAGCTGAAATTGGGATTTTATTTTAGGAATAAGGCCTGTTTTTCTTTTGAAGCCAGAAGGAGGCTAGTATCAGCTACATTTATGCCTTTACTAGACTATGGGGATATTTTATATATGAATGCTTCCGCTCAGTGTTTGAGATCAATTGACACTCTTTACCATGGCACTTTGAGATTTATTTTAAACTGCAAAACCCTTACGCACCACTGTACTTTATATACCAGGGTTGGCTGGCCTTCTCTAGTCACTCGTAGGCTCAGTCACTGGTATACTTTTATTTACAAAGCCATTTTGGGTTTACTACCTTTTTATTTGGGCATTTTTATTGTTCAGAAATGTGGTGGGTACTCTCTTCGTTCGCTAGACTTTATCCTGCTAACTGTTCCAAATATCCGAACTGAATTTGGTAAAAGGTCTTTTATGTACTCTGCGCCATCGTCTTGGAACGCCTTACAAAATAATTTTAAACTGGAAGAACTTGTCCCGATTGGTGTTTTTAAATCACTGATGAAGGATTTTGAGGCTGATTCCCTGACCTGTCAATGTTTTTAATTTGCTGTTTTTGATATTGTTATACTCTTGTGAATTCAATGGTTTTTACTAGATTACTTGTAGTTTTTCATGTCTGTCTGTAATTTTTGTAATGACTTGGTGCTGCCTATCTTGGCCAGGATGCTCTTGAAAAAGAGATTTTAAATCTCAATGAGCCCTTCCTGGTTAAATAAAGGTTAAATAAAAAAAAATAAAAAAATATGCATTGTGTAATATGATGTTACAGGACTGTCATCTGATGAAGTATATCAAGGTTAGTCCAAAATTATATATCTTTTGCTGTATTGTTACGATCGCTAACCTGTGCTGCTGGTAAATTGCTTGTGTTTCTGGCTATGGTGGTAAGCTAATATAATGCTATATTGTGTTTTCGCTGTAAAACACTTGAAAAATCTGAAATATTGGCTGGATTCACAAGATGTTGGGCTTTCATTTGCTGTATGCTGTGTATTTTTCAGAAATGTTTTAGGATGAGTATTTAGGTAATTGACGTCGGTCTCTGTAATTATTCCGGCTGCTTCCAACGCTATTTCAGATTGCAGCTGCAATGTAGAACTGTGATTTATACCTGAAATATGCAAATTTTTCTAAAAAAACATATGCTATACAATAAATATGTTATCAGACTGTCATCTTATGAAGTTCTTTCTTGGTTAGTGGCTATATATATCTTTATTTGGTCGAAATTGTGATAGCTGCCCATGCAGGAAAAAAATGGTGGGAAAAAAATGTTGTGTCTTTTGCTATCGTGGTTAGCTAATAGATTTACATATTGTGTCTTCCCTGTAAAACATTTTAAAAATCAGAAATGATGGCTGGATTCACAAGATCTGTATCTTTCATCTGGTGTCTTGGACTTGTGATTTAATGATATTTAGATGCTAGTATTTACTTGTGACGCTATGCTAGGCTATGCTAGTCAGCTTTTTTACTGACGGGGGTGCTCCCGGATCCGGGATGAGTAGCAAGTAGAAGTTAACACAGTGTCCAAAGAAGGGCCAGAAGTATACAGAATGTTGTCGTCTGCGTAGAGGTGGATCAGAGACTCACCAGCAGCAAGAGCGACATCATTGATGTATATAGAGAAGAGAGTCGGCCCAAAAATTGAACCCTTTGTCACCCCCATAGAGACTGCCAGAGGCCCGGACAACAGGCCCTCCGATTTGACACACTGAACTCTATCAGAGAAGTAGTTGGTGAACCAGGCGAGGCAATCATTTGAGAAACCAAGGCTATCGAGTCTGCCGATGAGGATGTGGTGATTGACAGAGTCAAAAGCCTTGGCCAGGTCAATGAATATGCCTGCAAAGTATTGTTTCTTATCGATGGCGGACCCCCCATCCCGGATCCGGGATCATCCTCATTAGAAACGCTGACTAGCATAGCCTAGCCTAACGGGACAGGGATATCATATAATATAATTTCATGAAATCACAAGTCCAATACAGCAAATGAAAGATAAACATCTTGTGAATCCAGCCATCATTTCCGATTTTTAAAATGTTTTACAGCGAAAACACTATGTATTTATATTAGCTAACCACAATAGCCAAACACACAATGCCATGTTTTCACCATGTTTCCACCGCATAGGTAGCTTTCACAAAAACCAGAAATAGAGATAAAATTAATCACTAACCTTTGGACAACTTCATCAGATGACAGTCTTATAACATCATATTATACAATACATTTCTGTTTTGTTCGAAAATGTGCATATTTGAGGTATAAATCGTAGTTTTACATTGCAGCCACCATCACAAATAGCACCAAAGCAGCAAGAATAATTACAGAGAGCAACGTGAAATACATAAATACTCAAGATAAAACATTTATGAAAAATACATGGTGTACAGCAAATGAAAGTTAAACATCTTGTGAATCCAGCCAATATTTCCGTTTTTTTTTTTAAGTGTTTTACAGCGAAAACACAATATAGAATTATATTAGCTTACCACAATAGCCAAACACACAACCGCATCCACAGTCACCTAATCTAACCAAAGAACTCATCATAAACTTTACATAAAAATACTTGTTGTATGGCAAATGAAAGATACACTGGTTCTTAATGCAACCGCTGTGTTAGATTTTTTTAAATAACTTTACTACAACATACAGCATGCATTATTGTGAGACAGCACTCACCTATTCTCCGCCGTGTTGGAGCCAACATATTACACAAAAATACGAAATAACATCATAAATATTATCTTACTTTTGTTGTTCTTCCATCAGAATGTTGTGCAAGGAGTCCTAGGTCCAGAATAAATCATTGTTTGGTTTTAGAATGTCCATTTCTTCTGTCGAATTAGCAACTTTGGCTAGCATTGTGGCACGAACATGCCCATCAACTCTTGGCGCCTGAAACAAAAAATTCCCAAATTCCCAATAAACGTCGAATAAACTGGTCAAACTCGGTTGAAAATCCTACTTTATGATCTTCTTCTCATATGTTTCCAATAAAATCAGAGCCGGAGCAATTCGTAGTGTATACCGAACGCTTTTCAGAAGACAATGTGAGGTTCCCCGGCGCGCAGATGAAAACTGACAAAAGCTCTTATTCGGCCTCACATCAAGCTAGACACCCCATTCCACCTTCCACTGCCTGTTGACATCTAGTGGAAGGCGTATGAAGTGCATACAGATCCATAAATAAAAGCCAGTTGAATAGGCAGGCCCTGACACAGAGCCTCATTTTCAGAATTTTCACTTCCTATATGGAAGTTTGCTGCCAAATGAGTTCTGTTTTACTCACAGATATAATTCAAACAGTTTTAGAAACTTCAGAGTGTTTTCTATCCAATAGTAATAATAATATGCATATTGTATGATCTAGAACAGAGTACGAGGCCGTTTAATTTGGGCACGATTTTTTTCCAAAGTGAAAACAGCGCCCCCCCCTATTCACAAGAAGTTAAACAATACATTTATGTTTTGTTCGAAAATGTGCATATTTATAGCTACAAATCGGGGTTTTACATTGCAGCCATGGTCACAAATGGCACCAAAATGTCCGAAGAAATTTTAGACAGCCACATAATCTAACAGAAAAACTCATCATAAACTTTGCTGAAAAATATACGTTGCACATATAATTAAAGATACACTGGTTCTTAATGCAACCGCTGTGTTAGATAAAAAAAAAAATAACTTTAGTACAAAGCACAGCATGCAATAATCTGAGACAGCGCTCAGCCATTCTCCGCCATGTTGGAGTCCAAAGAGTCCACAAAAATACGAAATAACATCATAAATATTCCCTTACCTTTGATGAACTTTCATCAGAATGCAGTGCCAGGAATCCTAGTTCCACAATAAATCGTTGTTTTGTTTTAGAATGTCCATTTCTTCTGTCGAATTAGCAACTTTGGCTAGCATGGTGGAGCTCACGTGTCCATGAAGATTTTACGCATGAACGAAAAATTCCAAAAGTCATAATAATAGTCGAATAAACCGGTCACTCAGTTGATAATCCATCTTTAGGATGTTTTTCACAAATATATCCAATAACGTCCCAGACGGAGCATTTCTTCGTGTCTACCTAACGCATTGCAGACAACGATATGACAAACCGAAGTGCGTAGCCAAGTACTACCAATATGGCTGACCTCTCACTCCAACGAGTCCCATCCTGTCCCAGAAAAGGCTAGAGACTTCATTCCACGTTCTACTGCCTGTTGACATCTAGTGGAAGGCGTATGAAGTGCAAACAGATCCATAAATACAAGGCAATTGAATAGGCAATGCCTTTCACAGAGACCCATTTCAGAATTTTCATTTCCTGTTTGGAAGTTTGCCTGCCAAATGAGTTCTGTTTTACTCACAGATATAATTCAAACAGTTTTAGAAACTTCAGAGTGTTTTCTATCCAATAGTAATAATAATATGCATATCATATGATCTAGGACAGAGTACGAGGCCGTTTAAATTGGGCACAATTTTATCCAGAAGTGAAAATGGCGCCCCCTATTTCCAATGGGTTAAGATATCGTTTAGGACCTTGAGCGTGGCTGAGGTGCACCCATGACCAGCTCTGAAACCAGATTACATAGCGGAGAAGGTGCGGTGGGATTCGAAATGGTTGGTAATCTGTTTGTTGACTTGGCTTTCGAAGACCTTAGAAAGGCAGGGTAGGATAGATATAGGTCTGTAGCAGTTTGGGTCAAGAGTGTCCCCCCCTTTGAAGAGGGGGATGACCGCAGCTGCTTTCCAATCTTTGGGAATCTCAGACGACACGAAAGAGAGGTTGAACAGGCTAGTAATAGGGGTTGCAACAATTTTGGCAGATAGTTTTAGAAAGAAAGGGTCCAGATTGTCTAGCCCGGCTGATTTATAGGGGTCCAGATTTTGCAGCTCTTTCAGAACATCAGTTGACTGGATTTGGGAGAAGGAGAAATATGGAAGGCTTGGGCTTGTTGCTGTGGGGGGTGCAGTGCTGTTGACCGGGGTAGAGGTAGCCAGGTGGAAAGCATGGCCAGCCATAGAAAAATGCTTATTGAAATTCTCAATTATATGGGATTTATCGGTGGTGACAGAGTTTCCTATCCTCAGTGCAGTGGGCAGCTGGGAGGAGGTGTTCTTATTCTCCATGGACTTTACAGTGTCCGAGAACTTTTTTGAGTTTGTGTTGCAGGAAGGAAATTTCTGCTTGAAAAAGCTAGCCTTGGCTTTTCTAACTGCCTGTGTATATTGGTTTCTAACTTCCCTGAAAAGTTGCATATCACGGGGTCTGTTTGATGCTAATGCAGAACGCCATAAGATGTTTTTGTGTTGGTTAAGGGCAGTCAGGTCTGGAGAGAACCATGGGCTATATCTGTTCCTGGTTCTACATTTCTTGAATGGGGCATGTTTATTTAAGATGGTGAGGAAGGCATTTAAAAAAAATAACTAGGCATCCTCTACTGATGGGATGAGGTCAATATCCTTCCAGGATACCTGGGCCAGGTCGATTAGAAAAGCCTGCTCGCTGAAGTGTTTCAGGGAGCGTTTGACAGTGATGAGTGGAGGTCGTTTGACCGCTGACCCATTACGGATGCAGGCAATGAGGCAGTGATCGCTGAGATCTTGGTTGAAAACAGCAGAGGTATTTAGAGGGCACGTTGGTTAGGATGATATCTATGAGGGTGCCCGTGTTTACGGCTTTGGGGTGGTACCTGGTAGGGTCATTGATCATTTGTGTGAGATTGAGGGCATCAAGCTTAGATTGTAGGATGGCTGGGGTGTTAAGCATGTCCCAGTTTAGGTCACCTAGCAGCATGAGATCTGAAGATAGATGGGGGGCAATCAGTTCACATATGGTGTCCAGAGCACAGCTGGGGGCAGAGGGTGGTCTATAGCAGGCGGCAACGGTGAGAGACTTGTTTTTAGAGAGTTGGATTTTTAGAAGTAGAAGTTCAAATTGTTTGGGTACAGACCTGGATAGTAGGACAGAACTACTGCAGTAGATTGCAACACCGCCCCGTTTGGTTGTTCAGCTTGTCTGAAAATGTTGTAGTTAGGGATGGAGATTTCAGAGTTTTTGGTGGTCTTCCTAAGCTAGGATTCAGACACGGCTAGGACATCCGGGTTGGCAGAGTATGCTAAAGCAGTGAATAAAACAAACTTAGGGAGGAGGGTTCTAATGTTAACATGCATGAAACCAAGGCTATTACGGTTACAGAAGTCATCAAAAGTGTCACGGCCGCCGAAAGAAGTGGACCAAAGTGTAGCGTGGTGAGCGTCCATCTTACTTTTATTTTAATGTCGCCAACAAAACAAGAAACAAAGAATATGACTTTGAAGCTTAACAGGGCAAAGTGCCACTAACAAAGATAACTACCCACAATCACAGGTGGGAAAAAGGGCTGCCTAAGTATGATTCCCAATCAGAGACAACGATAGACAGCTGTCCCTGATTAAGAACCATACCCGGCCAAAACATAGAAACACAAATCATAGAAATAATGGACATAGAATGCCCACCCAAATCACACCCTGACCAAACCAAAAAGAGACATAAAAAAAGGCGCTCTAAGGTCAGGGTGTGACAAAAAGAGAGCGCCTGGGGAATAGGAGTGGAGCTAGGCACTGCAGGGCCTGGATTCACCTCTACATCACCAGAGGAACAGAGGAGGAGTAGGATAAGGGTATGGCTAAAAGCTATGAGAATTGGACGTCTGGAACAGAGAGTAAAAGGAGCAGGTTTCTGGGGGCGATAAAATAGCTTCAAGGTATAATGTACAGACAAAGGTATGGTAGGATGTGAATACAGTGGAGGTAAACCTAGGCATTGAGTGATGCTGAGAGAGATATTGTCTCTAGAAACATCATTGAAACCAGGTGATGTCATTGCATGTGTGGGTGGTGGAACTGAAAGGATGGATAAGGTATAATGAGCAGGGCTAGAGGCTCTACAGTGAAAGAAGCCAATAAACACTAACCAGAACAGCAATGGACAAGGCATATTGACATTAAGGAGAGGCCTGCTTAGCCAAGTGATCATAAGGGTCCAGTGAGTAGTGAGGATGGTTGGGGTCACGGCGATTCAGACAGCTAGCCGGGCCATGGGTAGCAAGCTGGCAGAGGATGGAGGTCTGTTTTTAGCCACCTTGTGCGTTTCCGTCAGTAGATTAGTGGGGTTCCGTGTGGTAGAGGGGACCAATCCAGTTGGCAAAATAGATATGGTTATAGTGACCCAAGAAAATTGTTCGATAGACCTATTCAGATATCAGCTGATAAGACAGCTAACGATTAGCGGGCCGCAGATGGGCGTTCAGGTTACGTCGCGACGGAGGTGCCAGTTGGATAACTCCCTTGGGCAGATAACGTCGGTAGTCCAGTCGTGAAGGCCCGGTGGGGATCCATATCGGCAGTAAAACGGGTCCGGATAGGTGATGGTAGCCCAGGAGTGGCTGATGGAACTCTTTAGCTGGCTAGCTCTGGAATAATTTATGTTTGCTCTGGGACCAACGTAAGCCAATAGTCACTCGGATAGCAGCTAGCTAGCTGCAAGATCCAGGTGTAAATGTCCAGAGCTTGCGGTAGAAATCCGGGGATATGGAGAGAAAATAGGTCCGGTATGCTCTGGTCTGAGTCGCGTTGTACAAAACTGCCAATGGCTTTTCGAGCTAAAGGATAGCTGATGACCTGCAACCGTGGTTAGCTGAATACTAACGTTAGCTAGTGAACTGGCTAGCTTCTGGCTAGCTTCTGTTGTGGATTTCAGATTTGAGGTGAATAATACTTTTTAATTTTTTTATTGGTGAGGCAACCCACCTCACCAATAAAGGAGGAGAGTAGGATAAGGGTACGGCTAAAAGCTATGAGAATTTGTCATCTGGGACATCTGGAACAGAGTAAAAGGAGCAGGTTGAGTTGAGTTTTTAGAAGAAAAAAATATATACAGTGGGGAGAACAAGTGTTTGATACACTGCCGATTTTGCAGGGTTTCCTACTTACAAAGCATGTAGAGGTCTGTAAGGTACACTTCAACTGTGAGAGACGGAATCTAAAACAAAAATCCAGAAAATCGCATTGTATGATTTTTAAGTAATTCATTTGCATTTTATTGCATGACATAAGTATTTGATCACCTACCAACCAGTAAGAATTCCAGCTCTCACAGACCTGTCTTTAAGAAGCCCTCCTGTTCTTCACTCATTACCTGTATTAACTGCACCTGTTTGAACTCGTTACCTGTATAAAAAACACCTGTCCACACATTCAATCAAACAGACTCCAACCTCTCCACAATGGCCAAGACCAGAGAGCTGTGTAAGGACATCAGGGCTAAAATTGTAGACCTGCACAAGGCTGGGATGGGCTACAGGACAATAGGCAAGCAGCTTGGTGAGAAGGCAACAACTGTTGGCGCAATTATTAGAAAATGGAAGAAGTTCAAGATGACGGTCAATCACCCTCGGTCTGGGGTTCCATGCAAGATCTCATGAGGAAGGTGAGGGATCAGCCCAGAACTACATGGCACGACCTGGTCAATGACCTGAAGAGAGCTGGGACCACAGTCTCAAAGAAAACCATTAGTAACACACTACGCTGTCATGGATTAAAATCCTGCAGCGCACGCAAGGTCCCCCTGCTCAAGCCAGCGCATGTCCAGGCCCGTCTGAAGTTTGCCAATGACCATCTGGATGAT
Source organism: Salvelinus alpinus (assembly GCF_045679555.1). Taxonomy (NCBI): domain Eukaryota; kingdom Metazoa; phylum Chordata; class Actinopteri; order Salmoniformes; family Salmonidae; genus Salvelinus; species Salvelinus alpinus. The sequence goes on along the minus strand of NC_092086.1, from coordinate 60,664,878 downwards.
CCAGAGGAGGAATGGGAGAAGGTCATGTGGTCTGATGAGACAAAAATAGAGCTTTTGGTCTAAACTCCACTCGCCGTGATTGGAGGAAGAAGATGATGTGTCCTATAAGGAGCATGGCAAATCTGATGGCCGAATGGTAAAGAACATCTAGCCGGTCGAGAGCACCCTTACCTGCTGATCTATAAATGACATGTACAACCCCGAGTACAACCCCAAGAACACCATCCCAACCATGAAGCATGGAGGTGGAAACATCATTCTTTGGGGATGCTTTTCTGCAAAGGGGACAGGACGACTGCACCATATTGAGGGGAGGATGGATGGGGCCATGTATCGCGAGATCTTGGCCAACAACCTCCTTCCCTCAGTAAGAGCATTGAAGATGGGTCGTGGCTGGGTCTTCCAGCATGACAACGACCCGAAACACACAGCCAGGGCAACTAAGGAGTGGCTCCGTAAGAAGCATCTCAAGGTCCTGGAGTGGCATAGCCAGTCTCCAGACCTGAACCCAATAGAAAATCTTTGGAGGGAGCTGAAAGTCCGTATTGCCCAGCGACAGCCCCGAAACCTGAAGGATCTGGAGAAGGTCTGTATGGAGGAGTGGGCCAAAAGCCCTGCTGCAGTGTGTGCAAACCTGGTCTACAGGAAACGTATGATCTCTGTGATTGCAAACAAAGGTTTCTGTACCAAATATTAAGTTCTGCTTTTCTGATGTATCAAATACTTATGTCATGCAATAAAATGCAAATTAATTACTTAAAAATCATACAATGTGCTTTTCTGGATTTTTGTTTTAGATTCCGTCTCTCACAGTTGAAGTGTACCTTACAGACCTCTACATGCTTTGTAAGTAGGAAAACCTGCAAAATCGGCAGTGTATCAAATACTTGTTCTCCCCACTGTATATATAAATGATATGCGAAGAAAATATGTTAATATGTATATATACACGGGACACGACAAGACGAGGACAAAGGACGTCTGACTGCTATGCCATCTTGGAAATATCTGTGTGCTTTGGGGACCTCTAACAGAATGTGACTGGCAGAATGGGTGTTGTATGTGGATGAGGGCTACAGTAGATATCTCAGATAGGGGGAGTGAGGCCTAAGAGTATTTATAAATAAGCATCAACCAGTGGGTCTTGCCATGGCTATATAGAGATGACCAGTTTACAGAGGAGTATAGAGTGCAGTGATGTGTCCTATAAGGAGCATTAGTGGCAAATCTGATGGCCGAATGGTAAAGAACATCTAGCCGGTCGAGAGCACCCTTACCTGCTGATCTATAAATGACATGTCTGTAATCTAGCATGGGTAGGATGGTCATCTGAATCACGGTTCATTTTGCAGCTGGGGTAAAAGAGGAGCAATTACGATAGAGGAAACCAAGTCTAGATTTAACTTTAGCCTGCAGCTTTGATATGTGTTAAGAGAAGGACAGAGTACCGTCTAGCCATACTCCCAAGTACTTGTATGAGGTGACTACCTCAAGCTTTAACTTCTTGAGGGCAGGGGGCAGAATTTTCACTTTTGGAAAAATAGCATGCCAAAATTCAACTGAATATCCCCAGAATATAAGATATGCATATTATTAGTATATATTGGATAGAAAACACTCTGAAGTTTCTAAAACTGTTTGAATCATGTCTGTGAGAATAACATAACTTATGTAGCAGGCAAAGCCCTGAGGACAAACCATTCAGAATTTGTATTTTTTTTGATGTCACTGTCTTTTCAATTAGTTTTTTTTAGAGACACCAGATTTCTAATGGACTTGCTTGCAGTTCCACCGCTTCCACTGGATGTCACCAGTCCTTGGAAATCGGTTGAGGTTATTCCTTTGTGTAGTGAAGAAGTAGGGCTATCATAAATGAGGGTCACATGAAGTAAATCTTTTGAGAGAGTCACGTTACGAAAAAAGTTGCGTCAGTTTGTTTTCTTTTTGTATTGAACACAGATCATCCCGTATTCAAATTGATCGATTATTAACATTTAAAAATACCTAACGTTGTATTACCAAAGTAGTTTAAAATGTTTTGGTAAAGTTTACATGTAACTTTTGATATATTTTGTAGTGACTTGGCGAAAGTTGGAAGCTGTGTTTTTCTGGATGAAATGGTCCAAATAAATTGACATTTTGGATATATATCGACGGAATTAATCGAACAAAAGGACCATTTGTGATGTTTATGGGACATATTGGAGTGCCAACAAAATAATTTTGTCAAAGGTAAGGCACGATTTATATTTTATTTCTGCGTTTTGTGTCGTGCTTGCAGGGTTGAAATATGCTTCTCTCTTTGTTTACAATGGTGCTATCATCAGATAATAGCATCTTATGCTTTCACCGAAAAGCTTTTTTGAAATCTGACATGTTGGCTGGATTCACAACGAGTGTAGCTTTAATTTGGTATCTTACATGTGTGATTTAATGAAAGTTTGATTTTTATATCATGTTATTTGAATATGGCGCACTGTATTTTCCCTGGCTATTGGCCGTCCCACCTGCCCCAGAGAAGTTAAACCCTCAGAGGTAGTAATCACATCTGTGGGGAGAGGGGCATTCTTCTCACCAAACCACATGACCTTTGTTTTGGAGGTGTTCATTACAAGGTTAAGGGCAGGGAAAGTTTGTTGGACACAAGAAAGCTTTTGTTGTAGAGTGTTTAAGACCAAATCCGGGGAGGGGCCAGCTGAGGATAAAACTGTATCTGCATATACAGTGGGGAGAACAAGTATTTGATACACTGCCGATTTTGAAGGTTTTCCTACTTACAAAGCATGTAGAGGTCTGTAATTTTTATCATAGGTACACTTCAACTGTGAGAGACGGAATCTAAAACAAAAATCCAGAAAATCACATTGTATGATTTTTAAGTAATTAATTTGCATTTTATTGCGTGACATAAGTATTTGATCACCTACCAACCAGTAAGAATTCCGGCTCTCACAGACCTGTTAGTTTTGCTTTTAGAAGCCCTCCTGTTCTCCACTCATTACCTGTATTAACTGCACCTGTTTGAACTCGTTACCTGTATAAAAGACACCTGTCCACACACTCAATCAAACAGACTCCAATCTCTCCACAATGGCCAAGACCAGAGAGCTGTGTAAGGACATCAGGGATAAAATTGTAGACCTGCACAAGGCTGGGATGGGCTACAGGACAATAGGCAAGCAGCTTGGTGAGAAGGCAACAACTGTTGGCGCAATTATTAGAAAATGGAAGAAGTTGAAGATGACGGTCAACCACCCTCGGTCTGGGGCTCCATGCAAGATCTCACCTCGTGGGGCATCAATGATCATGAGGAAGGTGAGGGAACAGCCCAGAACTACACGGCAGGACCTGGTCAATGACCTGAAGAGAGCTGGGACCACAGTCTCAAAGAAAACCATTAGTAACACACTACGCTGTCATGTATTGAAATCCTGCAGCGCACGCAAGGTCCCCCTGCTCAAGCCAGCGCATTTCCAGGCCCGTCTGAAGTTTGCCAATGACCATCTGGATGATCCAGAGGAGGAATGGGAGAAGGTCATGTGGTCTGATGAGACAAAAATTGAGCTTTTTGGTCTAAACTCCACTCGCCGTGTTTGGAGGAAGAAGAAGGTTGAGTACAACCCCAAGAACACCATCCCAACCGTGAAGCATGGAGGTGGAAACATCATTCTTTGGGGATGCTTTTCTGCAAAGGGGACAGGACGACTGCACCATATTGAGGGGAGGATGGATGGGGCCATGTATCGCGAGATCTTGGCCAAAAACCTCCTTCCCTCAGTAAGAGCATTGAAGATGGGTCGTGGCTGGATCTTCCAGCATGACAACGACCCGAAACACACAGCCAGGGCAACTAAGGAGTGGCTCCGTAAGAAGCATCTCAAGGTCCTGGAGTGGCCTAGCCAGTCTCCAGACCTGAACCCAATAGAAAATCTTTGGAGGGAGCTGAAAGTCCGTATTGCCCAGCGACAGCCCCGAAACCTGAAGGATCTGGAGAAGGTCTGTATGGAGGAGTGGGCCAAAATCCCTGCTGCAGTGTGTGCAAACCTGGTCAAGAACTACAGGAAACGTATGATCTTTGTAATTGCAAACAAAGGTTTCTGTACCAAATATTAAGTTCTGCTTTTCTGATGTATCAAATACTTATGTCATGCAATAAAATGCAAATTAAATACTTAAAAATCATACAATGTGATTTTCTGGATTTTTGTTTTAGATTCCGTCTCTCACAGTTGAAGTGTACCTATGATAAAAATTACAGACCTCTACATGCTTTGTAAGTTGGAAAACCTGCAAAATCGGCAGTGTACCAAATACTTGTTCTCCCCACTGTATATGGATGAGAGAGCTTCCTACTGCCTGAGCTATGTTGTTGATGTAAATTGAGAAGAGCGTGCGGCCTCGTATCGAGCCTTGGGGTACACCCTTGGTGACAAGCAGTGGCTGACACTGTACTCTTTGAGAGAGGTAGTTAGCAAACCAGGCCAAAGACCCCTCAGATACATTTATACTCCTTAGCAGGCCCACAAGAATGGAATGGTCTACTGTATCAAAAGCTTTGAACAAGTCAATAAAATTAGCAACACAACATTGCTTAAAATCAAGAGCAATGGGGACATCATTGAGGACCTTTAAGGTTTCAGTGACACATCCATAACCATATTGCATACCAGAGAGAATACTATAGACATCAAGAAAGTCTATAGTTTTTCCCAACACTTTTGATAAACAGGGCAAAATAGAAATAAGCCAATAACTGTTAGGATCAGATTGATCTCCCCCTTTAAATAAAGGACGAACCGTGGCTGCCTTCCAAGCAATGGGAACCTCCCCAGAGAAGAGAGACAGGTTGAAAAGGTCAGCGATAGGCTTGGCGATGATAGGGGCAGCAATCTTACAGAAGAAAGTGTCTAAACCATCTGACCCAGAGGTTTTTTGGGGGTCAAGTTTAACCTCTCTTGGGTAGGGGGCAGTATTTTCACGTCCGGATGAAAAGTGTGCACAAAGTAAACTGCCTGTTACTCCGGCCCAGAAGCTATGATATGCACATCATTGGTAGATTTGGATAGGAAACACCCTGACTTTTCTAAAACTGTTAAAATTATGTCTGTGTATAACAGAACTGATATGGCAGGCGAAACCCCGAGAACAAAACATCCCCCCCAAAAATTAATTCGGCCTACCACTGTTTTCAATGGCTGTCACTTTTATTATAGGGCGAACTCCTCCCAGATTGCAGTTCCTAGGGCTTCCACTAGATTTCAACAGTCTTTAGAAAGAGTTTCATGCTGGTTTTTGGAAAAATGAGCCAGAAATTGTAGTTTTTCTAGGTGGCTCCCATTTTGGCTGTAGTGTTTCCAAGCGCGTGGAAGAGAACACTTTCTTTGGTATTTTTCTCAGGTAAAGACAATAACGATTCTCCGTCTTAAATTGTATCATTTATTTACATATTAGGGTACCTAAGGTTTGATTATAAACGTTGTTTGGGAAAGTTTATTAGTAACGTTTGGGATTAATTTTGTATGCATTTTGGAGGGAAACTGGTTGGATTATTGACTGAAGCGCGCCAGCTAAACTGAGTTTTTATGGATATAAAGAAGGACATTATCGAACAAAAGGACCATTTGTGATGTATCTGGAACCTTTTGTAGTGGCAACAGAAGAAGATCATCAAAGGTAAGGCATTTATTATATCGCTATTTCTGACTCGTGGCGCACCTGCCTGGTTGAAATATGTTTTTTATGCTTTTGTATGCGTGGCGCTGTCCTCAGATAATCGCATGGTGTGCTTTCGCCGTTATGTCTTTTTGAAATCTGACACAGCGGCTGAATTAACAATAAGTTATGCTTTATTTTGATGTATTACACTTGTGATTTTATGAAAGTTAGATATTTATAATTCTGTAGTTTGAATTTCGCGCTCTGCAATTTCACCAGATGTTAGCCAGGTTTCGCTTTATTCAGATTATAACCTCTCACTTTCAGTTATTTGAAAACTTTGAAATTATTTTTTTTATTAAACAAGCCATAGAAAGTTGTTTGCAATTTCAGTTTAATCCACCAGAAAAGACAGAACAAATAATACAACAAATATTGTGGTTAAACTCAAATATACTAATTGATTAAAAAAATACTTTTGCAATTCGAATCTTTATCAAGTGGAAGGGGGGAAAAGTAAGGAACTTGTCTGTCGGCCCTGCATTAAAGACCAAAATTGGTTAAAGAAAATGTTATAAATTAAAATATATACCAGTTTCATTTAAGGACCAAAAAATTGACAGCTGTGCCATATAGATTGCAAAATAGATAGGAAGTGATTTTTGATGTAACGATTCCATGGCACATGGTTTACGAATTGACACACAAATTTCAGTTTATTATAACCTACTGCAGGCCTAAAAACTATGGGTTTAACCTTCTGAATTGATGATTATATTGAAGATAGAAGCAGCCTCTTGAGTTCCGATAGCCGATCTGTTATCCAACGATTATTTTTATTATTATTATTATTCTTAACCATGCATTGTAATTATATAAAAGCTCCTTAGATATTCTGTGTTTTTATTTACAGTAGTGATGGACAGCTGGAGGCATTTTGTTTTTCACATGCGTAGCACCTGTGAATTCTGCAAACAACGTTTCCAGGATGGGCTATTAGCAGGACAATAGACTCTACAACCTTTACAAAAAGATAGTCTAATAGCTCGGCTACAGTAGGTGTGAAAAAATATCCCCCCAACTTGCAATGTATTAAGTTCTACATTTCTAACTCCAGACCTCATGCAACCGCAAAATGTCAGATCAAGCATATACTGTACAGTATTTATGCTTTTGTTAATAAAATAATGATAAAAGAAACATGCAGATGTTTCTTTCAACTATCAGCAGGACAATAGGGAATAAATATCACAGAATGACAGAGCATGGGGATTGATCTTGATAAATCAAAGAGTTTTATTTGGAAATGTAAGGATTATTTTACTCTTCACTCGCAGTCACGTAGGTGCCTAGGTCTACTGCCGACCGGTCACGTTGTACAGTGTAACGGCTTTCTTCCTGGGATGAAGGAGAGGACCAAAATGCAGCGCAGTTAGTGTTCAACATGTTTAATAAAGAATGACAATAACGTGAACACTATACAAACTACAAAATAACAAACGTGAAAGCCGAGACAGTCCTATCTGGTGCAGAACACAAACACAGAGACAGGAAACAATCACCCACAAAATCCCAACACCAAACAAGCCTCCTATATATGATTCTCAATCAGGGACAACGATTACCAGCTGCCTCTGATTGAGAACCATATTAGGCTGGACACAGAAACAGACAAACTAGACACACAACATAGAATTCCCACCCAGCTCACGTCCTGACCAACACTAAACAAGCAAAACACATAACTCTGGTCAGGACGTTACATACAGCAACATATTGTCTGAACTGAAACCCTTAATTAAATCACTTTAGCAGTGATTGTAAGATTAATAAAGGCTCCCTTTGTTATTTAGTTTTATAATTAAAATGCTTGACTGTATTTAAAGACATGGATGACTTGTATATTGTGTGATGACATGCACAAATTAATGAGTGATTGATTGTACTGTATATTTAAGTAGGTCTTTATGGCAAAAAGTAAGTTACGCTAAAACAGCTACAGTAACAAATGCATTTTCATTTTCTTGGAATAGAAACACGTTGTACAGTGCCATATTTTCTTAACAGAAAACCATAGGCCTACAGTACATCGGCTACAGTAGGATATGCGTTTTTCTTGGAATTGAAAAAAACATAATATTCATCAAATTAATTAAGCTATATTTCCACAAATCTATCCCATATAGTCTGTTCTATTCAAGGCTCCCTCTCTTAGGCTTACAGCGCCATGACATTTCATATAACGTAGCTTCTTAAAGATGCCCTCTGGAGGGCAAACTAGCACTAATGGCAACAATGGCTGACACTTAAATAATGTGCCATAGAATTTTGCGGCAGCCCGCTAGCTGGGCTGCAGTACGACGCAAATTTTAAAGGAAGAACCACTGTATATTATCCATGTCCTTGTTCAGCCAGGAACATGGAATATTACAGCTCTTCAGGTCCCATTGATAGGATAGTGTCGAACCGAGCTCGTCCAGTTTGTTATCCGGTGATTGTAGGTTCGTCAATAGAATGGATGGTAGAGGCAGTTTATTTACTCTCCGACTTAGTTTTGTCAGGGTGCCCGCACGTCGGCCTCTCGTGCTTTCTCTTCCGAGTCTCGGGGATTAGGGGCTGGTCCGAGGTGAGCAGTATTTCCTGCGCTGCCGACTCATTGTAGTAGAAATCTTCATCCAAATCGAGGTTAGTGATCACTGTTTTGACGTCCAAAATCTCTTTTCGGTCATAGGAATTGATGGCAGGAACATTATGTACAAAAAAAGTTAACATTAGCTCAAAAAAACACACTAAATAGCATGTAAAACGGCAGCTATCCATTCCAGCACCACTGAGGGATTTCCACTAGATGGGCCAGGTGCAAAGTCAAAATTGTCTAGATTGTAAAAATTCATGAAAACAAAAATGTGCTGTTGGTCTTCATTTAAGGTTAGGGTTAGGTATTATGGTTAGCAGTGTGGTTAATGTTAAGTTTAAAATCTGATTTTATGACTTTGTGGCTGTACCAGCTACTGACTACTCTGCAGAGTTGGCCTCAAGAACATGAGTCATGACAATAAATGTGCCAATGGAATAATAAAATGGGGATCTGGGTGAAGATTAAGACCGAACCAGATGAAACCAGATTCTACCTTATTCACCTGACCTCAATTAAAGCTGATTGTCATCAAGCCTCATAAATGAAGAGTATCGCAATTAATTGTCTCTCTCTTTATTACCCCAAACACACATTATGCCTGCTGCCGGTTCCATAGCCTGCGGGTGTCACAAGTGTAGAGAGGAGTAGGCAGGAGGCAGTCGCAAGTTTAGAACTACTGAGTTTATTAAAAAACGATATATATAAAAGCGGGACGAAACCCAAAGTGCAAAATAATAAGGTATTCAGGAAACAGGAGAGATTCCTCTCAGGAAAACAAGCAACATTTTCAATGACCGACAGACAAATGACAGAGGGAGTAAATATACAATGATAGAGTGGGGATTGAAACCAGGTGTGTGTAATGATGACGAGACAAGTCTGGGGTTGATGAGTGAAGGGCGTTTGCCAACAGTAGGTTCGGCAGCAGCTAGAAGGCCGGCGACACCGAACACCTGAGATGGACAGGACGGGGAGCCAAAGCGAAGCCTGGTGTGACAGCGGGCACTTTACCCGTAGTTAAGAGTCTCATCAGCAAGGGTGCTCATTATTCACACTGATCGAATAGTTAACGTCTGGCTCCTCCCTCCCACTGCGATGGCTCTGGAGTGACAGCCACAACTGGTGGTTCTGTCTGCTACATCACCGACCGAGCGCACTAGGTTACCTCTCCATCACCATTCATATTGGAGAACTCAGGATTGAGCTTTTTCCTACAAGTAATTTATTCAGTATCACACTATTTGTGCGGTCTACAAGACTTTGTGGAACCCATAAGACATTTTTCTTAGTGTGTTTGTGTGTGTCTGTCTTTGTGTCACAGCCTGTGAGATAAAAATCATGGTTCTTCTTGGATGTGATTAGAAAAGTGTTATTTGCGCTGCACTGTGCATGAGATCCCATTGATGTCTGAAGTGAATAGTTATTAGGCTACTCCTAATGAATTGATTAATGATATAGACTAAGATAACTTGTGGCATATTTTTGTGAGGAAACATATCGGTCTCATTATAAATGTGATTGTTAATTGTCCCCCTCTTACTTTATGTTAATATGTGCAAATGCTCTATTGATGATTCAGGGAATGTGTGAATGTCACATTCCGAAACCCTTCATCTTGGCAGTCCGAACAACTGGTGTTCTGGACACCATGTGACCCTCTGCTATGTGCTGGTGGGTATTAATTACTTTCAAAGGAAGAAATCCGGTGAGTCACGCTCTCACTCTCACCAAGCGTAGGACGATATGCTAATAAGTTAATTGCGACCATTGCAATCCAATAGACTATGCTGTTATAATGTCACCGTTCCATTCTTGAGATAAAGCGCCATTGTGGCGTGACATTGAGACTCGACAAGCCATCACACACATCATTAGAATTGGTCACCACTTGATACCATCAAAATCTCCAAGGCAGAGTCAGAAGAAAATATGCTCTATTTTGCATACATAAATGAATGCTCCCACGATTACACATTTTCATTAACGACTAGTTGTGTCTCCTCCTCGTGAAATGTCAGCAGCTGTTTCTTCCTTTAAAGGGAGTTGCAACGTGAAGGGCTTCCAGGTGGCAATTATTGTTGTTCTAGATGTGATTGGAATACGTTTCTTTCAACAAATCAACATGGCATGAATGAATAACTAATCAGCATGCTAGCTTCACACATTAATCCATCCTCAAATATCTCCTAAGAAACACCCTCCGCTTTGAAATTATTTGACATTGTCACGCCCTGACCTTAGAGATCCTTATTATTCTCTATGTTTGGTTAGGTCAGGGTGTGACTCAGGTGGGAAAGTCTGTGTCCCACTGTGTCTCCAGTGTGCATTCACAGCCCGATGCGCTCTGTGCTAGCTCCCCGCATTTGCCGTGCTAGAGTGAGCATTCAGCCAGGACATTGTGCCAGCTCAGCGCTCCTGGTCTCCTGTGCGTCTCTTCGGCCCAGGATATCCTGCGCTGGCTCTGCGCACTGTGTCTCCGGTGCGCCTTCACAGCCCAGTGCGTCCTGTGCCAGCGCCCCGCATTTGCCGGGTGAAAGTAAGCATCCAGCCAGGACGGGTTGTGCAAGCTCTACGCTCGAGACCTCCAGTGTGTCTCCCCAGCCTGGTAAGCCCTGTGGCAGCTCCACGCACCAGGCTGCCAGTACGTCTCCTCCTATTTTGTTTTGGTGTCATCAATAAAAAGACGATGTACGCCTACCACGCTGTGCCTTGGTCCACTCTTCCTTCGACAAACGAGAGCCGTTAACATGAAATAAATGTCTGTTTCTTTTCTTCCATTTTGTCCCTCAAATAATATGTATCTTACTGAACTGTTTCATGCATCTTCCTCTGTTCTCCACAGGACACTGTTCTGTCTCTGTAGATAGCGTTAGCATTGATAATTCAGACGCCTCCTTTGCATTGACGACATCTGCCAGGCCACGTACTGCCCTTGTGTACCATTCTCTAGTGCAGTACATAAACCATCGAGCCATTGTGATCTCCTGCATTGTCCTTTCATCGCTTTACGCGTGCCTTTAGATGGGGGAGATACATGATTGCTGTCACAGTCCAACCACCTACCTATTATCCTTAGCAAATTGGCTGTGAATGTAGATGGTTGTCACCCTTTGAGGTGGCAAATTGTCTGTCACTAATTGTATATACAGGGTCCAGAGTGCCTATTCTGTCTTCCTTGCAGTTCGATCAAATCAAACATGCCATGGGTTTCGAGAGTTATTAGCCTATTGCCCCAGAACGAAGGTTTGTTGTCCTTATGTATGTTGTCCTGTGCTGTGTGTTTGACTCTGTTTGGCAATGAGCAATGTGCACCCTGACCGCTAGTAGCCATGCTGTGATATATAAGCCCCTGGCAGTTTGGAAAACACCTGAAGGGGAACCGGGGGTTAAGGCTTGGGCACACAGGCTGTTACATGTGTTCACACATGGCAGACTCCACAAACATCCCAGCAAGCCTTGCGTGCAGCCGGCTACATGGCTACAGCTTCAATCATTCAAAATCTAGCCTTTGGATCAAGCTGATATGGATGCTCGTTTGAAGCGCCCAGTTCAGGCTGAATAATAACTGACCGAGGGTGTCTCTTGATATAATCTTTTGTTTATGTTCGCTTACCATGATTTCAAAGAAGCAGCTGCATTACACTGCAATTTATAGGCATTTGTAGATGTGCACTGGGGCTTGGAATTTGGAATATGTTGAAACTTATCGGGTAAACAGTGCTATGTAGGAAATCAACGGGAAGATTGCGAGGCACAGATGTGCTCTCATATTCCCAGAGGAGCCTAGTCTGTGTTTATTGAGTCCCTGTAATGGGAGTTTGAGATTATGGCAACGTAATGCTCCTGCCTCCAGTGACGGGCCATGATTAATAACTAGGACCATGTTTGTCAATGCCAGAAAGCCGCGGGGAAAAGGCATACTGTACGAGCAGGCACAGACTACACAATTAAGCAGTGGAAAGGGGGCAGGGGTGTGGTTAATTCACTGCTACTTGGTTGATTACCAAATCATTACGTGGATGTACTGTATTGTGCACTTACAATATTGTTTATTATGGACGGATTTGAATACCCCATGGTAATGTTGCACAGTACACTCATGCCCATCTGCAGACTCGAGGTGATGTTTGGAGATACGAAAGCGGTGTGTGTTCGTTTCAGTTCGGCTTCCCATGGGCAAAACCCTCACCTCAAATGAAAGCACTTCTCAGCAAAGGCATCGACTGGAGATAGGGAAAAGAGATTGTTATCAGAGACCTACACAGTTGTCATTCTTGACATGATGATTTTATCAAGGTGGAGTGTAAGATGCCAATTAGGGGAATCAAGATCTTTCGATGTCTAAATCTTGCTGCCTCTCACTCTTCATCAGATATGAGTTTGGGGATGTGTGTGTTTTTTTGGGGGGGCGCGTGCGTGTGTTGTGTTCAAGCTGCCATCTTTCTAATGGGCCCATGATCTCAAACTTCTAGATTGCATACACTACAGCGCTCGGTCCTGGGACCCCCTGGGTGCACGTTTTGGGTTTTGCCCTAGCACTACACAGCTGATTCAAATAATCAAAGCTTGATGATGAGTATGAGAGACCCTAAACTACAGTACCATTTCCTTTCAGGTGCTCAATTGCTTTGATTCATGTGACTGTCCATGCCCATCGCACAGTCATCCTTCATTTCTGGATTGCCTTTGTACGAGATCAAAGGCATAGGAGCTATGCTGAAAGTCACAGCGCTATTGAATGGCTATAGTTTATGAGTGCATTATTTTTTCAAGAGACTAATATTACAGTTGACAAAGAGCATTTCGCAAATCTGCTCTATAATATCGCACGAGGACACATTTCCCCATGAAAATCAGCGTGAGAAGTTTATTCTCTGTAAAAGCAATGCAGGTTAATCTGTCTTTCCTTTTGGCTACCTCTCCAGCGTATCAGAATATGTTTGATGTTGAATATGGAGATTGAGTAGAGCTGACATTGCCTCCATTTTATGAGGACTTCAGTGTTTTTCATTCTCAGTTCTTCAAAAGCCATCTATTTGCCTTTGATGTCTGTAATTCATGTTTTTTTGTGCCAGAAATGTCTGTGCGGTGTCCTGTGCACCAATTCACAAGATTTAATTTACAAGAAACAACCCCACACCCCCTGATGTTAATCCTTTGTGGCCAAACAGTATCATATTACTTTACAGTAGAGAGGGGATGAAGAAAGCTAAATGCAGTAAGTAATTCTCTGCAGCCCCTCTTTACTGTAAAGTATGCTGATTTATTGAATTTATTAGATAATTAACAGTAGTATGCTGCTCCAGCCAGAGACATTACATACATTAAAAATCAAGGACAAAAACACAACAAAGTAAAGCCTAAAGGCTTTTTGGGCACACAGGGTTAATGTCATATTATGATGAAGGAAATATAAATATAGTTTTTATTTTTAACAATCTCTGCAGATTACATTCATTGGGTATTAAAAGGGAAACCAAATTAATGATTCAATCAAGCACGCAGCACCATTGTGAGTTAGCATCACCAAATCGATTCACAAAATAATATAAGGTAGACCCCTCACATATGCTTCTAGTTCTCAAAATAAGGCTGTAGGCACATAGCTACATAAATGTCTGAGGAATCTCAAGTGGTGCATGTGGATACTATAATGGTACCCGTGATTAGATGCCTTATGCTCAAAGCATTCTGGGAAAGCTCAAGAACATTTGGATGAATCATCATTACTCACACAACCCTTTATTTTGTCTTTCCAGTGGCGAAGTACTTCTAAACTCAGCAAAAAAAGAAACATCCTCTCACTGTCAACTGCGTTTATTTTCAGCAAACTTAACATGTGTAAATATTTGTATGAACATAACAAGATTCAATAACTGAGACATAAACTGAACAAGTTCCACAGACATGTGACTAACAGAAATGGAATAATGTGTCCCTGAACAAAAGGGGGGTCAAAATCAAAAGTATCAGTCAGTATCTGGTGTGGCCACCAGCTGCATTAAGTACTGCAGTGCATCTCCTCCTCATGGACTGCACCAGATTTGCCAGTTCTTGCTGTGAGATTTTACCCCACTCTTCCACCAAGGCACCTGCAAGTTCCTGGACATTTCTGGGGGGAATGGCCCTAGACCTCACCCTCCTATCCAACAGGTCGCAGACATGCTCAACGGGATTGAGATCCGGGCTCTTTGCTGGCCATGGCAGAACACTGACATTCCTGTCTTGCAGGAAATCACGCACAGAACGAGCAGTTTGGCTGGTGACATTGTCATGCTGGAGGGTCATGTCAGGGTGAGCCTGCAGGAAGGGTTCCATGAGGGAGTAGGATGCCTTCCCTGTAATGCACAGCGTTGAGATTGCCTGCAATGACAACAAGCTCAGTCCGATGATGCTGTGACACACCACCCCAGACCATGACAGACCCTCCACATCCAAATCGATCCCGTTCCAGAGTACAGGCCTCGGTGTAACGCTCATTCCTTCGACAATAAACGGGAATCCGACCATCACCCCTGGTGAGACAAAACCGCGACTCATCAGTGAAGTGCACTTTTTGCCAGTCCTGTCTGGTCCAGCGTCGGTGGGTTTGTGCCCGTAGGCGACGTTGTTGCCGGTGATGTCTGGTGAGGACCTGCCTTACAACAGGCCTACAAGCCCTCAGTCCAACCTTTGTCCGCAATAGGCTGAGAGTCTGAGCACTGATGGAGGGATTGTGCGTTCCTGGTGTAGCTCGGGCAGTTGTTGCCATCCTGTACCTGTCCCGCAGGTGTGATGTTCGGATGTACCGATCCTGTGCAGGTGTTGTTACACGTGGTCTGACACTGCGAGGACGATCAGCTGTCCGTCCTGTCTCCCTGTAGCACTGTCTTAGGCGTCTCACAGTACTGACATTGCAATTTATTCCCCTGGCCACATCTGCTGTCCCCATGCCTCTTTGCAGCATGCCTAAGGCACGTTCCCACAGATGAGATGAGCAGACACTCTGGGCATCTTTCTTTTGGTATTATTCAGAGTCAGTAGAAAGGCCTCTTTAGTGTCCTATGTTTTCATAACTGTGACCTTAATTGCCTACCGTCTGTAAGCTGTTAGTGGCTTAACTGTTCCACAGGTGCATGTTCATTATTTGTTTATGGTTCATTGAACAAGCATGGGAAACAGTGTTTAAACCCTTTACAATGAAGATCTGTGAAGTTTTAAGGATTTTTACAAATTATCTTTGAAGGACAGGGTCCTGAAAAAGGGACGTTTCTTTTTTTGCTGAGTTTATTATTAAGGACTTTAATAAGACCAGCAGGGAATCAATAAAAATGAGAGGAAATCTAAAGTTCAATTGAAGAAGTCTCTCAAAGTACTTCCTTCCACCTCTTCCCATTTGTAATTGTATTGCATTTTCCAGTTCTGACTTGTAAAAGAAGTATTCTGACCTCAATGGTACTTCCTGCATAAATAAATGTTAAAAAAGTAATAATAAAAAAGTTCAACGCTGACTCATACTTTTCCTGACATATCAGATATGCAGTCCCATACCAGTAGGCTAGATTAATAAATACTAACAAAAAAGGATCCAGCATTGTTTATTTGGGTTTGGGTGGTTGTGAAAGATTTATCTCACTGATACTTCAGTATCAGATATTGGTTATGTATACTGAACAAAAATGCAAACGCAACATGTAAAGTGTTAGTCCCTTGAGCTGAAATAAAAGATCCTGAAATGTTTCATATGCACAAAAAACATATTTCTCTCGAATTTTGGCCACAAATTTGCTTACATCCCTGTTAGTGAGCATTTCTCTTTTGCCAAGATAATCCATCCACTTGACAGGTGTGGCATATCAAGAATATGATTAAACAGCATGATCATTATACAGGTGCACCTTGTGCTGGGGACAATAAAAGGCCACTATAAAATGTGCAGTTTTATCCCACAACACAATGCCACAGATGTCTCAAGTTCTGAGTGAGCGTGCAATTGGCATGATGACTGCAGGAATGTCCAACAGAGCCGTTGCCAGATAATGTAATGTTAATTTCTCTACCATAAGCAACTTCCAATGTCATTTTAGAGAATTTGGCATTACGTCCAACCGGCCTCACAACCGCAGACCACGTGTAACCTCTCCAGCCCAAGACCTCCACATCCGGCTTCTTCACCTGCTGGATTGTCTGAGACCAGCCACCCGGACAGCTGATAAAACTGTTGGTTTGCACAACTGAAGAATTTCTACACAAACTGCCAGAAACTCAGGGAAGCTCATCTGCGTGCGCGATGTCCTTACCAGGGTCTTGACCTGACTGTAGTTTGGCGTCGTGTTCAACTTCAGCGGGCAAATGCTCACCTTCGATGGCCACTGGCACGCTGGAGAAGTGTGCACTTCATGGATGGTTTCAACTGTACCGGGCAGATGGCAGAGCGATGTCAACTTTGTGAACAAAGTACCCCATGGTGGGGTTATGGTATGGGCAGGCATGAGCTACAAACAACAAACACAATTGCATTTTATTGATGGCAATATGAATGCACAGAGATAGCGTGATGACATCCTGAGGCTCATTGTCATCCCATTCATCTGCCACCATAACCTAATGTTTCAGCATGATAATGCACGGCCCCATTTCACAAGGATCTGTACACAATTCCTGGAAGCTGAAAATGTCCCAGTTCTTCCATGTTCTGCATACTCACTAGACATGTCACCCATTGAGCCTGTTTGTGACGCTCTGGATCTACGTTTACGACAGTGTGTTCCAGTTCCCAGCAACTTTGCACAGCCATTGAAGAGGAGTGGGACAACCGGCCACAATCAACAGCCTGATCAACTTTATGTGAAGGAGATGTGTCGCGCTGCATGAGGCAAATGGTGGTGACACCAGATATTGACTGGTTCTGATCCACGCACCTACTTTTTTTTTAAGGTATCTGTGACCAACAGATGCATATCTGTATTCCCAGTCATGTGAAATCTATAGATTAGGGCCTAAATAATTTATTTCAATTGACTGATATCCTTATATGAACTGTAACTCAGTAAAATCTTTGAAATTGTTTCATGTGGCGTTTATATGTTTGTTTCGTGTAATTATTACCCAGAATGTGTTATTCCAGAGGACAATTTGCAAGGGATTAGTTTTTCCAAACTGCCCCTGTCATTGTTTTTTCTCCATTCAAATGTACTTATGACAGACGCCTGGAGGTTTTTATTCTAGACATGAAGGTATTTCAACATAATGTGTAGATGACAATAAGCTACGCTGATAACTTTTGCTTGGTGTCCTCATATTATTTAAATTGAGGAAGGGTGATCATAATCATTATTTTAGCGATGTCCCTACTAAAATGCCCCCCCCATCCTGCTGATATGTGCTGCTAAACAATGCATTTTCACTTAAGATGCGTTTACGGATGAGAAAGTGAACTTGCCATTTCCAAAAAGTTTTGCTTACTGGGGAATCAGGGATGACCTGCTTTGCGAACTATTGCCTACATCTACAGTCAGGGTTTCCTTAAATAGGGCTAGGCACAATCGTTTTTTATTGCACATTTAATTAACGGATGCATTTGGCAAGGTTCAGCTTCAAATAATTGGCACAAAACAAAAGTATTCACTGTGAAAGTTGATAAATGCAGGCCAGTCATATGAAATGTATGCGCAGCAATTTGTTTTAAGCATCAATTTATTTAAAGCGAGCAGCACCTGTCAAACACAGGGATGGCAATACGCAAAGGACTAGTATTATCAGAGGACCTTGGAGTTACCCGACGGACATTGGTACTCTCCCAC
The DNA here is from genome assembly GCF_045679555.1 of Salvelinus alpinus. Lineage (NCBI taxonomy): Eukaryota > Metazoa > Chordata > Actinopteri > Salmoniformes > Salmonidae > Salvelinus > Salvelinus alpinus. Next base: position 60,646,803 of record NC_092086.1, on the reverse strand, counting down.
CATGTAAAAAAATAACTGAAATGGCAGATTCGCATGCGACTAAATTTACGATGTGGTGTTTTGTGCTCGTGCAAATAATTAAATTACCCAACCTCCCCCAGTAAAACTAATCCCGCTCGAATTTGGCTTTTATGTCAAACTCGGTAATTGTACATTCAGAGTTCTAAAACTCTTTCTGACAGGCATTAAGTACACCGATACATTTCCTCACAGCCGTACTGCCTTGTAGGTATGTTGGAAAGAGGGATAGGCAAGGTCTAACATTCCACCAGAGTTCATTAAGTTTCCTTTTCCATTTGATCTCTGCTGAAGGGGGCCATTAAGTGCATCTGGCTAACTGATCGGCTAATCTCCCCATGATTTATGTGGCAAGGAAACTGAGGACTTAACTAAGGCTCTAAAGGCATTGATTACTGACATGGTTAATTGGCTAAACTCACTGGTACATTGAGATGGGGCTTATTGGAAATGTCAAATCAAGCGCCTCATTTGCATTCATGATGTATGGTGTCTATTACAACTTCTGCCCAGGCAGCACAAACTGACACAAATTGTGATAGAAAAGGGCTGGGACTTTTGCCTCAAATTTGTAACTGTAACTGACCATCCCGCCTTCCGAGCAGTTGGCTCGCTTTTGAGATTCCACTTTTTTGTTCAACAAGGGCTAACATTAGTCTATCCAATGAGCTTAGCTGACTTTGGTTGAATAGAGGACAAGTGCCATGCTGTGACTCAGGGTCAATACTCCTATAGGGGTTAAGGCAACGAACAGTGTTACACTTACACATAACATGATAGAAAGATGTTGACGATACCGGACCCTTTTAGGTGCCCCTCATCGAACAGTGTGTCGGTGGGAAATTGATAGAACTTTCGCGGTGTAATTTTGCTCCACAATTTCCCACAGTGTAGAAATGGAGGAAGCATGTTCAAATGGAGCATTGTTGTTGTCATGGCGATTGTAGGTGGTGGTGTTGACGTGAGTTATTGTTGTGGGATCTCCTTTTGTTTCAGGAAGTTAGTTCCACACAACCTGGCTCACATGCCTTGAGATCATGAGGTAAAGTTTTATTGTATATGTAGTAACCTGGTATATTTATGTTTACCAATAGATGGCAGTATTGCCTCAAGACGGGGGTTTGCTTCCCGCTATCCGTAGCTATTTCCTATGTCTGCCTATATAACTGTGTTGAAGAAATCTTCAGGTAGTTTAAGCCAGGTGCATTAGAGAATGTAATTCTAAGTTACAATTAAATACTAAACCGTACTTACGTCTCATGAGTCGTCAATCTTAGAAGTCTCTAAGGATACTACGGTATATACAAAACAAATTCCTCATTTGGATCAATAATGTATTTAACAAAGTGACAGACTCCTCTACTGAAACTACAACTTGCTCTCTATCTATTTGGTATCCATAGAACATCTTTGTTGTGAAGCATGTGGTGCTTTGGTGACCGACTGGGTTCGAACTTGGGTATCCTGTATGCCACAAGACTTTGTAAGACCACTAAATGAATGTCTAGACATTGGCTTGGGGAGCTCATTTAAGTCTTCAGGTCTCAGGCAAGGTTACCCACAGTGCACAGATGTAATTTCAACATCTAGTTTTGATTTACATTTGGTTGAGTGAGTTGTCAACTAACGTGAATTCACCGTGAAATCAACAAATGCCACAACGTCATTGGTTAAAAAATTTTTTATCCCTATGTTGATTACTTTTTTCACTGTTTTCACCACATTGAATATTTTGTTGTTGAAATGACATGGAAACAATGTTGATTCAACTGGTTTTTGCCCACCTCGGCTCCATTTCACCCCCCTTTGACCTCCACTTCCCAGAGAACCATCTGGGTCACGGCACCAGGTCTTATGTTAGCCAGCTGAGCTAAAGCCTAGGTATGAGCTCAGGGAGCTACCATAAGTCTTCAGGTCTCAGGCAAGGCTACTCACATAAACGTGGTACACAGTACCACCTCCGATACACCTTGGCATATCTTGTTACTTCATATGAGTATAGTCTGGAATTACGTAACTGTCACGCCCTGACCGTAGAGAGCTTTTTATGTCTCTATTTTGGTTTGGTCAGGGTGTGATTTGGATGGGCATTCTATGTTTTGTATTTCTTTGTGTTTGGCCGGGTGTGGTTCTCAATCAGAGGCAGCTGTCTATCGTTGTCTCTGATTGAGAATCATACTTAGGCAGCTTTTTCCCACCTGTGTTTTGTGGGTAGTTGTTTTCTGTTTAGTGTTTTGCACCTGACAGGACTGTTTCGGTTTCGGTCATTCACATTGTTATTTTTGATTAGTGTTCAGTTTAAATAAAAAGTCATGAACACTTACCACGCTGTGCTTTGGTCCGATTCCTCTTCATCCGACGACGACACCCGTTACAGTAACACTTCAGAGCACAATGAAACGTTCAATGTGAACAACTGTTTCCCTTTTGAACGCTCTTTCGAATTGCGACTCCTATATAGCCAATTAAACACTAGGCACTGCGTACCACTAAATCGCTGCTCTACAGCTATACCTGAATGCTGCTCTACAGCTATACCTGAATGCTGCTCTACAGCTATACCTGAATGCTGCTCTACAGCTATACCTGAATGCTGCTCTACAGCTATACCTGAATGCTGCTCTACAGCTATACCTGAATGCTGCTCTACAGCTATACCTGAACGCTGCTCTACAGCTATACCTGAACTCTGTAAGAAGATATCGGCACTCAAAATGTTTCATCAGCAAATAAGCACCTTCTAAAACAGGCGGAGGTCAACATGTTAATGTTAAGTTCTCGCAAGTGTATCTATTTATATCAATGTTAAGCAATTCACATGTATTCTCATTAAAACTTTGTAGATGACTGTAGCTGTTCATGTGCTGCGATAATTACGCAGATGATGTGAAATAGTGTGCTGTCCATGTGGTTCAAGACTTAATCGTGATTTCATGGCACATTTCCATACAGGATTTACCTCAGTTTTACCCAAAAGGCTCAGACTTTTCTGTTTCGATCTACGCGGGCCGCCACGCATGTCTCACTGGGCCATGCCTCCGGCGGACCTGCTGTCTCTTGGGGCCAAAGCCAGGCCAATGGTACTTTTCAGCCACCATTTACATAACAATGGCTAACCGTGAATCTTAACACCTTCTCTCAAAGCAACTGTTTTGATTATGCAGAGGTTGTTGATTCTGCTCTTCACAAGTCCTCACTGTCAGCCCTAGCTATGGTAACACAATTTCCCATAGTATAACACAAGGGTGTACTGTATACACTAGGGTAACACTGATGTTACAGTCAAAACGCGTCATCAGTGTACTCTAGCCACTCGCCGTTGTTTCCCCATTTAATTCCACCATCCAGATCCACCATTTGATCATTATCTTATCTTGGCATGCTCAGCGTGAAGACCCCTGTACTTCACTACTGTTTGTAAAAGCCTCAGCAATGAGCACCCATCTACATCAACCATGTTCAATCATGACAACCCTTTTCATTGTTTGATCACGCGGACTGGGATATAGGATATGTTCCGGGTTGCCTCAGAATAAAATTGTAGTATACACTGACTTGGTGACTGAGTTCATCAGGAAGTGAATAGAGGATGTTGTTCCCACTGTGACGATTAGAACTTATCCAAACCAAAAAAACGTGGATAGATGGCAGCATTCGCACAAAACTGAAAGTGCGACCCACCGCATTTAAGCACGGCAAGGTGACTGGGAACGTGGATGAGTACAAACAGTCCAGCTGCCTTTCATAAGGCAATCAAACAGGCAAAATGTCAGTACAGAGACAAAGCGGAGTCGCAATTCAGCGGCTCGGACATGAGATGTACAGTATGTGGCAGGGACTCCAGACAATCACGGATTACAAAGGGAAACCAGCTGGTGGTAACTGGGTGAACAGGATGTCACGGACACCATGCCTTGCTCCCAGACAAGCTAAACACCTTCGCTCGCTTCGAGGAAAACACAGTGTGGCCGACATGGGCCAACACCACTCACGAGGACTGTGAGCTCTCGTTCTCCGTGGCCAATGCGAGTAAGACATTTAAGCATGTTAACGTTTGCAAAGCTGCCGGCCCAGACAGCATCCCTAGCCACGTCTTCAGAGCATGTGCAAAGTGTTTATTCAGTCTCTCCCTATCCCAGTCTGTTGTCCCCACTTACTTCAAAATGTCCATTATGTTTCCTGTACCCAAGAAAGCGAAGGTAACTGAACTAAATTATTATTGCCCTGTAGCACTCACTTTTGTCATCATGAAGTGCCTTGAGAGGCTAGTTAAGGATCATATCACCGCAACTGCACCGTCTGCAACCGCAGAGCTCTCCAGAGTTTGGTGCGTTCAGCCCAACGTATCTCTGTGGGCACACTGCTTGCCATACAGGACATCTACACCAACCGGTGTCACAGGAAGGACAAGAAAATCATCAAGGACCTCAGCCACCTGAGCCATGGCCTGTTCACCCCGCTACCCTCTAGAAGGCAGAGACAGTACAGGTGCATCAAAACTGGGCCAGAGAGACTGAAACAGCTTCTATCTCCAGGCTATCAAACAGTTAAATAGTCACTACTAGCCGGCCTCCAACCAGTACCCTGCCCTGAACTTTAATCACTGTTACTAGCCGGCTACCACCCGGCACTCAACCCTGCACCTTAGAGACTGCTGCTCTATGTACACAGTCATTGAACACCAGTTGAACACTTTCTTGCTTATTACATGATTCCATATGTGTTATTTTTCTTAGCTTTGATGTCTTCACTATTATTCTAAAATGTAGAAAATAGTAAAAATTAAGAAAACCCTTGAATGAGTAGGTGTGACAAACTTTTGACTGGTATTGTCTGTAAACAGTTGAAGTCGGAAGTTTACATACGCGTTAGCCAAGTACATTTAAAGTCAGGTTTTCACAATTCCTGACATTTAATCCTAATAAAAATTCCCTGTCTTAGGTCAGTTAGGATCACCACTTCATTATAAGAATGTGAAATGTCAGAATAATAGTAGAGCGAATGATTTATTTCAGCCTTTATTTCTTTCATCACATTCCCGGTGGGTCAGAAGTTTACATAAACTCAATTAGTATTTGGTAGCATTGCCTTTAAATTGTTTAACTTGGGTCAAATGTTTCGGGTAGCCTCCCACAAGCTTCCCACAATAAGTTGGGTGAATTTTGGCCCATTCCTCCTGACAGAAATGGTGTAACTGAATCAGGTTTGTAGGCCTCCTTGCTCGCACACGCTTTTTCAGTTCTGCCCACAAATTGTCTATAGGATTGAGGTCAGGGCTTTGTGATGGCCACTCCAATACCTTGACTTTGTTGTCCTTAAGCCATTTTGCCACAACTTTGGAAGACCCATTTGCGACCAAGCTTTAACTTCCTGACTAATGTCTTGAGATGTTGCTTCAATATATCCACATAATTTTCCTGCCTCTTGATGCCATGTATTTTGTGAAGTGCACCAGTCCCTCCTGCAGCCGAAAGTTCAGGCAAAAAGTCATATTACAGTTCGTAGAAGCATGTCAAACGAAGTATAGAATCAATCTTTAGGATGTTTTTAACATAAATCTTCAATAATGTTTCAACCGGAGAATTCCTTTGTCTGTAAAAATGAGATGGAACGCTCGTGATCAGCTCATGCCAGGCCCCTGACTCAATCAGCTCTTATTCCCTCATCCTTCACAGTAGAAGCATCAAACAAGGTTCTAAAGACTGTTGACATCTATTGGAAGCCTTAGGAAGTGCAATATGACCCCATAGACACTGTATATTTGATAGGCAATGACTTGAAAAACTACAAACCTCAGATTTCCCACTTCCTGGTTGGATTTTTTCTTAGGTTTTTGCCTGCCATATGAGTTCTGTTATACTCACAGACATCATTCAAACATTTTTAGAAACTTCCGAGTGTTTTCTAAATCCAAATCTACTAATTATATGCATATTCTAGCTTTTAGGACTGAGTAGCAGGCAGTTTACTCTGGGCACCTTTTTATCCAAGTTACTCAATACTGCCTCCCAGTCCCAAATAAGTTAACAAGAAATTTGTGGTGTGTGGTTGAAAAACAAGTTTTAATGACTCCAACCCAAGTGTATGTAAACTTCCGACTTCAACTGTATATATACGTATGAAGAGTTGAAGTCGGAAGTTTACATACACTTAGGTTGGAGTTTTTCAACCACTCCACAAATGTCTTGTTAACAAACTATAGTTTTGGCAAGTCGGTTAGGACATCTATTTTGTGCATGACACAACAATTGTTTACAGACAGATTATTTCACTTGTGATTCACTGTATCACAATTCCAGTGGGTCAGAAGTTTACATACACTAAGTTGACTGTGCCTTTTAAACAGCTTGGAAAATTCCAGAAAATTATGACATGGCTTTAGAAGCTTCTGATAGGCTAATTGACATCATTTGAGTCAATAGGAGGTGTACCTGTGGATGTATTTCAAGGCCAACCTTCAAACTCAGTGCCTCTTTGTTTGACATCATGGGAAAAATCAAAAGAAATCAGCCAAGACCTCAGAAAAAAACTGTAGACCTCCACAAGTCTGGTTCATCCTTGGGAGCAATTTCCAAATGCCTGAAGGTACCACGTTCATCTGTACAAACAATAGTACACAAGTATAAACACCATGGGACCACGCAGCCGTCATACCGCTCAGGAAGGAGACGCGTTCTGTCTCCTTGAGAAACGTACTTTGGTGCGAAAAGTGCAAATCAATCCCAGAACAACAGCAAAGGACCTTGTGAAGAAGCTGGAGGAAGCAGGTACAAAATTATCTATATCCACAGTAAAACGAGTCCTATATCGACATAAGCTGAAAGGCCACTCAGCAAGGAAGAAGCCACTGCTCCAAAACCACTATTAAAAAAGCCAGACTACGGTTTGCAACTGCACATGGGGACAAAGATTGTACTTTTTGGAGAAATGTCCTCTGGTCTGATGAAACAAAAATGGAACTGTTTGGCTATAATGACCATCATTATGTTTGGAGGAAAAGGGGATGCTTGCAAGCTGAAGAACGCCATCCCAACCGTGATGCACGGGGGTGGCAGCATCATGTTGTGGGGGTGCTTTGCTGCAGGAGGGACTGGTGCACTTCACAAAATAGATGGCATCATGAGGCAGGAAGATTATGTGGATATATTGAAGCAACATCTCAAGACATCAGTCAGGAAGTTAAAGCTTGGTTGCAAATGGGTCTTCCAAATGGACAATGACCCCAAGCATACTTCCAAAGTTGTGGCAAAATGGCTTAATTAAGGACAACAAAGTCAAGGTATTGGAGTGGCCATCACAAAGCTCTGACCCCAATCCCATAGTTCTGCCCATTTTGTGTTCGAAAAAGTGTGTGCGAACAAGGAGGCCTACAAACCTGACTCCGTTACAACAGCTCTGTCAGGAGGAATGGGCCAAAATTCACCCAACTTATTGTGGAAGGCTACCCGAAATGTTTGACCCAAGTTGAACAATTCAAAGGCAATGCTACCAAATATTAATTGTGAGTATGTAAACTTCTGATCCATTGGGAATGTGATGAATGACATAAAAGCTTAAATAAATAATTCTCTCTACTATTATTCTGACGTTTCACATACTTAAAATAAAGTGGTGATCCTAACTGACCTAAGACAGGGATTGTTTACTAGGATTAAATGTTAGGAATTGTGAAACTGAGTTTAAATGTATTTTGCTAAGGTGTATGTAAACTTCTGACTTCAACTGTACATACATATATACATACACACACACACTCAGTGGACAGTTTATTAGACACACCCATTTAGTACCGGGTCGGACCCTCCTTTGCCTCCAGAACAGCCTGAATTATTCAGAGCATGGAAGCGTTACTCAATTGATATCAAGGGACCTAGCATGTGCCAGGAAAACATGCCCTGCACCATTACACCACCACCACCAGCCTGTACCGTTGACACCAGGCAGGATGGGGCCATGGACTCGTGCTGCTTGCGCTAAATCCAGACTCTGTTATTTGCATGATGCAACATGAACCGGGATTTGTTGGACCAGGCAAGGTTTTTCCACTCCTCAATTGTGGTGATCGTGTACCCACTGGAGCAGCTTTTTCTTGGAGTGGAACCTGGATCCTGGTGTAGTCTGCTGCAATAGCCCATCCATGACAAAGACAGACGAGTTGTGCTTTCCGAGATGCCGTTCTGCACACCACTATTGTACTGTGCCATTATTTGCCTGTTTGTGGCCCGCCTGTTAGCTTGCATGATTCTTGCCATTCTCTTTCGACCTCTCATCAACGAGCTGTTTTCGCCCACAGGATAGCCACTGACTGGATATTTTTTGTTGGTCGCACCATTCTCGGCAAACCCTAGACACTGTCGTGTGTGAAAAGCCCAGTTGGCCGGACGTTTCTGAGATACTGAAAGCAGCGCCTGGAACCGGCAATCATACGACGCTCAAAGTCAGCATAGGTCACTTGTTTTGCCCATTCTAACATTCAATCGATCAGTAACTGAATGCTTTGATACCTGTCTGCCTGCTTTATATAGCAAGCTACGGCCACGTGACTCAATGTCTGTAGGAGCGAACCATTTTAGTGAATGAGGTTGTGTTTATTAATTCGACCATTTAAAAAAACAAGCACACATTAAACTTAAAAGCCATACATGCACATTAATAAAATCATCGAGGATAACACACAATAAAGTCTGGGAGTTATTTCCATTGTGGTCCTCTTGAGACAAGATGGCTAGACAAGATCAAACACAGTATGGCTGTGAAATAATAAAACAAAATCATAGAAGAAGAACATCTATCTCATCATTCCAGTTACATCATAGGGGTTATTCATATGGGCACAGAAGACATCAAACATATTTTTACTTTATTTTTAAAGCTGTCCAGAGAGGACGTTGTTTTTATAGGCAGAGGCAACTCATTCTATTCTGATGCTCCAGTATACAAGAAAGTACCTTTCCCAGCATTACTCCTGAACCTGTATAAGCACACATCAGCAACACCTGATCTGGTGCTGTGATTGTGTGCATCCCTAACATGAGGAAAGTAATCACTTAGATATCTGGGCGCAGGACCATAAATTCTCCTGTAAACCAAACCTAGTCTAATCTGGGACACCCTTGCCTCAACAGGCAGCCAGTTTAGTTCCTGAAAGCAGCTCCTGCCTATGTGAGTACGTGGACTCACCTTCAATACTACCCTGATCAGCTTATTCTGGGCTATCGGGAGCTTCCCCTTCATACGTTTAGATAAGCCCCCAAACCAGGAAGTACTAGCATAGTACTTGTATCTAATAAACTGGCCACTGAGTGTATATTCATATTCCAGACTCTGACATTACTTGTTCTAAAATTTATATATTTCTTAATTACTTTATTTTCATTTTGGGTTTTGTGTGTATTGTTTTGTATTAAGTATTACTGCACTGTTGGATCTAGGAATATAAGCATTTCGCTACACCCGCGATAACATCTGCTAAATACAGTGGGGAGAACAAGTATTTGATACACTGCCGATTTTGCAGGTTTTCCTACTTACAAAGCATGTAGAGGTCTGTAATTTTTATCATAGGTACACTTCAACTGTGAGAGACGGAATCTAAAACAAAAATCCAGAAAATCACATTGTGTGATTTTTAAATAATTAATTTGCATTTTATTGCATGACATAAGTATTTGATACATCAGAAAAGCAGAACTTAATATTTGGTACAGAAACCTTTGTTTGCAATTACAGAGCTCATACGTTTCCTGTAGTTCTTGACTATGTTTGCACACACTGCAGCAGGGATTTTGGCCCACTCCTCCATACAGACTTTCCCCAGATCCTTCAGGTTTAGGGGCTGTCGCTGGGCAATACGGACTTTCAGCTCCCTCCAAATATTTTCTATTGGGTTTAGGTCTGGAGACTGGCTAGACCACTCCAGGACCTTGAGATGCTTCTTACGGAGCCACTCCTTAGTTGCCCTGGCTGTGTGTTTCGTTTCGTTGTCATGCTGGAAGACCCAGCCACGACCCATCTTCAATGCTCTTACTGAGGGAAGGAGGTTGTTGGCCAAGATCTTGCGATACATGGCCCCATCCATCCTCCCCTCAATACGGTGCATTCGTCCTGACCCCTTTGCAGAAAAGCATCCCCAAAGAATGATGTTTCCACCTCCATGCTTCACGGTTGGGATGGGTTCTTGGGGTTGTACTCATCATCCTTCTTCCTCCAAACACGGCGAGTGGAGTTTAGACCAAAAAGCTCTATTTTTGTCTCATCAGACCACATGACCTTCTCCCATTCCTCCTCTGGATCATCCAGATGGTCATTGGCAAACTTCAGACGGGCCTGGACATGGGCTGGCTTGAGCAGGGGGACCTTGCGTGCGCTGCAGGATTTTAATCCATGACGGAGTAGTGTGTTACTAATGGCTTTCTTTGAGACTGTGGTCCCAGCTCTCTTCAGGTCATTGACCAGGTCCTGCCGTGTAGTTCTGGGCTGATCCCTCACATTCCTCATGATCATTGATGCCCCACGAGGTGAGATCCTGCATGGAGCCCCAGACCGAGGGTGATTGACCGTCATCTTGAACTTCTTCCATTTTCTAATAATTGCGCCAACAGTTGTTGCCTTCTTACCAAGCTGCTTGCCTATTGTCCTGTAGCCCATCCCAGCCTTGTGCAGGTCTACAATTTTATCCCTGATGTCCTTACACAGCTCTCTGGTCTTGGCCATGGAGAGGTTGGAGTCTGTTTGATTGAGTGTGTGGTGAGGTGTCTTTTATACAGGTAACGAGTTCAAACAGGTGCAGTTAATACAGGTAATGAGTGGAGAACAGGAGGGCTTCTTAAAGAAAAACTAACAGGTCTGTGAGAGCCAGAATTCTTACTGGTTGGTAGGTGATCAAATACTTATGTCATGCAATAAAATGCTAATTAATTACTTAAAAATCATACAATGTGATTTTCTGGATTTTTGTTTTAGATTCCGTCTCTCACAGTTGAAGTGTACCTATGATAAAAATTACAGACCTCTACATGCTTTGTAAGTAGGAAAACCTGCAAAATCGGCAGTGTATCAAATACTTGTTCTCCCCACTGTATGTGTACGTGACCAATAACATATGATTTGATTTGATCAATCAGCACAAGGCTCCCTGAAAAAAACAGACTACTCTCAAATTAAACTGAGAAATACAAATGAAAAGACTGTGTATGAAGAGTAGCTTAATGAATTGTATTTGAAAATCCCTCATTAATATGCTTCAAAGCAGCATGGAAAAGAAAGGGAATGTGGAAGTCGGGTATAAATCATGTATTGTCTCATTGCGTTTCATTTGATGAGTCTAACACCGGCCAGGGTTGTATCAAGTGCGCTTATCCCTGCTTAGTCCTTCTACAGAAAGAGCAGATTCAGAAAAAAACTTGAAGATAGAAGTCTCATTTTGCCAGCTGTCATGTCGCCGTATTGAGACAGATAGAGAGCCTTAAAAGGACTTGGGATACAGCCGAGAGAGATATATATCTACAGTGCTGTTACAGTCTTTATGTCCTCTGAATGCTCCACACAAAACATACAGTGGGTCCAAAATTATTGACAGCCTAGAGAAAGAAGAGTAAAAATTATAAAATCATAAATAATTCAAAGACTGAGCTATAAAAAAACTGGGAAATGTTATAATTGTAAACTAATGCAATTTCTCAAATAATAAAATTGTGTTTAACAAGCAGTATTTGTTTCTCTCAAAGGTAAGGGTCAAAATTAACACCCCTGTTTTCAATAGCTTTCAATACCTCACCTGACAAGGATAACGGCACTGAGCCTTTTTCTAAAATGTTTTGAGATTGGAGAACACATTGAGAGTGATCTTAGATCCATACAGAATATTTCCAGATCCATGATATACTTAGTCTGCGTTTATGGACTGCCCTTTTCAATTCAAACCACAGATTTGATGTAGAGATGGCCATTGCAAAATGTTGATTTGTGGCCAATTTAAGCATTTATTTTTGGATTTTGATATGTGCTTGGGGTTATTGTTTTGCTGGAAGATTCACTTGCGGCCAAGTTTCAGCATCCTGGCAGAGGCAACCTGTCACTGATGTAGAGAGTAGGCAGGAGGCAGTCACAGGTTTAGAACTACTGAATTTATTTAAGCACCATAGAACAAAGCTGGACGAAACCCAAAACGATGTTGTGCTCAAAATATATCTTCTATCTATATCCTTTCGGTTACTGGCCCAATACTCTAACCACTAAGCTACCTGCCACCCCGGTGTTTATGTGAAGGTAGAATTTATTTGTTTTAATGCTAATTTCCAGCAATTCTATCCATTTTGCCATGGGGTGGATAATTTGTTTTTCTGTTTTAAAGCTAATTTCCTGCAATTATACACATTTTGCCATGATGTATGCAATGGTAATGATATCTGAGTCAAAGTGACCAACAAAATCAATGGGTGCCCCCTGCAGGTCAGGGCCCCTGGGTCGTTATTTGGCCATGATTACTACAAGTTTAGTTAACTGGCTAGACTAACTTATCAATATATAAATTGTCAGCTGACATGGCTAATTGACTGTCAGCGACTGACAAAACAAGAGAACTGCTGATGTCAAACTTCCGTATTCTACTACTCTAACTCTTAACAGTAAGTTGAGTTGTTTACATTTGAATAATTTAGCCGACGCTCTTATCCAGAGCAACTTCAAATCAAATTTTATTTGTCACATACACATGGTTAGCAGATGTTAATGCGAGTGTAGCGAAATGCTTGTGCTTCTAGTTCCGACCATGCAGTAATATCTAACAAGTAATCTAACAATTTCACAACAACTACCTTATTCACACAAGTGTGAAGGAATGAATATGTACATATAAATAAATATATGGATGAGCGATGGCCGAACGGCATAGGCAAGATGCAGTAGATGGTATAGAGTACAGTATATACATATGAGATGAGTAATGTAGGTTATGTAAACATTATATAAATTGGCAATTGTTTAAAGTGACTAGTGATACATTTATTATGTCCAATTTTAGAGATTTGAGCTAGAGATTTGAGTCAGTATGTTGGCAGCAGCCACTCAATGTTAGTGATGGCTGTTTAACAGTCTGATGGCCTTGAGATAGAAGCTGTTTTTCAGTCTCTCGGTCCCAGCTTTGATGCACCTGTACTGACCTTGCCTTCTGGATGATAGCGGGGTGAACAGGCAGTGGCTCGGGTGGTTGTTGTCCTTGATGATCTTCTTGGCCTTCCTGTGACATCGGGTGCTGTAGGTGTCCTGGAGGGCAGGTAGTTTGCCCCCGGCGATGCGTTGTGCAGACCTCACTACCCTCTGGAGAGCCTTACGGTTGTGGGCGGAGAAGTTGCCGTACCAGGCGGGGATACAGGACAGGCAGGATGCTCTGGATTGTGCATCTGTAAAAGTGTTTTTGGTGACAATGCAAATTTCTTCAGCCTCATGAGGTTGAAGAGGCGCTGTTGCGCCTTCTTCACCACGCTGTCTGTGCGGGTGGACCATTTCAGTTTGTCCGTGATGTGTACACCGAGGAACTTAAAACTTTCCACCTTCTCCACTACTGTCCCGTCGATGTGGATAGGGGGGTGCTCCCTCTGCTGTTTCCTGAAGTCCACAATCATCTCCTTTGTTTTGTTGACGTTGAGTGTGAGGTTATTTTCCTGACACCACACTCCGAGGGCTCTCACCTCCTCCCTGTAGGCCATCTCGTCTTTGTTGGTATTCAAGTCTACCTCTGTAGTGTTGTCTGCAAACTTGATGATTGAGTTGGAGGCGTGCATGGCCACGCAGTCATGGGTGAACAGGGAGTACAGGAGAGGGCTGAGAACGCACCCTCGTGGGGCCCCAGTGTTGAGGATCCGCAGGGTGGAGATATTGTTTCCTACCCTCATCACCTAGGAGCGGCCAGTCAAAGTCCAGGACCCAGTTGCACAGGGCGGGGAGAGTGAGTGCATACATTTTCATACTGGTCCCCTGTGGGAACCAAACCCACAACACTGGTATTGTAAGTGCAATGCTCTACCAATTAAGTTACACGGGACTGAGTCCCTTACAGCCAGGGGATCTATGTGACCGCTTATGTCGCTTATGCCTGGAGGCGGCCCTGATTTTAACCAAAAACCTGGTTGCTTCTGCCAGGAGGCTGACATCTGTCCGCAAGTAGATCTTCCAGCAAGTCAATAACCCCAAGCACACATCAAAATCCACAAATAAATAGTTAATTGACCATAAAATCATCGTATTGCAACAGCCATCTCAGTCTCCGTACTTGAACACCTTTGAAAACCTGTGGTTTGAATTGAAGAGCATATGAAGGTATGGAGGAATGGTCTAAGACCACTCCCAAATCTCTTTCTCTGAGCATTTTATTAGTATTAAAGAATATAATTTCCCAATTTTCCCCAACCCTGTCGTAAAGTCAGGGACTTGATCAAATAGAATGTCTTCCTAATGAGGATTTTACAGTGCCTTTTAGAAAGTATTCATACCCCTTAAAAGCCTAGGCGTCCCGCTAGTGGGACAACTTCCGGTGAAACTGGAGGGCGCACATTTCAAATAAATAATCATAGAAATGATGAATATTAAACGTTTAGGAACATACAAGTGTCTTATATCGGTTGAAAGCTTATATTCTTGTTAATCTAACTGCACTGTCCCGATTTACAGTAGCTATTACAGCGAAAGCATGCGTTTGTTTGAGGACGGCGCCCCACATCAAAATATTTTCCCACCGGCACAGGTTTCATAAATTCACAAATAGCGATTTAAACATTCACTTACAGTATATCACAAAAGTGAGTACACCCCTCACATTTTTGTAACTATTTGAGTATATCTTTTCATGTGACAACACTGAAGAAATGACACTTTGCTACAATGTAAAGTAGTGAGTGTACAGCTTGTATAACAGTGTAAATTTGCTGTCCCCTCAAAATAACTCAACACACAGCCATTAATGTCTAAACCGCTGGCAACAAAAGTGAGTACACCCCTAAGTGCAAATGTCCAAATTGGGCCCAAAGTGTCAATATTTTGTGTGGCCACCATCATTTTCCAGCACTGCCTTAACCCTCTTGGGCATGGAGTTCACCAGAGCTTCACAGGTTGCCACGAGTCCTCTTCCACTCCTCCATGACGACATCACGGAGCTGGTGGATGTTAGAGACCTTGCACTCCTCCACCTTCCGTTTGAGGATGCCCCACAGATGCTCAATAGGGTTTAGGTCTGGAGACATGCTTGGCCAGTCCATCACCTTTACCCTCAGCTTCTTTAGCAAGGCAGTGGTCGTCTTGGAGGTGGGTTTGGGGTCGTTATCATGTTGGAATACTGCCCTGCGGCCCAGTCTCCGAAGGGAGGGGATCATGCTCTGCTTCAGTATGTCACAGTACATGTTGGCATTCATGGTTTCCTCAATGAACTGTAGCTCCCCAGTGCCGGCAGCACTCATGCAGCCCCAGACCATGACACTCCCACCACCATGCTTGACTGTAGGCAAGACACACTTGTCTTTGAACTCCTCACCTGGTTGCCGCCACACATGTTTGACACCATCTGAACCAAATAAGTTTATCTTGGTCTCATCAGACCACAGGACATGGTTCCAGTAATCCATGTCCTTAGTCTGCTTGTCTTCAGCAAACTGTTTGCGGGCTTTCTTGTGCATCATCTTTAGAAGAGGCTTCCTTCTGGGACGACAGCCATGCAGACCAATTTGATACAGTGTACGGCGTATGGTCTCAGCACTGACAGGCTGACCCCCCACCCCTTCAACCTCTGCAGCAATGCTGGCAGCAATCATACGTCTATTTCCCAAAGACAACCTCTGGATATGACGCTGAGCACGTGCACTCAACTTCTTTGGTCGACCATGGCGAGGCCTGTTCTGAGTGGAACCTGTCCAGTTAAACCGCTGTATGGTCTTGGCTACCGTGCTGCAGCTCAGTTTCAGGGTCTTGGCAATCTTCTTATAGCCCAGGCCATCTTTATGTAGAGCAACAATCCTTTTTTTCAGATCCTCAGAGTTCTTTGCCATGAGGTGCCATGTTGAACTTCCAGTGACCAGTCAGTATGAGGGAGTGTGAGAGCGATGATATCAAATTTAACACACCTGCTCCCCATTCACACCTGAGACGTTGTAACACTAACGAGTCACATGACACCGGGGAGGGAAAATGGCTAATTGGGCCCAATTTGGACATTTTCACTTAGGGGTGTACTCACTTTTGTTGCCAGCGGTTTAGACATTAATGGCTGTGTGTTGAGTTATTTTGAGGGGACAGCAAATTTACACTGTTATACAAGCTGTACACTCACTACTTTACATTGTAGCAAAGTGTCATTTCTTCAGTGTTGTCACATGAAAAGATATACTCAAATATTTACAAAAATGTGAGGGGTGTACTCACTTTTGTGATATACTGTACTTTTTGAAAATCTTCCTCTGATTTGTCATCCAAAGGGTCCCAGCTATAACATGTAGTGTCGTGTTAGAATCCTTTATATCCCAAAAAGTCAGTTTAGTTGGCGCCATCCATTTGAGTAATCCACTCGTTCACCATGCAAAGAAAGGAGTCTGAAAATCTACCCCTAAACTTTGTTTCAACAAGTCAAAATACGTTTCTATTTACTACTCAGATACTTCTTTCCGTAAGAAATATTATAGTATGTTCAATAGGAAACCGAATTTAGCAGGTTCTTCTTGGCGCGCACAAACATGGATTTCCAAGCCGGTGTCCTTGTACAAAAACTGTTGCTTCTTATTCGTTAATCAAGTTACAAGCCTGAAACCTTGAACATAGACTGCTGACACCAAGTGGAAGCCATAGTAATTGCATCCTGGGAGCTAGAATTGAGTGCATTGGCCATTGGAAGAGCATGGTCTCTCTCCATTTTTTTTTATTCTTGTTGGTTTTTCTTTGGATTTTCTCCTGCCATATCTATTGTGTTATATTCCCCTACATTATTTTAACATTTCTACAACCGTCAAAGTGTTTCCCTTCCAATGATACCAATTATATGCCTATCCTGGCTTCAGGGCCTGAGTAACAGGCAGTTTACTTTGGGCACGTCATTCAGACAGGAAGTGGAGAAAAAAGGGGCCTAGCCTGATGACCCCTTAACTTATTCCACATTTGTGCTACAGCCTGAATTGAAAATGTGTTAAATATCTCACCCATTTACACACAATAACCCATAATGAAAAAGTGAAAATGTGTTTTTGGAATTTTGGCAAATGTTTTAAATTAAGTACAGAAATATCAAATTTACATAAGTATTCACACCCCTAGTCAATACATTTGTAGAATCACCTTTGGATGTGTTTAGGGCTGAGAGTCTTTCTGGGTATGTCTTTAAGAGCTTTGCACACCTGGATTGTACATGTTAGTATTTTTATTTTTATTCTTCAGACTCTGTCTCTGATTGTTGATCATTGATAGACAGTCATTTTCAAGATGATTGAAGTCAAAACTGTAACTAGGCCACTCAAACATTCAATGCTGTCTTGGTAAGCAACTCCAGTGTATATTTGACGTTGTGTTTTAGGTTATTGTCCTGCTGAAAGGTGAATTTGTCTCCCAGAGTCTATTGGAAAGCAGACTGCACCAGATTTTCCTCCAGGATTTAATCTGTGCTTAACTCGATTCCGTTTATTTTTATCCCCCAAAAAGTCCTAGTCCTTGACGATGACAAGCATGCCCATGATATGATGCAGCCACCACCATGCTTGAAAATATGAAGAGTGGTACTCAGTGATGTGTTGTGTTTGGCCCAAACATAACACTTTGTATTGAGGACATAAAGTTAATTTATTTCCTTTTTTTAAATAGCAAATAGGTGCAAGTTTTGGAATATTGTTTAGTTCTGTACAGGCTTCCTCCTTTTCACTCTGTCATTTAGATTAGTATTGTGTAGGGTAACTACAATGCTGTTGATCCATCCTCAGTTTTCTCTTATCACAGCCATTAAACTCAAACTGTTTTTTAAAGTCACCATTGGTGACTATCTACCAATAGTTGCCCGAGGCATTGGAAAACCTCCCTGGTCTTTCTGGTTGAATCTGTGTTTTGAAAACACTGCTCAACTGAGGGACCTTACAGATGTGTATGTGTAGGGTACAGGGATGAGGTAGTCATTCAAATACCATGTTAAATACAATTATTCCACACAGTGAGTCCATGCCACTTATTATTTGACTTGTTAAGTACATTTTTACTCCTGAAATTATTTAGGCTTGCCATATCAAAGGGGTTGAATACTTATTGACTCAAGACATTTCAGCTTTTCGTTTCTAATTAATTTGTTAAAATTTCTAAAAACATAATTCCACTTTGACATTATGGGATATTGTGTGTAAGCCAGTGACACAATTCAGCCTCAAACATCTTTTAGGACAGAGAATGGGCTCTGGTGTAATAGACCAACAGAAACCAACAGATAGCCTGTAGTCAAATTTTCTACATTTCATCAGATGTTTTCACAAGCCTCATGCTTTTCATTTCATTGGATTATACAAGTGGTTTAGGTGATGGGTTGGGTGATCTGCATAATGAGAAATTAGGTTTCCAAAATTGAAACCGTGACCTGAAATAACCTGTATACGCAATGTGTATCATTATGAACCGGCACTGAACATTAGATGAGTCTTTGTGTTCAGGTCAAGTCCTATTCTTCCCATATCTATAAAGCACATCATAATTGTTCTCCACTCCCTGCTTTCTCTTCTTTTCTCTCCACCACCCTCCCCATCCCCTTCTCTGTCCTGTAGCCCTGCATGAGGTCCTGTCCACAGGCAGAGACTGTCTGGTGGCGGGGGACTCATGCTCCAGCGACGAGACCTGCAGCCCACGTCTGCGGACCCTGCGTCAGTGCGTGGCGGGCGACGGCAGCATGAAGCTGGGCCCCGGGGCCCGGAGCCATTGCGCCAACGCTGTCTCAGCCCTGATTTCCAGCCCCCTGCACGGCTGCCAGTGCAAACGGGGCATGAAGAAGGAGAAGAACTGCCTCAGCATCTACTGGAGTCTCCATCAGTCTGTCATACACGGTGAGCAACTTGGCTCTGTCATTTGTATCGGATGGCGGCCAAGTCCATTTATGTAACACAGGTTACAGATTTAACTCTCTACCCACAACACAATCTGGCTGATGCGGCTTAGTCATGATGCCTGGCACACAGTCAGTCATCAGTCACCACACCTGGCGTCACCGTGTAACAAATTACCGAAGGTCCTTGGAGAGGGGGAGTATTTGCTGTATTAACCTGCAGGAGTCATAATAAACAACCACAGGAAATGAACAATGTGCAAGTCCTGTTCATTAGCTCCAAAGGGATAGTGTCATTACTGTGTCATGTGTCATTCCGTATCCCTTCAGGACTCAACCTGGTGGAGAGTTACCCTTACGAAACCGCGGAGAGAGACTACAACTCCGTTCGTCTGGCCTCCATCACGGCTGGTAAGTACATGGACCTCGGTTTATTTTGATCTTACCGCAACCTTTTGACCATGACCCAGAGGTTTCATGTTGAAAATAACCCATCTTGTATCTTTTAGGTCACCCTGGAGGGCAGCCTTAGGCATAGAATAACCCACATTGTATCCTGGAGGCACAGTTAAAAATGACTACAATTAGCATTATAAAAAATGTGATGTTTTGCTTCCAAGCATCTCATTCACATCTGATTTAACATTCCATTTGCAGGAAGAGAAGTACAGAGGAACAATGAATACCCGTAAATAATTATTTAGGTTTCTCAAGACGTTTCCTAATTTTAAATGGCAATTTCCCCTCAAGACTGATGTATGTCTGAATGTGTTGATTCACTTATAATGAGATTATTGTTTCATGCTTTGGAAATTCAAATTAGGATTGAATGTTCTAAATAGGCTCGAACCATCGAATATATCTACCCATAACTTACATATTTGTTTGGTTATTTGAAGAGGTTAGGACTACAGTATGACGGTGTGCCTCCTCAGAGGAAAGAATCCAATGCATTCAAACAAAAAATACCACTAACCTTAGAACAAGAGAGGAACCTGATTATCTATCTGTATTGTTTCAACATGTAACACTGATAGGTGATATAGCATTTACCAAAAATGTTTTGCTTGCTCATTCTCTTATTCTATGATACTGATTCCTAGTTCCTCCTATTCCTTGCGCCAACAGACTCTGAGGCCAACGTGGCGACGGTGAACCGTTGCCTGGACGCAGCCAAGGCGTGTAACGTTGACGACCTGTGCCAGAAGCTCCGCACAGAGTACGTATCTGCCTGCATCAAACCCTTGGCCAAGTCAGGCCTCTGCAACAAGGCCAAGTGTAACAAGGCCCTACGCCGGTTCTTTGATCGCGTCCCTCCAGCCTACACACATGAGCTGCTTTTCTGCCCTTGCACGGACATGGCGTGCGCCGAGCGACGCAGGCAAACCATTGTTCCCGGCTGCTCCTATGAGGGCTCAGACAAACCCAGCTGCCTCATACAGATGAGTATGTGCAAGGGTGACTATGTGTGCAGGTGAGTTAGAAGCTCTAATAACACAACATACTGTTAATGTGTAATGTACTGCACCTATTTACTTACTTTTCTCTTTTGGGACATAGGCCACAATGAGCTACTACCACTTCTTTCTGTTTTTGGCAACATATTGTGACTCGCTCCCAGAGAGGTTGATCTCTGCCAGCTCATCTCTCACAGCCTTGTACACTCAGTGTAAGACGTATAACACTGGCTCCCAAATGTATTTTCGCTTTTACCGAAAAACTGTTGTTCATATTTATTGTGAACCACCAACTCAACAAACCAATGCTTCAACCCAGTCTTTAGTCATGAGTCTCATGACCCAGACAGTACCAGCTGTGACCCACCAGTGGTGGGGTCGTGACTGATTTATTTGGGAACCACATCTGTATCAGGTCAGACAAACCGAACAAGCAATCAACAGTGGTTCAATATTCTACCCCCAAGCTGTCCAACATCGTTTAGAACACCCCTGAGAGTCTGCTGGATAAACACATTAAATATATTACGCAGATAAAATGTAAGATGGATTAAAGTTATTGCTCATTGCGTTCTCTTGTCATGACCATTATTTCTACCCACCCTTTTTCTGCTCTGTGGCTGTACTAATGATTCTGGATTGTGGAATGAAATAAATAAAATAAACAAATGCCCCTCACAGCAGTATGCTATTTACACATAAACTTAGCAAAAAAGAAACGTCTTCTAACTGTCAACTGTGTTCATTTTCAGCAAACTTAACATGTGTAAATATTTGTATGAACATAAGATTCAACAACTGAGAAATAAACTGAACAAGTTCCACAGACATGTGACTAACAGAAATGTAATAATGTGTCCCTGAACAAAGGGGGGGGGGGGGGGGGGTTCAAAATCAAAAGTAAGTCAGTATCTGGTGTGGCCACCAGCTGCATTTTAATTAATACATTTTTTATTTCACCTTTATTTAACCAGGTATGCTAGTTGAGAACAAGTTCTCATTTGCGACCTGGCCAAGATAAAGCATAGCAATTCGACACATACAACAACAGAGTTACACATGGAATAAACAAAACATACAGTCAATAATACAGTAGAAAAATAAGTCTATATACAATGTGAGCAAATGAGGTGAGATAAGGGAGGTAAAGGCAAAAAAGTCCATGGTGGTGAGGTAAATACAATATAGCAAGTAAAACACTGGAATGGTAGATTTGCAGTGGAAGAATGTGCAAAGTAGAAATAGAAAATAATGGGGTGCAAAATAAATGCAGTAGGGGAAGAGGTAGTTGTTTGGGCTAAATTATAGATGGGCTATGTACAGGTGCAGTAATCTGTGAGCTACTGCAGTGCATCTCCTCCTCGTGGACTGCACCAGATTTGCCAGTTCTTGCTGTGAGATGTTACCCCACTCTTCCACTAAGGCACCTGCAAGTTGCCAGACATTTCTGGGGGGGAATGGCCCTAGCCCTCACCCTCCGATCCAACAGGTCCCAGACATGCTCAATGGGATTGAGATCCGGGCTCTTTGCTGGCCATGGCAGAACACTGACATTCCTGTCTTGCAGGAAATCACAGAACGAGCAGTATGGCTGGTGGCATTGTCATGCTAGAGGGGCATGTCAGGATGAACCTGCAGGAAGGTTACCACATGAGGGAGGAGGATGTCTTCCCTGTAACGCATAGCGTTGAGATTGCCTGCAATGACCACAAGCTCAGTCCGATGATGCTGTGACACACCGCCCACACTGACGGACCCTCCACCTCCAAATCGATCCCGTTCCAGAGTACAGGCCTCGGTGTAACGCTCATTCCTTTGACGATAAACGCCAATCCGACCATCACCCCTGGTGAGACAAAACCGCGACTCATCAGTGAAGAGCACTTCTTGCCAGTACTGTCTGGTCCAGCGTCAGTGGGTTTGTGCCCGTAGGCGACGTTGTTGCCGGTGATGTCTGGTGAGGACCTGCCTTACAACAGGCCTACAAGCCCTCAGTCCAACCTTTGTCCGCAATAGGCTGAGAGTCTGAGCACTGATGGAGGGATTGTGCATTCCTGATGTAACTCGGGCAGTTGTTGTTGCCATCCTGTACCTGTCCCGCAGGTGTGATGTTCAGACGTACCGATCCTGTGCAGGTGTTGTCATGCCTCCTTGCAGCATGCCTAAGGCACATTCACGCAGATGAGCAGGGACCCTGGGCTTCTTTCTTTTGGTGTTTTTCAGAGTCCGTAGAAAGGCTTCTTTAGTGTCTTTAGTTTTCATAACTGTGACCTTAATTGCCTACCGTCTTGTAAGCTGTTAGTGTCTTAACGACCATTCCACAGGTGCATGTTCATTAATTGTTTATCATTAATTTAAACCCTTCACAGATCTTCATTGTGAAGTTATTTGGATTTTTACAAATGATCTTTGAAAGATAGGGTCCTGAAAAAGGGACTTTTTTGCTGACTTTTTTGCTGACTTTTTAGTGCGGTACCAAATTCATAGCACAACCCTATCATCCACCAGTGAAAACCATTGCATAAAACATTAATATTTTTTACCATCATTGTAATTTGTGTCCGGCCCTTGCTCACTACTAAACAGTGCTAGTTGTATTGGATCTGTGTAGGTCCCGTCTGGCTCAGTTCCAGTACGACTGCCAACCAGCCGAGTCGTCTGCCAACAGCTGCAAGCAGGGGAACTATGGAGCCTGTCTACTTGCCTACACAGGCCTGATAGGTGGGTACAGAGCCTGAGAGAGCAAATTAAGAATGAGAACGGATTTGAGAAAGCAAAATGAGTGGAGGAGAGAGGGGGTAAATCGATAAAGAGAGAAAAGGAAGTTTTTCAAATTTAACTAACCTACAGTGTACTGAAAAAGGAGAAAGCAGTTAGAGGGGCAATGAGAGAAGGATGGAAAAGGTAAACTAATGAATAAAAAAACAAAGATTGTCAGGAAATAGTTGATTTGGAGGGAAATTAAAGTTACTATTTAAAGGAGCTACATGTAACAATTTAGCTATAGTATATATATATCTTTATTGTTTCAAAGTACATCCATAAATAGTTTATGCACTTTCTGATCTTATTATAACCCCAAAAACATCTGCTGCATGGGTGTGAGGTTATGATATTTATGTTTGCAAACTTACGGATGAGAACCAATCATGAAACTGAAAGATGCTGATGTATGTACACACAAGGAAAGTATTTGCCATATGGAGGTGGAAATGCTACATTTAGCTTCTTTAATAGTGTAGCCCTAAAATAAATGAGTATGATTTGAGTAGATCCTATTTGTAGAGGTTTAAAGCAGTATGTACCCTGAGTATACAAAACATTAAGAACATGCGCTTTCCACGACATAGACTGACCAGGTGAATCCAGGTGAACGCTATGATCACTTATTAATGCCACTTCAATCAGTGTAGATGAAGGGGAAGAGACAGGTTTAAGAAGGATTTTTAGACAATTGATTCTTGAGACAATTGAGACATGGCTTGTGTATGTGTGCCATTCAGAGGGTGAATGGGCAAGACAAAAGATTGAAGTGGCTTTGTACAGGGTATTGCAGTATTTGACAGGCGCACCGGTTTGTGTCAAGAACTGCAACGCTGCAGCGTTTTTCACGCTCAAGTTTCCCGCGTGTATCAACAATGGTCCACCACGCAAAGGACATCCAGCCAACTTGACACAACTGTGGGAAGCATTGGCGTCAATATGGGCCAGCATCTTTGTAGAGTCCATGTCCCAACGAATTGAGGCTGTTCTGAGGAAAAAAGGGGAGGGGGGGCAGCTCAATATTAGGAAGGTGTTCCTAATGTTTGTTCAGTGTATATACTATATACAGTTGAAGTCGGAAGTTTACATACACCTTAGCCAAATACATTTAAACTTGGTTTTTCACAATTCCTGACATTTACTCCTAGTAAAAATTCTCTTTCTTAGGTCAGTTAGGATCACCACTTTATTTTAAGAATGTGAAATGTCAGAATAATAGTAGAGAGAATGATTTATTTCAGCTTTAATTTATTTCATCACATTCCCAGTGGGTCAGAAGTTTACATACACTCAATTAGTATTTGGTAGCATTGCCTTTAAATAGTTTCACTTGGGTCAAATGTTTTGGGTAGCCTTCCACAAGCTTCCCACAATAAGTTGGGTGCATTTTGGCCCATTCCTCCTGACAGAAATGGTGTAACTGAATCAGGTTTGTAGGCCTCCTTGCTCGCACACGCTTTTTCAGTTTTGCCCACAAATTGTCTATAGGATTGAGGTCAAGGCTTTGTGATGGCCACTCCAATACCTTGACTTTGTTTTCCTTAAGCCATTTTGCCACAACTTTGGAAGACCCATTTGCGACCAAGCTTTAACTTCCTGACTGATGTCTTGAGATGTTGCTTCAATATATCCACATAATTTTCCTGCCTCATGATGCCATGTATTTTGTGAAGTGCACCAAAGCACCCCCACAACATGATGCTGCCACCCCCGTGCATCATGGTTGGGATGGCATTCTTCAGCTTGCAAGCATCCCCTTTTTCCGCCAAACATAACGATGGCCATTATGGCCAAACCGTTCTATTTTTGTTTCATCAGACCAGAAGACATTTCTCCAAAAAGTACGATCTTTGTCCTCATGTGCAATTGCAAACCGCAGTCTGGCTTTTTTATGCTAGTTTTGGAGCAGTGGCTTCTTCCTTGCTAAGTGGCCTTTCAGCTTATGTCGATATAGGACTCGTTTTACTGTGGATATAGATAATTTTGTACCTGTTTCAGACAGCATCTTCACAAGGTCCTTTGCTGTTGTTCTGGGATTGATTTGCACTTTTCGCACCAAAGCACGTTCATCTCTAGGAGACAGAACGCGTTTCCTTCCTGAGCGGTATGACGGCTGCGTGGTCCCATGATGTTTATACTTGTGTACTATTGTTTGTACAGATGAACGTGGTACCTTCAGGCGTTTGGAAATTGCTCCCAAGGATGAACCAGACTTGTTGAGGTCTACACATTTTTTTCTGAGGTCTTGGCTGATTTCTTTTGATTTCCATGATGTCAAGCAAAGAGGCACTGAGTTTGGAGGTAGGCCTTGAAATACATCCACAGGTACACCTCCAATTGACTCAAATGATGTCCATTAGCCTATCAGAAGCTTCTAAAGCCATGACATAATTTTCTGGAATTTTCAAAGCTGTTTAAATGCACAGTTAACTTAGTGTATGTAAACTTCTGACCCACTGGAATTATGATACAGTGAAATAATCTGTCTGTAAAAAATTGTTGGATAAATTCTTGTGTCATGCACAAAGTAGATGTCCTAACCGACTTGCCGAAACTACAGTTTGTTAACAAGAAATTTGTGGAGTGGTTGAAAAACGAGTTTTAATGACTCCAACCTAAGTGTATGTAAACTTCCGACTTCAACTGTATGTCCTAATATGCCGTACACATAAGGACCTCAAGGCAGACTCTGAAGTGTAAAGGCTGTTATTACGCTTTGAGAAGTGTCTTTGATGAAATGTAGACTTTGTTTTATGCACTCGCTCAAAAATTGGCCATTTTTCTTTAATGCTCTCGAAAAAAGAGCACAAGCGACCTAATACATTTCAAGAGCTTCCTGTGGTGCCCTTCAGCAAACAAACAAACAATTGGCATTTTCATTCCTGGTCTGTATTTATTAAGCACTTAAACTCTCCATTTCAAAACTTGGGAGAGAAATGGCACACAATAAACACTTCCAAAGAAAGCGCAAATTAAAGTGTCTTTGACTCCATAAAAACGAGCAACAGACAGCTGGCAAGAATTACCCTCAACACACTTGTACTCATAGCTGCATTTTTGCTCATTTCTTAAATAACATCCCCACTCACATTGTGCGATTGAACAGTGAATTGCAAATAAGGTTCATAAATGTTTTAGGTTACATAACAGTCTTATAACAACGAGTCTTTCGAGGCAATGAATATTTGATACTAAACTGAGAACATATTGTTTCTGCAGGCAGTTCGATAACTCCCAACTATGTGGATAACTCCACATCTAGCGTGGCCCCATGGTGCTCCTGCTCTGCCAGTGGAAACCAGAGAGTAGAGTGCTCCGATTTCCTGGAATACTTCACCAACAACGTCTGTCTCAGTGAGTGGCTCCCATCAAGTCATCACAAAAAGCAGTCTCCAGTGACTTAGCCTGCATCCCAAATGGCCTAGTTTTAACTAGGTTCCATAAGGCTCTGGTCAAGAGTAATGCACTATTTAGGGAATAGGGTGGCATTTGGGATATAGCCTTAGTGTAGGGTTGTGTTCACTAGGCACACATTGGAGGAAAACGGCCCAAGGTACTATCTGAACTATTGGAAACCTTTTGCTATGGCATTCCCTAATGAGCATGTTACACTACCCAGGTTTATAGGGGAGAAGAACAAGAGCAACATCTTCTTGTATCTCAAGATGCCCTATTTTTGTAAAATATTGTTCTGTATATTCCAATGGTAAATTATACAGGACGATTTACTCCATGAGTTCTGGGGATTTTGCCCTTTAGTTTTTTGTCATGTCTCTCATATGCTGTCTCCCTTTGAGGAATGATTTATCCAACATCTCAAAAACAACACTTTGGTTTTCCATTACAATAATTGGTCTACATAACAATGCTTTTGCAATTATTCTACAAAAAACCTTCACAGAGCTCCCATTGAAACCAAGCATAATTTGATTTGTCTAATTATCTGTTGGATTGAATGCAGCTTTTCTCTTATTTCCAAATGTTATTTATTGGATGATGTTACTCCTCGATCATCCTAGCCTATTTGCATTGAATACCTGTGCCAAAGGACTACAGCAAATTGGGCTCACAAGGAGAAGTCATTTGACTAGGGGAAAATTTGATACAATGAGGCAGATATGTCCCACAGCAGTTAGTTACCTGTAGGCTCAATAGCAGTGAACGATTGTGTTAAATAGAGTTATCCCCTCTGTGGGAAAATTACCAGTCAGAGTATGATCTTGTGCTTTTTTTTTCTCTCTCTCTTCCATTCGCTTTCTCGCTCCTCTCTCTCCCTTTCACCCCTCTCTCTCTCTCATTAATCATCC
The DNA here is from genome assembly GCF_045679555.1 of Salvelinus alpinus. Classification (NCBI taxonomy): domain Eukaryota; kingdom Metazoa; phylum Chordata; class Actinopteri; order Salmoniformes; family Salmonidae; genus Salvelinus; species Salvelinus alpinus. Next base: position 60,619,216 of record NC_092086.1, on the reverse strand, counting down.
CCTTCATGCCGTATCCTTGGTAATTCCACCTGGATGTTCAGTGCCTTTCCTGAGTGAAAAGGAAATAGAATCACAGGGCTAACCTAAAGTAATAACATATTTATTAATTCACCCCTCCATCTTATTGGCTTATGCATAAATATCCATTTCAACAGTTGATGTAAATATTAGCTGATAATATGCAACTTGTATAAAGTTCCTTATGGAGACCATTTGTGTCGATTACAGACTTACCCATAATAGCACAGTAATAGTAATGTTATTACATGTAATGATTGTGTAATATCTCATGTTGGGAGACAAGCTAGTTTAACCTTCTGATGGTTTTAAGCAAATGTGTGATGTGTTCATGATCCATCTTAGAAGATGAGGAGCTTCATGCATCATTGCGGGTGACTCACTCACCCTGACGGTCATCCATTTCTATTCCAATCTTGCGCATGCCCTTTCTAATAATTAATCATCCTTATTATTGACTTTGCTCCAGTGTTTTCATCTGACCTCTTTAAACAGACAGGGGCTATCTTCCTCCCGGGTAAATCTAGTGCCATCAGATAGCAACCTGTCCTGTGGCCTCTCCTCTCCATGACAAAAAAGGACACAGAGCGAGGTCTCAGACTTGCCACTAGTCTGTGAGCTAATGAGAGGATGTGGAGAGGCAGGTGCAGTTGGGGAAACATGAAGAGAATACCAAGTATTTTTCTTCTCCACTGAGCAAATCCAAATTGGTCCTAGCCGAGCCGCTCAGGCAGAATGCAGAATGAGTCCTGTGCAGTAATTGAATGTGGGCGTGATTGTAAATTCATTAAGACGTATCAGGTCCATTTCGGGAGCCTCAGGTTAATTGTCTCCTCTTCTCACACTGTGCCTTTTCTCATCTTGTGAAACAGGGAATGCCCTCCTGGCGTTTGGGAGCGGGACAGACGTGATGCCCACGTCCAGCAAATCGGGACACCTCAGCCCAGCCACTGGCAGAGAGAGCCATGCCATCAACCCTCTGCCTGCTACTGTGGAGACCACACGGAACATTCCGGAATCAATTATTCCAACACAGGTGTGATTGTTTCGCTGATTGTTTCATCAGGGTCAGAGATAAAATGTAATATAATAGTTTTTCAGTTGTTTGTACAGCATTTCGTCTAAAGAAAGAGTTGCCAGGAGATGATACCTTTTGCCAGTTAAGTTCAGGGAGGTTATAGTTGTATATTTAGAGGACTCCCACCCGATCACCTTTGACACATTGTTTTGAAATTTCTGAATGATAATGCATAGCTTAGTTTTGGCCCTCGGCATTGAATAATACCTACCTAGTTTTGTTATGTTATGTTTCAGGCTAACCATTTGGGGCTACAATGTTTTTGGTCACATTGATTTCTCTTTCTCACCCTTAGGCCAGCGGAAACGACCGATTGTGGAGAGATTCTACCCTCCCGTCAGATGGGCTCCCAAACTCTGCCCCCGCACTTGGCCTACTGCCTCCAACTTCCTTTACTGGCCTTTTGGTCCTACCTCTGCTCTTATATAGTCACTAAATTAGGAAGCACTGCCAAGGACCACCCATAAAGCAGGAGTATTTGTTCACAAATTCTGGATACATTTTTGTCTTTAGCATATAGGCTACTCCGTCTCCTAAACATATACAGCATAGTTCTTTTCCTATTTTTTGTGTTAGTGGTTCAGTTGCAAGTCCCTTAGGTGTACGACTTGGAGAGACTGAGACAGATTGAAACCAATCTGTATACTTGTACATTGTTATCGCTTCGAGTCAAGATGAAAGTACTTTTTGTGTGGACTCACCTACCATCCAGCTATCCAAGCACAGGACTGAATTCTAAAAATGCCATCGGGAACTACACGGTTATTCTTTAAGATCTATATATATATATAACGGAAAGCTCACGAGAAACGGACTCTAGTGAACTGTCTTTATTTCGTACTCAACTGCACAAACTGATTGGAAAAGACCCTTGCGGATATAAGGGCTTTAATACCGCTCTCTTCGACTTGACTGAAGTAGGAACAATGTTTCTGATCAATACTGGAATGGTAGAGATGGACAATGGAGCTACGGCTTAATCAGCCATTCTGGACAAATACCCTGACTCTGATCAGTCCAAGTACTGTCGGCTGCAAGAGATGTAGAAACTTTAGAATACGTGGGATAGCTCTGACCTAATGATTATCATGCACGCAGTGAAGATTGGGCTCTTTGTCATGCTGTCATCGCCAGTTCATTTGTTCTCGCTAATGCTTAGCTAAGTGTTCATGTATAAAACACTTTCTTCTCCTAGAACTTTGTTAAAATTAAGTTATGAGCAAACATGTTCTCTATGTGTACAGTACCATTGTTCTGTGTTTGTGTGGAAGGACTGCCTTCTTTTCCTCATTGTGTAAATGGACATTTCTCAAAGGGTGTCTGAATTAGTATGCCATATAGGAACAAGGGCTTGTGTCTCAACATTTTGGCCAATATTGAACCCTTTTCACACTACTGAGCCTAGCCAAGACAAGCCGAAATGTACTGAGCTGCCCTCGATACACGTCAACCATAGTTGCTGAAACCATGCTGGAATGCATAATGTGAAAAGAAAATACCAGAGACAATAGCAGAATACAGTACAGTTTGTACAGTAGAAAGGGTGAAACGTACTGAGTGCATATGTGACCTGCTCATGGTAAGATGGTCATGAATGATGCTATGTTCAATGGGTTTCTGATGACACGGATAATATAGAGTTGGCTGGGTTTACTGTGCATTGGCAGGACAGATAAGCTACGTCTGTTAAGACGAGGGGTGGGGGTGTGTGTATTTGTCAATAACAGCTGGTGCGTGATGTCTAATATTAAAGAAGTCTCGAGGTGGTGTACCTCATGATAAGCTGTAGACCACACTATCTACCAAGAGAGTTCTCATCTATAGTATTCGTAGCCATCTATTTACCACCACACACCGATCCTGGCACTAAGACCCCACTCCACGAGCTATATAAGGCCATAAGCAAACAAGAAAAAGCTCATCCAGAAGTGACGCTCCTAGTGGCCGGGGACTTTAATGCAGGCAAACTAAAATAATGTTTTACCTCAATTCTAGACAACCTTTACTTCACACACATAGACACATACAAAGCTCTCCCTCGCCCTCCATTTGGCAAATCTGACTATAATTTTATCCTCCTGATTCCTGCTTACAAGCGAAAACTAAATCAGGAAGTACCAGTGACTCGCTCAATACAGAAGTGGTCAGATGACACGGATACTACGCTACATGACTATTTTGCTAGCACACACTGAATATGTTCAGCTGATGTGTGCAAGACCTTTAAACAGGTCAACATTCACAAAGTCACGTGGCCGGACTCCTGGTACACGTCCTGCTAAGTGTCTTCCCTGACATTTTCAACCTCTCCCTGACCCAGTCTGTAATATAAAAATTTTCAAGCAGAACACCATAGTCCCTGTGCCAAAGGAAGCGAAGGTAACCTGCTGAAATGTTTCCCTCCCCGTAGCACTCACGTCGGTAGCCATGAAGTGCCTCGAAAGGCTGATAATTGCTGACATCAACACCATCATCCCGGAAACCCTAGACCCACACCAATTTGCATACCGCCCCAATAGATCCACAGATGACACAATCTCAATCGCACTCCACACTGCCCATTCCCACCTGGACAAAAGGAACACCTATGTGAGAATGCTGTTCATTGACTACAGCTCAGCGTTCAACACCATAGTGCCAACAAGACTTTTTGACGGGCCGTCCCAGGTGGTAAGGGTAGGCAACAACACGTCTGCCATGCTCATCCTCAACACTGAGGCTCCTCATATGGGTGCATGCTTAGTCCCCTCCTATACTCCCTGTTCACCCACGACTGCTTGGCCAAACACGACTCCAACACCATTAAGTTTGCTGACGACACAACAGTGATGGGCCTGATTACCGACAACGATGAGACAGCCTATAGGGAGGAGGTCAAAGACCTGGCAGTGTGGTGCCAGCACAACAACATCTCCCTCAATGTAAGCAAGACGAAGGAGCTGATCGTGGACTACAGGAAAATGCGGCCCGAACAGGCCCCCATTAACATCGACGTGGCTGTAGTGGAGCGGGTCGAGAGTTTCAAGTAGTTGGTGTCCACATCACCAACAAACTATCATGGTCCAAACACACCAAGAGAGTTGTGAAGAAGGCACGACAACACCTTTTCCACCTTTAGGAGACCGAAAAGATTTGGCATTGGTTCCCAGATCCTCAAAAAGTTCATCCTGACCGGTTGCATCCACACCTAGGATAGCAACTGCTCGGCTGTAAGGAGCTACAGAGGGTAGCGCGTACGGCCCAGTACATCACTGGGGCCAAGCTTCCTGCCATCCAGGACCTATATACTTGGCGGTGTCAGAGGAAGGCCCAAAAAATTGTCAAAGACTCCAGTCACGCAAGTCATAGACTGTACTCTCTGCTACCGCACGGCAAGCGGTACCGGAGAACCAAGTCTACGACCAAAAGGCTCAACAGCTTCTACTCCCAAGCCATAAGACTGCTGAACAATTAATCATATGGCACCACCCGAACCCCCCCCCTTCCATTTGTTTTATCACTGCTGCTACGTGCTGTCTATTATCTATGCATAGTCACTTTACCCATAACTACATGTACAAATTACCTCAAATAAAACCTGTTGTCACAGCCTGATCTGATTCACCTGTCCTTGTGATTGTCTCCACCGCCTCCAGGTGTCGCTTATTATCCCCGGTGTATATATCCCTGTGTTTCCTGTCTCTCTGTGCCAGTTTGTCTTGTTTGCCAATTCAACCAGCAGTTTCTCTTGCTCCTATTTTTCCCAGTCTGTTTGTTTCTAGTCCCCCTGGTTTCGACTCTTGCCTGTTCTGACTCCGCACCCGCCTGCCTGACCACTCTGCCTGTTCTGACTACCAGTCTGCCTATCCCCTTGTACTGTTTTTGACCTGGTTTATGAACTCTTGCCTGTCCCCGACCTGTCTTTGCCTACTCCCTTTGTTATAATAAATATCAGAGCTCTACCATCTGCCTCCAGTGTCTGTATTTGGGTCTCGCCTTCTGCCCTTATACCTGTACCCCCCGCACATTGACTCGGTACAGGTACCTCCTGTATATAGCCTCGTTAATGTTATTTTATGTGTTACTTTTTATAATTTTTTACTTTAGTTTATTTAGTAAATATTTTCTTTACTCTTTCTTGAACTGCATTGTCGGTTAAGGGCTTGTAAGCATTTCACGGTAAGGTCTACTACACCTGTTGTATTGGCGCATGTGACAAATACAATTTGATTATGATGTTCATAGCAGATTTCTATCCCTTAGCTTTTTACGGAGTACAGTAATGTGTGTATTTGTTAACGTTTTTAAAATCTTAATTGGACCAATATGAGTCTAGTCTGGACGCAATTAATAGCTTGATTAATTAAAGTACAAAAGTTGAGGTCTTATTGGGCACAGAATATGCAAAGAACACGAATGACAATTAAGCATTTTGTACACTTCAATAATGGAACAGAATGATGCCTTGGAGAGGGCTATGATTAGAAAATAAAAAGAGTGAAGTAGCTATGGGGTAAAGATAGTCAGGTGAATCCAAGCCATTTCCCTCTCAAAAAGAACAGTCTGGTGGCTAGTTCTTCTCCGGAAAAATGAGTTGGAAATGGGGGAGTGGGTTGGCAGTGTGTATTACTACTGTAAGTCAAGAATACCGTGTTTACGTCAATGCGAGATTTTGCCAAGGGTATCGGTGGTTAAATCACTCAAAAGGATTTTATGGGGAAAACCCCTGTTTGTATTCGTAGGCCTACTTTGTTGATGTGGAACAGATTGCAGAAATCAGTATGAGAGTGGAATACAGTGAGAGGAATACATTGGTTTGGTGTGACTATACTCAACTCATCGCATGACTGATAGCTTTACATTTTCATACACAAAGTTCTGTGCGAGAAACATGAAATCGGTCCACATGGCGTACCTCGAATGGTACCTGGCTACAATTGTATTAAATGGAATTTGTATGACAGAAAAAAGGTCTCGCTCTCTCTCTCTCAAATATAATTACGCTGACCTTTCATTGTGGTGTATCATGCCATGCATGCATAACACACCACAAAATAGAACAATGGTGTGACTATGATTCTGAATGTGGTTGATAGCAATATTGGAAGTGTGGTGTTGAACACCACTGGACTTGGCTGCACTCCCAGGTATGCGTCTGTCACGTTCTGACCATAGTTCTTGTGTGTTTTACTTGTTTTAGTGTTGGTCAGGACGTGAGCTGGGTGGGCATTCTATGTTGTGTGTCTAGTTTGTCTGTTTCTATGTTTGGCCTAATATGGTTCTTAATCAGAGGCAGGTGTTTTGTGTTGTCTCTGATTGGGAATCATATTTAGGTGGCTTGTTTTGTGTTTGTTACGGCTGTCGTCTTCCTCCTCTTCCTCGGACGAGGAGAGGAGAGAAGGATCGGTGGACCAATACGCAGCGAGGTAATTAGACATAAATGATATTTATTGAAACACGAAGACGAAATACGAAAACACTTGGAAATTACAAAATAACAAACACGACGTAGACAGACCTGAACATGGAACTTACATAACTACACGCAGAACTCACGAACAGGAACAGACTACATCAACCGAACGAACAGCCAAGACAGTCCCGTGTGGTGCACAGACACGAAAGACACAGGAGACAATCACCCACAAACAAACATTGAGAACAACCTACCTTAATATGACTCTCAATCAGAGGAAATGCCAAACACCTGCCTCTAATTGAGAGCCATACCAGGCAACCCTTTAACCCAACATAGAAACACAACACATAGAAATGCCCACCCCGCTCACGCCCTGACCAATAAACACATACAAAACAAGAGAAAACAGGTCAGGAACGTGACAGTGTTGGGGTTTGTGGGTGGTTGTCTTCTGTCTTTGTGTTCTGCACCAGATAGGACTGTCTCGGTTTTCACGTTTGTTATTTTGTATAGTGTTCACGTTATCTTCTCTTTGTTTATTAAACATGTTGAACACTAGCCGCGCTGCATTTTGGTCCTCTCCTTCATCAACGGAAGAAAACCGTTACAGCGTCGGTATTGCTTTCACTATCCTCACTGACAATACTTTTGATTAGCCCAAGAAAACATGCATAAGGAATAAAGAAAGCACACAACAGAATTCAGTGGGAGTATAAAAGGAACATTAATAATTCTAGGTTTCAAAATGTTTTTACTGAGCAGAAAATAGATCTTGACATTTAAAGACTACAGAAGTAATAGCCGTCCTCTGAAAAAGTTAAATCAAATCAAACTTTATTTGTCACATGCGCCGAATACAACAGGTGCAGACCTTACCGTGAAATGGTTACAAACCCTTAACTAACAATGCAGTTCAAGAAAGAGTAAAGAAAAGAAAATATTTACCAAATAAACGAAAGTAAAAAATAATAAAAAGTAACACTGTAAAATAACAATAACGAGGCTAAATACAGGGGCAACTGCTTGCTATGTAAATGGTCCGGGTGGCCATTTGATTAATTGTTCAGCAGTCTTATGGCTTGGGGGTAGAAGCTGTTAAGGAGCCTTTTGGTCTTAGACTTGATGCTCTGGTACCACTTGCTGTGCAGTCTATGACTTTGGTGACTGGAGTCTTTGACAATTTTTTGGGGCCTTCCTCTGACTCCGCCAAGTTATACAGTTGAAGTCGGAAGTTTACATGCACCTTGGCCAAATACATTTAAACTCAGTTTTTCACAATTCCTGACATTTAATCCTTGTAAAGATTCTCTGTATTAGGTCAGTTAGGATCACCACTTTATTTTAAGAATGTGAAATGTCAGAATAATAGTAGAGAAGGATTTAGGCCCGCTTATTCCTATAGTCCACGATCAGCTCCTTTGTCTTGCTCACATTGAGGGAGAGGTTTTTGTCCTGGCAGTGTCTCTGACCTCGTTGTCGGTAATCAGGCCTACCACTGTTGTGTCGTCAGCAAACTTAGTGATAGTGTTGGAGTCGTGTTTGGCCACGTAGTTCTGGGTGAACAGGGAGTACAGGAGGGGACTAAGCACGCACCCATGAGGGGCCCCAGTGTTGAGGATCAGTGTGGCAGACGTGTTGTTGCCTGCCCTTACCACCTGGGGCAGCCCGTCAGGAATTCCAGGATCCAGTTGCAGAGAGAGGTGTTTAGTTCCATGGTCCTAAGCTTAGTGATGAGCTTTGTGGGCACTATGGTGTTGAAGGCTGAGCGGTAGTCAATGAACAGCATTCTCACATAGGTGTTCCTTTTGTCCAGACGGGAAAGGGCAGTGTGGAGTGCGATTGAGATTGCGTCATCTGTGGATCTATTGGGGCGAATTAGGAGTGGGTTTAGGGTATCTGGGATGCTGCTGTTGATGTGAGCTATGACCAGCCTTTCAAAGCACTTCACAGCTTCATGGTCTGTTTGAAACATGTAGCTATTACAGACTCGGTCAGGGTCTGACCGATTTTGAACATTTTGGTCCTCACATGCTTTGAGTACTCGTCCTGGTTATCCGTCCCGCGTCTTTGTGAATGTTGACCTGTTTAAAAGGTCTTGCTCACATTGGCTACCGAGAGAGTTATCACACAGTCGACCGGAACAGCTGGTGCTCTCATGCTTGCTTCAGTGTTGCTTGCCTCGAAGCGAGCATAAAAGGCATATAGCTCATCAGGTAGGCTCGCGTAACTGGGCAGCTCGCGGATGGGTTTCCATTTGTTGTCCATAATAATTTTCAAGCCCTGCCACATCCGACAAGCGTCAAAGCCGGGGTAGTAGGATTCAATCTTAATCCTGTATTGACGCTTTGCCTGTTTGATGGTTTGTCTTAGGGCGTGGCGAAATTTCTTATTAGCGTCTGGGTTAGAGTCACACTCCTTGAAAGTGGCAGCTCTAGCCTTTAGCTCGATGCGGATGTTGCCTGTAAACCATGGAATCTGGTTGGGATATGTACGTACGGTCACTGTGGGGACGACGTCGTCGATGCATTTATTGATGAAGCCAGTGACTGAGGTGGTATACTCCTCAATGCCATTGGAGGAATCCCGGAACATATTGTAGTCTGTGCTAGCAAAACAGTCCTGTAGCATAGTATCTGCGTCATCTGACCACTTCCGTATTGAGCGAGTCACTGGTACTAGCTTTAGTTTTTGCTTGTAAGCAGGAATCAGGAGGATAGAATTGTGGTCAGATTTGCCAAATGGAGGACGCGGGAGAGCTTTGTCTCTGTGTGTGGAGTAAAGGTGGTCTAGAGTTTTTTTCCCCCCTCTGGTTGCACATGTGACATGCTGGTAAAAATGAGGTAAAACAGATTTAAGTTTGCCTGCATTAAAGTCCCCGGTCAGTAGGAGCATCGCTTCTGGATGTTGTTTGCTTATGGCCTTTATACAGCTGGTTGAGTGCGGCCTTAGTGCCAGCATTGGTATGTGGTGGTAAATAGACGGCTACGAATAATATAGATGAGCGCTCTCTTGGTAGATAGTGTGGTCAACAGCTTATCATAAGGTACTCTACCTCAGACGAGCAATACCTCAAGACTTTTTTAATATTAGACATTGCGCACCAGCTGTTACTGACAAATAGACACACCCCCCGCCCCTCGTCTTACCAGACGTAGCTTCTCTGTCCTGCCGATGCATGGAAAATCCCCCCAGTTCTATATTAACCGCGTTGTTGTTCGGCCACGACTCGGTGAAACATAAGATATTACAGTTTTAATGTCCCGTTGGTAGGATAGTCTTGATCGTATCTCATCTATTTTGTTTTCCAATGATTTCACGTTGGCCAATAGAACGGATGGTAGTGGAAGTTTACTCACTCGCCTACGAATTCTCAGAACGTAGCCTGACCTCCGTCCCCTTTTCCTCTGTCTTCACGCAAATGACAGGGATTTGGGCCCGTTACCGAGAAAGCAGTATATCCTTTGCGTCGGACTCGTTAATAAATAAAAAATCTTTGTCCAGATAGAGGTGAGTCATCACTGTATAGATGTCCAGAAGTTATATCGGTTTTAAGAGATGGCAGCAGCACCATTATGTACAAAATAAGTTAAAAAATAAGTTAGGTATATGTTTCCCATTAATTTTAGGTGGTCTGTTTTACTTTTGGCTTACTTTGCTCAAATAATGTAAACGCTATTTCAAGGAAATGACAGAGGAGGAGGAAATAAGAGTACTCCTTTAACCAAGAGATCTTACTAAAAGAGCTATAATAGAACATTAGAACCAACATAAAAACTAGGTTGGACATCGTCGAAAGTACTGTAAAATTCATATTGTCATTGACATTTTCTTTTAAAATGGTCATGATTGAACTGGATTTATTTTAATTGGGATACACAAGTGTAAACAAAAAATATCAAATGTAGGCCTATGCTTTGATGCTGATTTTTGTAATTTATTTGATGGTGCTTTTAGCAGTCAGTTGGGACATATCATATCTCCCTTGACAAACATCAAAAAAGATACCTAAAATTCAACAGTATGAGTAGAGTTTAATTAATTGGATAGCTGAAAAATCGCAGTCGGGGGGTTTCCAAACTTCACAAGTAATTGAAATGGTTGCACTATCTCCCATATAAAAGCTCCAAAGGAATGCACAGTTAATGGACATTTCATGGTATAACGTTAGTTATGGATTGATGTGGCCACACATGGAATCCCTCAATTATTTATTACCAGACACTGCATGGACACTGCTTTGATGGCCTCCCTTTAAGATGGGTCTGATATTACATGATTTACGTACTGCAAGGTGATTACATTACCCCCTGCAAGAAGATACAACCTATGTACACTACAGGATGAGTGAAATTTGACAAACCACACTTGTTTTACTCTAACAGTGATGAAACTCAGTGGCGGTTGGTGGCCTAACAAGTTGAGGAGGATGATGGGATGAAAATGATTTTGAAGAATAAAAAAGCTGATGGGGTGACCATCTTTTATGTTCCAAGCCACCCTCTTTTTTGAACTACAAATCCGATTGTGAATTGAAGATCAACATCATAAACAGATAGGTGAAAGAAAGGAACAGCCATCATTTTTACCCCCCCCCCCAGTTCACCTGAAAATATCTACCTGGGGTTTCTTACCAATCACATTTTGGTATTCCAAGGAGTTGCATGCTTTTTCAATTACCTACCAAAGCCTGCCTTTGCTTGGGAGAAATGTGATCGATTTGGCCAAGCTCATTGTTGTAAGCACTGCAACAAAGTATAGCCCGAGTTCATGAAACATGTACATTTTATTTTCTCTGTGCTCTACTCTCCTATGTAATGACTTGTTTGTAGCAATTTCATGATTTCAACCCCTAACAATGAAACACAGAGGTAAACCCCATTGCATGCCTTCTCTAAAGCCCATAACAATTGCTCACATCAACTGTGTATTTTCTCTATACTAATAATACTATACTGACCTTGTACGTACATAAAAAAACACATTACAAAAGCATGCCCGTTTTTATTGTTGTCCATTGAGATGGGTGTTTTTTTATGCTTTGCACAGCTTCTCCTATTTCCATCATACACTCAAACAACTAATTGTACTTCATTGAGACGAGTGAGAGTTATGTGTTTTGTACACCTTTCATCATAAATTCTGAGCACTACTTTCCCTAGTTGTCTAAGAAGGACATGCTGAGAGCAGAGCGAAGCTGTGCTGTGCTTTGTGTTTGAACTTTATTTGGCTGAAGCTTTATAATCCACATACTGGAGCTTGTTTGCACAGTTTGGCTTTAAATCAGTCCAACTCAGCGCTAATAATATTCTGTCTGAAGGGCATTGATGTGTTTCTCAAGCAGGAGCTTTATCACTGCTCTATAGCCCAGTCCTGAACACTGACAGAGGCAAGGCTACCACAAACATGTCACCACACTGCACTGTCTGGAACATTCAACCAGCATACAAAGACATTTGACGAAAAATGTTTTTAACATCAGCCTACTGTAGCAGACCTGGATATTTGTGCTGAGCTTGATTTGGTTTGCCCGATACAATGGGAACAATGGAATAGTCCCCAAAGTGCAAACGCCAAGATAAATCAAGCGCATCTCCAATACTTTGAAGTATTTCACCTAGGCCAGGTCTGAGCCAGGTCTGGCATCTTTCAGTGATGTTGATGTTCTACAGCAGTATTTTGAGAGATTGCATTTGTGGTAGAGTGCATGTCAGTGGAAGACTATCACATTTACGGTATGTGAAATAATCAAACTTTCTCAGTGGGGGTTCAGCAAATGGGTCAGGGTGAGCACATGCTTGTATGTGTGTTTGTTTGTGTACGTCCGGCAGTGAGTGTGCATGCGCATGCGTACCTTGTGTTTATCAAGTTCTCTCCCCTCTCTGTTTGTGTGTATGTGCATGTGTGCGCGCAAGTGTGCTGCATATGTGTGCCTAATATGTGTGTGAACTACATCCATGTCTGTGTGTGTGCGTGTCTGTGTGGTGCTCTTATCACAGCGGCCAGCAGCTGCAGCGTGGCTGAGGCACTTATGTCTCTGAACAGAGGGGGAGTCATGGGGGGGTCAGCTGCACTGGATTAGCTGCCCACTCCCTCTCTCTATGCTAGCCCATGGGTCCATGTTGGGCCCCACTCATGCTACCCCCGAGCCCTGCATTTGAGAGCCCAGACTCCCTGGGGGCCAACCAGGCTTGCCCCTAACATGAAGCTGCCTGCGAGGGCCCATTTAGCCGGCAACTGTCGCTCCTTCGGGTTACAGTACACTGTTTAATCATGACACGTTTGCTATATCTAGCTTAGCTGTCAAAGAATGCACATTGGCACAGTTTCACATTGTACATCACTCTGTCGTTTAATGACATGTGCCACTCATTCTGACAACCCATTCATCCGTAAAGCAGCATACTGTTGTAAACCATAACAACGTACAGTACAACAGCACGTTGTACCATACATAACACCCCCCCCCCCTTTCCAAAACCAGGGACTGCTACGATACATAAAAATGTCAATAGGGCAAGAAGCTAGAGTGATACCTGTAAGAAAGAAACATTAACCCTTAAACGGAAGAGATAAATAACGACTCTCCAAAATAGCCAGTTCAGTCCATTAACCTGGAGGTTGACTAAGACACCTAACGGAGCCTAAGAATGAAAGGAGGTTAAGTAGTCCCCCAGATGAGCAGGGCGAGTTCGTGCCCTCATAGGCCATTCTTCAGCCGCCGCGGCTTGTGGCTCTGGCCCTTGGGGAGCCCACAGAGGTCCATCAGGTGGCGTCTCTGGCCTGTATGTCAGTTTTGTGGGCATTTGTATTCCCCGAGGGGCAGAGACTTTTCTGAGGCGGCTGGCGTGCCAGTGTGATCCATTGCTCAGCATGAAGGTGGCGGGCCCCAGTTGTTGACTGACCTGCAACGGGTCTGACCAGAATGAGGCCATTTTGTTGCGCCACTGAGGCCATTGGGCTTGGACCCAGTCTGACACTCGGATCGGCATCTTCCCCGTGTGCCTTGTCCAAACGCTGTTTCATTGCTCTTTGGTGCCTGGTCACTGCCTGCTTTTCTTGGGTGTGCCTAGTCGCCGGTTCTGCTACTCTTTGTGTTCTGATTCTGTCCAGTGGCAGTTCCATCTCACGACCTAGCATGAGAGATGCCGGGGAGACCTGTGTTGTTGGTTCAAAGCAGTTTGGAACGTGCACCCCTGGACCAGGTACGCTCTGATGCCGTTCCTCAGCATTTGGTTGAAGTGGTCCACCCCTCCGTTAGCTTGTGGGTTGATTCCCTTGTTGCTGAGATAGGAGGAGAACTCGACAGAGGTTAGCTGGGGCCCATTGTCCATGGTGAGGGGTAGGCCCCACCTTGTGAACAGGCTGTCTAGGATGTCCACGCTGGCCTGTGCTGTGACAGTTCTGACAGGAACCACTTCTGGCCACTTAGAGTGGAGGTCATATGCCACCCCCAAGAAGCTCTGATGGTGAGGAACTGTGTGCCCATGGATCTCGCCACAGATGTCAAGCTGGATGTGCTCCCAGGGGCGGGATGGCCACACGAGAGGCTGCAAGGGGGGCGGGGCGGACCTTCCTGTTTTCCCACTGAGGAGGCATGCACACAATCCCTGACCAGGGTTTCAATGTCGTGGACGATGCCTGGCCACCACACAAGGTCTCGACATCGCTGCTTGACCTTCACTATGCACAAGTGACCCTTGTGCGGCATTGATAGAACACGCGCATGCAGGCCACTCGGGACCACAGTGCAAAACCCTCAAGAGACACAGACTTCTTCCCAGCAAGAAAGTTCGTGCTTCACCCTGGCGAAAGTCGTCAGCTCTTCTGACACACGTGCTGGCAATCCAGTGCGTATGTAGGTGCGCAGGGTAGACAGTGTGGGATCCTGTTTTGATGCTTGCTTCAGCTCATCCAGTGAGATGGCTGACTGAAGGGGAACCTAGAGCATTTGTCCGAGCTCTGTTTTGTTGTCGTCTGACAAGACGGTCAGAGTAGGAGTATCAAAGGAGAATCAGAGGAGGTATCCCACCACGTTATCCCCCCTCCCCCTCTGAACTTCAGCTGACAGTCATACTGTCTGAGGCGGTCAGCCCATCTGTGCAGCCGAAGTGGCTTGTGACCATTTCCTGATGCCGAGAGTAGCGTTGTGAGGGACTGGTGGTCGGTTCGGAGCGTGAACAGCCGGCCGTATAGGTAGAGGTGCCACCTTTCGCACGCCCAGACACAGGCCAGTGCTTCTCGTTCGCCCACAGAGTATCGTTGTTCAGTGTGGCTCAGGGCCCTTGAAGCGAAGGCGACAGGCCTTTCAATGCCATTCTGCAGCTGTGAGAGGACAGCTCCTAATGCTCCAGCTGAGGCGTCACAGGTGACAATGGTGGGGCAGACGGGGTCAAAGTGAGCCAAGACTGGGGCTGTGGTAAGCTGGCTCTTCAGTGAGAGGACTGCGTCTGAGCAGGCTGCTGTTCAAGCCCATGGATCGTCCATCTTGAGGAGCTGGCGAAGGGGCGCTGTGGTCTGAGAGTAGTGGGGCAGAAACCGGAGGTAGTAGGCTGTCATGCCCAAGAATGAAGCCACCTGAGAGGCTGAGGTCGGTTCCGGGATGCGGAGGACGGCTTCAATGTTCGACAAGAGTGGGGCAATGCCTTCGGCCGACAGGCGGAACACCACAAACTCGACGGCTGGAGCTGTAAAGCTGCACTTTCCACCATTCAGGGTCAGGTTGAGCAGTAGAGCACTGAATACTCGGTGGAGTCAATGGTCATGGATGTGGAGGTCAGGGCCGTGGACCATGATGTCGTCCAGATAGACTGCCACCCCAGGGATTCCAGCGAGGATGGTGCTCATCACCTTCTGGAAGCAGCTGGGGCGGAGCTAAGTCCAAACGGCATGCTTGTGTATCTGAACACACCAGCATGTGTGACAAAGGCTGTGAGGTCTCTGCTGGCTGGGTGGAGGGGCACCTGAAGATGACCCTGATGCAGGTCGAGCTTCGTGAAGACCGTGAAGCCATGAAATTGTGCAGTCAGGGCGTGCGCAACACGTGATCGTTGTAGTGCGCCTGCTCGAGCTGAAGCTGCTGTGTGAGAATAGCTAGGGGCCGAGTGTACGCTGCAGAGTTGTCTGTTAGCATAGAGCATTCCAAAGCCGCTTCAACCTGGAGTGCTATTTTAATAACTCCATCAAGTTGTAAATTATTTAGTTTCCAAAAGCAGTTTCTCCCTTGTCTTTTCACATAACGTCCCCTCTATCAGTGGATCCCTGATGATCTCGTCCTGAAGTGTCTTGTAGTTACAAGAGCTCGCCTAATCCCTTAGATTAGCCATGTAGCTTTGAATGGACTCACCTGGGCGTTGGTGTCTTTTCCGTAGCCGGTGACTTATCTGAATTCTGGTACTGTACATCTACAGTATGAGATCTCCACTATGGCTCCGACTCCAAAGGGTTGCTTACAGGCATATAGCAATGAGTCAAATCTGTGTCACTGAAAAGGTGCAATCAAATTAAGCCGGTCCAAGGTAACATATGCTCGCACAGTAATCACCAGCAAGAAAGCGAACGAATCAATAAACAGACTAAATAGAGATGTCGCAGGAATTCTCATCTCACAGAAGATGAAAGTAGGGGTCAATGCACCCTTGATGGGTGTTGAAGAGCTCTGTTCCAGATAATACGCACTCTTCCATAATTTTTTCCACATTAATTGGAAAGCACCACGGCATCATCAAATTGAGCATAAGAATACAGCCACAGAATGTCAATAGCGTGCTTGACAGATAAAACAGCCCTAGACTCCCATTAATTGGCTGATGTAGCTGAGAAACCCTATGACTTCACATTACTCTCGGGTGGGAAGCCGCCATTAGAATACTTAACTGAGAAATTACTTTGTCTGAAGTTTCTCAAGTAATGAATTGCTTAATCTACATCTGTTTACTTTGAGCTATTCCTGCTTGAAAATAAAAAAGTGTCTCAAACTCCATTAATCTTTCAATGATTCGTCCATCGCCAGTGCTTGCAGTGTTTATTCTGTATTAAGGTGCGGGAACGTTATACAGAACCAGTCAAAAGTTTGGACACACCTACAAGGATTTTTCTTTATTTTTACTATTTTCTACATTGTAGAATAATAGTGAAGACATCAACATTATGAAATAACACATATGGAATCATGTAGTAACCAAAAAAAGTGTTAAAGACATCCAAATATATTTTATATTTGAGATTCTTCAAAGTAGCCAACCTTTACCTTGATGACAGCTTTGCACACTCTTGGCATTCTCTCAACCTGCTTCATAAGGTAGTCACCTGGAATGCATTTCAACTAACAGGTGTGCCTTGTTAAAAGTTAATTTGTGGAAATTCTTTCCTTCTTAATGCGTTTGAGCCAATCCGTTGTGTTGAGACAAGGTAGGGGTGGTATACAGAATATAGCCTTATTTGGTAAAAGACCAAGTCCATATTATGGCAAGAACAGCTCAAAGGAGCAAAGGTCAGACAGTCCTGAACATTTCAAGAACTTTGAATGATTCTTCAAGTGCAGTCGCAAAAACCATCAAGCGCTATGATGAAACTGGCTCTCATGAGGACTGCCGCAGGAAAGGAAGACCCACACTTACCTCTGCTGCAGAGGAGAAGTTCATTAAAGTTACCAGCCTCTGAAATTGCAGCCCAAATAGATGCTTCACAGAGTTCAAGTAACACATCTCAACATCAACTGTTCAGAGGAGACTGCGTGAATCAGGCCTTCATGGGTGAATTGCTGCAAAAAAACACTAGTAAAGGACAGCAATAAGAAGAAGAAACTTGCTCGTACCAAGAAATACGAGCAATGGACATTAGACTGGTGGAAATGTCTCCTTTTGTCTGAGTCCAAATCTGAGATTTTTGGTTCCAATCGCTGTGTCTTTGTGAGACACAGAGTAGGTGAACGGATGATTTCCGCATGTGTGGTTCCCACCGTGACGCATGGAGGAGGCGGTGTGATGGTGTGGGAGTGCGTTGCTGGTGACACTGTCTGTGATTTATTTAGAATTCAAGGCACACTCAGAATGGCGTATCGGTAGCCATGCTGGTTATCTGTTTTGCGCTTAGTGGGACTATCATTTGTTTTTCAACAGGACAATGACCCAACACACCTCCAGGCTGTGTAAGGGCTATTTGACCAGGAAGAGTGATGGTGCTGCATCAGATGACCTGGCATCCACAATCACCCGACTTCAACCCAATTGAGATGGTTTGGGATGAGTTGGACCGCAGAGTGAAAGAAAAGCAGCCAACAAGTGCTCAGCATATGTGGAAACTACTTAAAGACTGTTGGAAAAGCATTCCTCATGAAGCTGGTTGAGATAATGCCAAGAGTGTGCAAAGCTGTCATCAAGGCAAAGGGTGGAAGAATCTAAAATCTATTTTGATTTAACACTTTTTTGGTTACTACATGATTCCATATTTCTTAGTTTTGATGTCTTCACTATTATCCTACAATGTAGAAAATAGTAAAATAAAGAAAACCCCTTGAATGAGTAGGTGTTCAAACTTTTGACTAGTTATGTATATTTTAGCAATTTTTATGCCAACATTCTATAAGAGGTGCTGGACCTCAAGCAGTAGAAAATGTGAGGTTCTGGTACTCAGTACTGGTGTGTTCCAGCCAAATTCAAGTAGTGTTGATCCCAGATATCTCCTCGCCTCATGTATTGAAGGAGAAGGTCCCAGGTCCCTCCCCTTGGACCTTCTTGTCCTATGAGTTTTTGAGAAGGAGGTAAGGAGAGAAAATGCAAGGTATCGAGGAAATATTAATTGAGAAACAGCCTTTGTTTCGGTTTCCACGTCTTGACCTGAAATGAGACTTTCTGAATGCAACAGGGTGGTGCGGTGAGTCTACGGGGATGTCAGTTCGCATCCACTTCTAATCCCCTGGATGTCTTCTCTCGGTCAGTATTGTTAATTGGGGGAGCTATACCGACTGAAGGAGGCATAGTTGCCCAGGAGGAAGACTCTGGATGTGCAAAGATATGGGCTGGGGGTTAACGTGTTGGCTCTCACCTCACCACCTCAAAACTCATTGGAAAAGGTCAGAGGGGAGGGACCTCTGGCTTTCTCATCCAATGGGTTTTGAGAAGGATGCGAGGAATATGCAATTGACATTCTCCATCTGTCTCTCACCCTCTTCTACATTCTGAGACAGACACCAATCACTGCAGAGTATTTCCACATGTTTGGTTCCAGATGCAAGCCAAAGCCAGCATCTGTCTGAAATGTAAAGAGACTGAACCAGGTTTAGCTAAACAGATGTGTGTGCTCTACCTAACTAGAGCCAGAATTACATTGTACAAAACAGTGAAAGCAACTGCCTTGATATCAACTCATTACTTACTAAAAAGTAAGTAAGTAGCCTTGCAAGATCCTTGGCGTGTGTGATCCGGAACAGCTCATAGGAGCTCCTGTTTCTGTAGCGTGAGGCAGCTTGATGTACAAGTTCACCCTCTGGACAGAACACTAGTCTATTACTTAGTAAGCGTAATGTTAAAGATGATAGTGAAAATCCAATATGTTTCCAGTCCTCAAATGCAACCATTTCCGATTGTATTTGATTGTGTTGTATCCCGATCAGATTGTTTCTTCGTTTTCCAGATTGGTGTAGTTTACAAATGCTTTTTGATTCATATTTGATTTCATATTGATATTTAGTCAATATGAAAAGGCAAAACTCAATTAGAAATACCTGCATGTGTTTTCAGTTGTGACTCCTATTTCCGATTGTGATCCGCAGCCAAGGTACATTCCGGTGGTGTGAACTTTTGTTAGAACACATGCAGGGTGAAATTAGCAATCAAAACACACAGAACAGGCAATCAGTGGACCTTAGACAATCAGCCACTAATATTAGTCATTAAGCGCTTTAGCAAAACAGATCCCGCTTTAGGCTACTGCTGTTTGCTCAGATACCCAGGCAACAATCTAATTTCCATGCTCTCTTATTCAAAGGCAAAACCTTAGTTAACATTTATCTTATTACAAAAAAGGGAATAAACAGAGGGGGACTCATAGGCTGTGTTTACACAGGCAGCCTAATTCTGATCTTTTGCCCAATTATTGGCAAAATAGCTGATCTGATTGGTCAAATCAGAATGGGGCTGCCTGTGTAAACGCATGAATTTTAAAAAGCCCAAGTTATGTTTCAGCTGCTCTAAAGTCCATCCTCTCCTCGCCTCCTCCCCGTTATGCCAGCAGCATACCACCCTGCATACCACTGTTGGCTTGCTTCTGAAGCTAAGCAGGGTCGGTCCTGGTCAGTCCCTGGATGGGAGACCAGATGCTGCTGGAAGTGGTGTTGGAGGGCCAGTAGGAGGCACTCTTTCCTCTGGTCTAAAAAATATCCCAATGCCCCAGGGCAGTGATTGGGGACACTGCCCTGTGTAGGGTGCCGTCTTTCGGATGGGACGTTAAACGGGTGTCCTGACTCTCTGAGGTCATTAAAGATCCCATGGCACTTATTGTAAGAGTAGGGGTGTTAACCCCGGTGTCCTGGCTAAATTCCCAATCTGGCCCTCAAACCATCATGGTCACCTAATAATCCCCAGTTTATAATTGGCTCATTCATCCCCCTCCTCTCCCCTGTAACTATTCCCCAGGTCGTTGCTGCAAATGAGAACGTGTTCTCAGTCAACTTACCTGGTAAAATAACGGTAAAAAAAAAAAAAAATCTACCCTGACTGGAAAATACTTGACAGATAAAAACAATATAGTTGAAGCTCTTTCACCTGGTCAGTTCTTTCACATCGGAATGTTGAAGGAGAGGAGGCAGGGACAGGACTGATTGGGACCGAGCCATGGACCTGTTAGCGGAGAAAACAAAGCCGTTGCAAGACTGCCCCCTTCTGTTAAGAAAGTACACTGCTGACTTGCTCCAACAAACTATTACATTCAATGGTATGCTTGAGTCAGTCTGTGACATTTTTATCCACTTTACTCCAGTTCAGAAAGATTTGTATTTCTTGTCGCTTATACTGAACAAACATATAAACGCAACAAGAAACAATTTCAAAGATTTTACTGAGTTACAGTTTATGTAAGGAAATCAGTCAATTGAAATAGATAAATTAAGCCCTAATCTATGGATTTCACAAGACTAGGAATACAGACACGCATCTGTTAAAAAAAGGTAGGGTCATGGATCAGGAAACCAGTCAGTATCTGGTATGACCACCATTTGCCTCATGCACATCTCCTTCGCATAGAGTTGATCAGACTTGATTGTGGCCTATGGTATGTTGTCCCACTACTCTTCAATGACTGCGAAGTTGCTGGATATTTGCGGGACCTGGAACTAGCTGTCGTACACAACGATCCAGAGCATCCCAAACATGTTCAATGGGTGACATGTCTGGTGAGTATGCAGTCCTTGGACGAACTGGGATGTTTTCAGCTTCCAGGAATTGTGTACAGATCTTTGTGACATGGGGCCATGCATTATCATGCTGAAACATGAGGTGATGGCTGCGGATGAATGGCACGACAATGGGCCTCGGGATCTCATCGCGGTATCTCTGTGCAATCAAATTGTCATTGTGGTGTATTGGAAACGTTATTATTCAGAATAACCAATCATATTTATTCCAAAGAGGGTTATGGTTTGAATGAACAAATAGTAATTGTGTTACTGCCCTCCAAAGAGTGTGATTGGCTAATGAGAGGCCAGTAGGGCTGAGGCAGCGAATAGTCATGTCTATCTGTGTTACCTGTGTGAATGTGAAATAAACATATTCCTTTGTTTACAAATTGCCGAAGTCGTCAGTAAAGAACCCAGCATCTAACAATCTAAGACGCAACAACTGGCGATGAGATGAATTCTGAGGTAAAATACTACATTTGCTGACGACCAATTGAGCAAGCTAGCTGCGCGGCTAGTTGGAATCTGCATCATCGCGCACGGACTAACGAGAGCCATGGCGTTGTTCATTAATGAGACCGCTTGGTGCTACGGTGAAGCTAATTGATAGTTTCAGCACATACTGTATGAGGGACAGTATTTTGGAGGCCAACGAGATATAGGACAACAGAAGAAGAGCTGTTTCTATCGGTCGTGGGTTCAAAGACTTTTACACTGCTGAAAGACTTGGTAGCGCCGAAGAAGCCTGGTGAGGTTAGCTTCAAGGAGTTAACCCCATGCCACCATGGGGCACTCTGTTGATGTCAGCAAACCACTCGCCCACACAACGACAGACACGTGGTCTGAGGTTCTGAGGCCGGTTGGACGTACTGCCAAATTCTCTAAAATTACGTTCACTTCTCTGGCAACAGTTCTGGTGGACATCCCTGCAGTCGGCATGCCAATTGTATGTTCCCTCAACTTGAGACATCTGTAGCATTGTATTGTGTTACAAAACTGCACATTTTAGAGTGGCCTTTTATTATCCCCAGCACAAGGTGCACCTGTGTAATGACCACTGTTTAACTCATCCGTTTCTTGATATGCCACACATGTCATGTGGATGGATTATCTTGGCAAAGGGGAAATGCTTACTAACAGGAATGTACAAAAAATTGTGCACAAAATTTGAGAGAAATAAGCATGTTGTGCGTATGAAACGTTTCTGGGTTCTTTTATTTCAGCTCATCAAACATGGGACAACATTTTACATGTTTTGTTCAGTGTAGTTCTGAAATAACCAACATAACGACTTGGAATGGACAGGGCAGGCCACGGTGTGTCATTTGTTCATTACAAGATTATGGAATTGTCAATCTGTCACGCCCTGACCTTAGAGATCCTTATTATTCTCTATGTTTGGTTAGGTCAGGGTGTGACTCGGGTGGGAAAATCTGTTTTCTATTTCTTTGTGTTTTTGGCTGAGTATGGTTCCCAATCAGAGGCAGCTGTCTATCGTTGTCTCTGATTGGGGATCATATATAAGTTGTCATTTTCCTTTTGGGTTTTGTGGGATCTTGTTTTCTGTATAGTTTATTTGCCTTACAGAACTGTGCGATTTCGTCGTTGTTATTTTGCTTTTAGTGTCATCAATAAAAAGAACGATGTACGCCTACGCACCTTGGTCCGGTCATTCCACAAACAAGAGCCGTAACACAATCCCCTGAAGAATTCTTACATTTGAGGTCTGTAATAAGCACACTCCGGTTGCATCACCTCCTGGTATGGCATCTGACTACAGAGGCGCTACAGAGGGTAGTGCGAATGGGCCAGTACATCACTGGAAAGCAAATACATTTGTCAGAGACTCCAGTCACCCAAGTTATAGACTGTTTTCTCAGTTATAGACTGTTTTCTCTGCTACCGCACAGCAAGCGGTACCGGAGCGCCAAATCTAGGACGAAAAGGCTCCTCAACAGCTTCTACCCCCAAGCCATTAGACTGCTGAACAATTCATTAAAAAAATCGCCAGCAGACAATTTACATTGACCCCCCCTCCCTTTAGTACACTGCTGCTACTCGCTGTTTGTTTGTTACCTATGCATAGTCACTTCACCCCCCACCTACTTGTACAGATTACCTCAACTAGCCTGTACCCCTGCACACTGACTCGGTACCGGTGCCCCCTGTATATAGCCTCGTTATTGTTATTCTCATTGTGTTACTTTTTATTATTACTTTATATTTTAGACTACTGGGTAAATATTTTCTTCTTCTTGAACTGCACTGTTGGTTAAGGGCTTGTAAGTAAGCATTTCACGGTAAAGTCTACACTTGTTGTATTCGGCGCATGTGGCAAATAAAGTTTGATTTGATAGCGGGGGAATAGGCCGTGGATTGAGTGTTTGATGACCTTGATGGTTGATGTCCTTGATAAATTGTACTCCAGTCTAGTTGGTGGCGGTAATGCAACATTTGTGGATGCCAACCGCCAATAATCCTCATCGAAAAAGACAAATTCAGTTAGGTCCCTTACAGTTGTTTGCTCCCGTTTAAGAAACGTTCTGCAACAGAATCGGCGTAGTGTATAGGCTACGCCAGTTATTTTGGTTTCTGTATTTTACATTCAGCACACAAGAGCAGGCTCTAGTAGTAAATACAATGCTTGAAAAGTGTACAAGCTATTGTAGGCCTATTCTATCTACAAGAGCTAAAGAGAAATTATTAGAAATAATACTGCGGTAAATAGCTTATAGGCCTACCCAATTAATTTACACAGTGAAATATATATATATTTTAATCTGATTGATATGAAATTACATGCAGCCTAGGATAAACATATCGCTCGAAAACGGAGAACAACTCGTAGGCATAGTCTACACATAGTCCAGCCATCCACATGGACTGCTGTCATTCGGAGCAACTCCTCCAACACCTGATTTAATACATTCACCTTTTCATGGAACTTTTTTCCCGATCTGTGGTCCTTGCGTAATTATTTAACGCCATGCTTGTTGTGATAAACCATTTTTTGGTGATTTTAAGACAAAACGATTACAAAAAATATATACTTCAGGTCGGAATCATGTCAGTAAAATTCAGGTCAGAAAGTCTGACCTCGAGAAACATGCCTGAGTTTCAAACTTTGAATTCCAAGTTGGATGACCATTCAAAATGATTTTCACAGTTGCGCACATTTTTTACCCGAATTCCCAGTTGTTTTGAATGCACATACATCGGAGATTTCCAAGTTCCCAGTTGTTTTGAATTGCTGCATTTCTACCACTGTTCTTGTTGCGCGCTAGCTCCCTAGATCATCACTAATTGTGCTTGGCGTGTAGAGTATCTGGCAAATCAGAGTGACTGATCGAACAGCCAATGAAAAAGTAAAATACCCACCCAGCCAGGCAGCAAGGAGAAAGAGAGCAAGGTTGTACACAAGTTACACTGCCTAATTCAATAAGTAAAATTCAAAATGCTGACAAATACTGACATTTAATCCATTACAAATTGCATGGCCATCCTCTAGACAAAAACATAATAAATACTAAACCCTCCCCCTGAATGAAATTGAAAAAGCATGACCCTGCCCCATTTCCCTCCAGGTAACAATCTCTGTAAATTTTGACTGGTCCCTTAAACCAGGGTTTCCCAAACCCCCCTGTGCACGTTTTGGTCCTAGTACTACACAGTTGATTCAAATAATCAAAGCTTTGAGTGATTTGAATCAGCGTTGTAGTTAGTGGTGGGGAAAAAAACAAAACGTGCACCCGGGGGGAGGGACCGAGTTTGGGCTGGGTTAGACCACTTCAGCTGGGTTCCAACCTGAACAATGTTTAAAATGTTGATGCAGCCCCCCGTTATCCACAGTGTATACTTTTTTCTCTTATCAAAATGAAGATCCCCAAAGTTTGGTAGGGAAAACTGTACCAAGAGATGACCTACCTTTTCACAATGTAGTTACAATACTGTGTTAAATCCAGTCGAGATCCATTATTAAAGGCTTTATATTTGTCAGTCCATTTAGTAGATTAATCAAGGCCTAGTATCAATTCAGACGGCGAAATTTAAAGGCCACATTTGCAGAGACTGCATTCAAGGCAAATGTTGCATACATCGGCTCAATCGGAAATCATAATTATCGCACTATAATGTGGCTCTTCTGCTGTCCGGATTGAATCTATCCCTAAATGTGGCAATGCCCCTCTTGTCCCTATGAAAGTGCCAACCCAGTAAAGTTTTCCACAGACTGCTGGGGCATGCTTGGCATTTAAATGCCAGTACGACCCTGCCTCACGCAGGAAGCGGCGCAGGTCCTAATCCAGGCACTTGTCATCTCCCGTCTGGATTACTGCAACTCGCTGTTGGCTGGGCTCCCTGCCTGTGCCATTAAACCCCTACAACTCATCCAGAACGCCGCAGCCCGTCTGGTGTTCAACTTTCCCAAGTTCTCTCACGTCACCCCGCTCCTCCGCTCTCTCCACTGGCTTCCAGTTGAAGCTTGCATCCGCTACAAGACCATGGTGCTTGCCTACGGAGCTGTGAGGGGAACGGCACCTCCGTACCTTCAGGCTCTGATCAGGCCCTACACCCAAACAAGGGCACTGCGTTCATCCACCTCTGGCCTGCTCGCCTCCCTACCTCTGAGGAAGTACAGTTCCCGCTCAGCCCAGTCAAAACTGTTCGCTGCTCTGGCACCCCAATGGTGGAACAAACTCCCTCACGACGCCAGGTCAGCGGAGTCAATCACCACCTTCCGGAGACACCTGAAACCCCACCTCTTTAAGGAATACCTAGGATAGGATAAAGTAATCCTTCTAACCCCCCCCCCTTAAAAGAGTTAGATGCACTATTGTAAAGTGGTTGTTCCACTGGATATCATAAGGTGAATGCACCAATTTGTAAGTCGCTCTGGATAAGAGCGTCTGCTAAATGACTTAAATGTAATGTAAAAAATGCATTAAAAGGTATTAATGGAAACAATTGTCATTTAACACACAGCGCTTTGTTCAAGTTAATGCAGCTTACTTGGCTCTAATTAGATATCAGTGTCATGCTCTTGTAACAGTTTAACTTTACGTCCGTCCCCTCGCCCATACCCGGGCTCGAACCAGGGACTCTCTGCACACATCAACAACAGTCACCCACGAAGCATCGTTACCCATCGCTCCACAAAAGCCGCGGCCCTTGCAGAGCAAGTGGAACCACTACTTCAAGGTCTCAGAGCAAGTGACATCACCGACTGAAAGGCTGCTAGCGCGCACCACCGCTAACTAGCTAGCCATTTCACATCGGTTACTCTACAGAAGTAAAGCGAGCAGTGTCAACATTGTCCCATTTGACCTATGTTGACACCTGACATACTGTGTTAATTCCTCCGAAACTTTTTTCTTAGCTATCAGTTCTACACAAATACAGTGGTATCACATTCTACAATAGCAATACATCAGTACTACTGAATATAAGTTTGCTATATCCAATCGATGAAATAGAAGGCATTCGCTGCAAAGCATAAATTGCTTAATCCCAGGACCCTGGGAATATTTTGGCAAGAAAAACAAGCAGACCAGAAGTGAAATTCAAAATGTCAAGCTGACACCCAAGTACGGTGAAACACAGACTGAAAAAGATGGGATTACCAACATATCTACAGTACCCCGTGCCTCATGATAGTCAATATTAGTCTTTATTATTATTGTAAATCAGACTCAACTCTCCAAAAGTTACCTGGCCAACCCAACTCTTTGGAAGCGTGGTCTGGGCAGAGGCGGGAGGGGTTCCACTGGTTCCACTCAAGTTTAAAAGACATGTCATCCACTCAATCATCTCAAAACTTTCATAGGTCTGCAATAAAATGGTGACCATCTCACAGGTTCTCTTCAATCTGAAGCTACCACTGAGACTTGAAGTAGCATACATTTGAATTAAAATAAGTGATTGGTTATCATCATAATTTAGATACATGTGTAAATAGGAGAAATGCACCACAGACTTAATAGTGGGGGTGATTTATGGGATTCACTGGCATAGTCACGAGCTAATGGTTCAAAATGAATAAAAAAAACAGTGAGGGTAATAATACTTAATATAAAAAGGTTGATATCGTGTAATATTTTTTGGTAAAAAACAATGAATTTGCCAGCAAATAATGAGGTTAAGAGCCAACGGAAAAGCAAGGACAAAAACTATGACAAAGATACACACTCAAACACATTCTCTCATAGAAACCATACACTCTCACACACACAGACACTTCCTGGATGAGGGATGACAGTTTCATGTGTGGAAGGACTCGGTGATGTGGCACGCTGTGAATGGCCATGGGGGGACTGAAGGTCGAATAATGGTTGATTGAACATAGCCCCATATCCCTCTCTTCCATCCAATCTTTCTCCCGCCCTCTGTCTAGTCTTCTCCTGCTTTCATTCCTCTGACAGATCCCTCATTCCGCATCTGAAAAAAGCAGAGGAAAAACCATACATTATATACCAGCAACATGTAAAAATGCATCCAATCACACATTTTCCAGACATTCCACGAAAGCAACATACATTTTTGTTAAAATATGATTTTAAGCCATAGCAAAACACATTTAGTGTACAGTCTTGTATGACAACTACTGCAATAGCTTATACAGTATGTTGAGAGGGGCTAGGGTCAACTTGTCATATCCGGTGGGCCGTGTGATCGTAAGCATTCTCCCAGTAACTCCCCTCTTTCTCTCCCCTTCCGGAGGGCCTGAGACCGTAGGACGACAGCTGAGGACACCTTGGCCCGATGATTGCTGGCTGTGCCTGTCCCCAGTCCACCTGGTCGTGCTGCCGATCCTGTGCTGCTGATCTGACAGCAGGTGTGGACTGCCTGGCCTGACTACACTGGACATGCTCGTAAGGTAGCCTTGCGAGGTGGCAAGCACAGTAGCATAGTGGTCAGAGATGCAAGCCAGCAACAGGAGGGTTGCCAGTTCTAATCCCAGGTCCGATGGGAAAAATCGGTCAGGAAGTGAGCTGTTAACCAGGGGGTTGTAGGTATCAAATCCTAGATTATATCACGTGTCGCTGTGCCCTTGAGCAAGACACTTAGGACTCTATTCAATCCACATCACAGAAGTTTATCTTTACAGTGTGATTGCCTTTACATTTCAATATTCCTGCTTTAGAGGAGACTGCATTCATGGTAAATGCTGCATATGTCGGCTCAATCGGAAATTCCCTTTAAAATTATATTGCGGAATCTGTAACGCTTCAGCTTTACAGATTGAATAGAGCCCTTTGTATTTATTCTGGAACCCCATTAGCTGCTGCCAAGGCAGCTACTCTTCCTGGGGTCTGGCAAAATTAAAGCAGTTGTGAAATCTGTTATGAATGTAAAATTTTATAACACACTAAGTGTGTGCCCTAAGGCCACTACTCCACTACCACATATCTACAACACAAAATCCATGTGTACGTGTGTATGTCATCGTGTGTGTATGCATGTGTTTCACAGTCCCCGCTGTTCCAAAGGTGTATTTTATCTGCTTCTACTATGGGAGGCGCACAGTACTACATGGAGCCATGACTATATGGAACTCTATTCCATGTAGTCTACCTGATGTGGAATAGAGTTCCATGTAGTCTACCTGATGTGGAATAGAGTTCCATGTAGTCATGGCTCCATGTAGTACTGTGCGCCTCCCATAGTCTGTTCTGGACTTGTGGACTGTGAATAGACCTCTGATAGCATGTCTTGTGGGGTATGCACGGGTGTCTGAGCTGTGTGCCAGTAGTCAATACCTCTCACAAATACAAGTAGCGATGAAGTCAATCTCTCCTCCACTTTGAGCCAGGAGAGATTGACATGCATATTATTAATGTTTGCGCTCTGTGTGAATCCAAGGGCCAGCCGTGCTATCCTGTTCTGAGCCAATTGAGTTGTGTGGCACCTGCCCACACAACTCAACAGTAGCCCAGGTGCGACAAAACTAGAGACTGTAGGACCTGCCTTGTTGATAGTGCTGTTAAGGTGGTAGAGCAGCGCTTTATTATGGACAGACTTCTCCCCATCTTAGCTACTGTTGTGTCAATATGATTTGACCATGACAATTTACAATCCAGGGTTACTCCAAGCAGTTGTCACCTCAACTTGCTCAATTTCACCATTATTTATTACTAGATTTAGTGAATGATTTGTCACAAATACAATGCTTTTAGTTTTAGAAATATTTTAGGACCAACTTCTTCCTTGCCACCCATTCTGAAACTAACTGCAGCTCTTTGTTAAGTGTTGCAGTCATTTCAGTCGCTCTAGTAGCTGATATTTATAGTTTAATTAATTAATTTCCCCTGATTTTAACTGATTAAAACACACTATTTTGCAAAGAAGGTCCACAGTAGCCTCAACAGCACTCTGTAGGGTAGTACCATGGTGTAGCCAGAGGACAGCTAGCTTCCGTCCTCCTCTGGGTACATTGACTTCAATACAAAACCTAGGAGGCTCATGGTTCTCATCCCCTTCCATAGACTTACACAGTAATTATGACAACTTCCGGAGGACGTCCTCCAGCCTATCAGAGCTCTTACAGCATGAACTGAAATGTTGTCCACCCAATCAAAGGATCAGAGAATGAATCTAGTACTGAATGCATAAGCTACAGCTAGCTAGCACTGCAGTGTATAACATTTGGTGAGTAGATGACTCAGAGAAAAAATAAAATAGTTTAACAGTTCTTAAGAAATTAATTTCTTCCAAAATCAAGGAGAAGAAAGAGTGTATTTTTCTTCAATTAAATGTATTTATAAAGCCCTTTTTACATCAGCCGATGTCACAAAGTGCTGTACAGAAACCCAGCCTAAAACCCCAAACAGCAAGCAATGCAGATGTAGAAGCACGAAAACTCCCTAGAAAGGCCGGAACCTACAAAGAAACCTAGAGAGGAACCAGACTCTGAGGGGTGGCCAGTCCTCTTCAGGCTGTGCCGGGTGGAGATTATAATAGTACATGGCCAAGATGTTCAAACGTTCATAGAATACCAGCAGTTGGCTTTTCATAGCCAATCATCCAGAGTAAGAGACAGCAGGTGCGGTAGAGAAAGTCCAAAACAGCAGGTCTGGGACAAGGTAGCACTTCCGGTGTTTAACTTTCACTTACTTAGTTACCAAATGCAGCTAGCTAGTTTAGCCTACTGAAACACCCTGCTCAAACAGAGGGATGCTATTTTAGCTAGGTGGCTATGACTTTCCAACAACACTGGCACTCTTCCAAGTCAAGGTAAGCTTTTGGTATTACTAATTTATTGCCACCGGGGCCCACCGGTGTAACTGCTTACACTAACATTACTGCATGATTGTAGCTGGTTTACAAACACATTAGTTATATTAGCCAGTGGTGTAAAGTACTTAAAATACTACTTTAGTTTTTTGGGGTATCTATACTTTACTATTTATATTTTTTGACTACTTAAACTTCACTACATTTCTTAAGAAATTATTGTACTTTTTACACCATTACACCAACATTTTCCATGACACCCAAAATGACTCATTACATTTTGAATGCTTAGCAGACCAGGAAAACAGTCCAATTCACACACTTATCAACCGAACATCCCTGGTCATCCCTACTGCCTCTGATCTGGTGGACTCACTAAACACACACTTTGTGTGTAAATTATGTCAGTGTTGGAGTGTCCCTGGCTTTCCGCAATTACATTTTTTTAATAAATAAAAATGGTGCCATCTGGTTATGTATATTTTAAATCAAATACTTTTAGACTTACTCAAGTAGCATTTTACTGGGTGACTTTCACTTGAGTTATTTTCTATTAAGGTATCTTTACTTTTACTCAAGTATGACAGTTGGGTACTTTATCCACCACTGCTATTAGCTATGCTGACTATGACGTTACTTTAGCTAATATGGTGACAACGACGTAGGCTGTGTGTAGAGGTTTGGCTTGGGAAAGGTTTTTCGCCTGGTCACATATAGGACTGTGGCGGTCACAAAATTGTCAGCCGGTGGTTGTCAAGCAAATAACGGTTGGTCTCACACTTAGATGGCCACCATTGTTCCTGTACCCAAGAAGGCACAGGTAACTGAACGTAATGACTATCACCCCGTAGCACTCACCTCTGTCATCATGAAGTGCTTTGAGAGACTAGTCAAGGATCATATCACATCCTCTAACTTACCTGCCACCCTACAGCCACTTCAATTTGCTTATCGCCGCAATAGATGCAATCGCCATCACTCTGCACACTGCCCTATCCCATCTGGACAAGAATGCCGTTTATTGACTATAGCTCAGCAATCAACACCATAGTACCCTCCAAGATCATCATTAAGCTTGAGGCCCTGGAACTGAATCCCGCCCTGTGCAACTGAGTCCTGGACTTCCTGACGGGCTGCCACCCAGGTGGTGAAGGTAGGAAACATCACCTCCACTGATCCTCACCATTGGGGCCTCACAAGGGTGCGTGCTCAGCCCCCTCCTGTACTCCCTGTTCACCCATGACTGTGTGGCCAAGCACGCCTCCAACTCCATCAAGTTTGCAGACGACACTACAGTGGTAGGCTTGATTACCAACTATGATGAGACAGCCTACAAGGAGGAGGTGAGGGCTCTGGGAGTGTGGTGCCTGGAAAACAACCTCCCACTCAATGTCAACAAAAGGAGATGATTGTGGACTTCAGGAAATAGCAGAGCGTGCACCCCCCCCCCCCCCCCCCCCCCATCTATGTCAATGGGACTGCAGTGGAGAAGGTGGAAAGCTTCAAGTTCCTTGGCGTACACATCACTGACAAACTGAAATGGACCACCCACACAGGACAATGTGGTGAAGAAGGCAGAAAAGAGCCTCTTCAACCTCAGGAGGCTGAAGAAATGTGGCTTGGCACCGAAAACCCACAAACTTTAACAGCTGCACAATTGAAAGCATCCTGTCGGGCTGTATCACCGCCTGGTACGGCAACTGCACCGACCGCAACGCTCTCCAGAGGGTGGTGTGGTCTGCCTAATGCATTAACGGGGGTAAACTACCTGCCCTCCAAGACACCTACAGCACCCGATGTTTTTGGAAGGCCAAAAAGATCATCAAGGACATCAACCACCTGAGCCACTGCCTCTTCACCCCTCTCATGAAGTGATTAGATTTTCAATTGCATTTCATTGATGTCAGAGTGATTTGAGGGACAACAGAGTGCTGAGTACCAGGCAGTTAGCAAGTTTGGCAGGTTACTAATGATAAGCAGCAGCATCAGAGCTTGGAGAAGCCTAATAACTGTGACTAAACGGTCATGTGGAATTTGACAGCCTTCATGACCAGTGACCGCTGGTGTTGCAGTAATACGGTCACCGCAACAGCCCTAGTTACATACAGCTGATGATTTGTGCATTGAAGTCCACAAGCGAAGCGAAGGAATATAACGTGGCTGTTATGAGTGAACTCTGTTTATGCGTGATTAGGGGTGTATTCATTCTGCCGATTCTGTTGAAAAACATTTCTTCAAAAGAAAGTAAACGGAACAAAACGGGGATAAACATACCTGAATTTGTCCAATAGAAACTTGTTTGCAACTGTTGGACTAATGATTACACCCCATATCAGCTAGATGTAGGCAAATGTGTGCAAGGCGGTATTGAATGTCACGGTTGGTCACCTCATTTGTCTCTCGAACTGTGTGCACCTACGTTTTAAACTTTCATTCATAGGCTAGGTTGTAGCAACCTCATGATGGGTATAGGGGAAATTTAAGTATCATGTAGTAGCCTAAACCTATCGCTGTTACATTGAACTGGGTGAATGGAATATGAATGAGTCATCCAATATGCTGTAATAGGAATAAGGCCATGGTTATGAAAATAAAATCATCCTCCCTCATCTTAAACGGCACTGTCCGCCACTGTGGTAGACATATAGGCCCTACGTGCACAGACAGGCAATCCAGTGGCGTTGTTGCCTCTGGAAATATGGTTTATTTTTGGTCAATTGCAAATTAGTTTCAATAAATCATTAAAAATAGCAAATTGTGAACCAAAAACTAACGTGATTAGGTCAAAACATTTTTTAAATGGATAAATAAAAAAATCTATCAATCACTGGCACCCTTGAGACCAATAAAAAATGTGTGTCGCACTGCCAAGTCAAACAGCTGCAAATGTGACTGTTTGGTCACAGTATCAAACCCTGATGTTTGACATTTGCCAGAAAGAGCTTCCCTCTCTAAAATGGTTAAAGCAACAGAAAAATCCAATGACTGGTTTGTATAAACCGTGCGGACTGCCTCTATGACCTCAATGTTGCAATTTACAACTGCTATTATCCTTGTACCATAGAGTGAACAGTGTCCTGACAAGACAACAACTTCTCTGAGCAAGGAAAAATCATGCATGAGCATCATTGATATGTAAAGTGCATTCATAAAGTATTCAGACCCCTTTACTTTTTCTACATTTTGTTACGTTACAGCCTTATTCTAAAATGTATTAAATTGTGTTTTTTTTCTCAATCTACACACAATACCCCATAATGACAAAGGAAAAACTTGTTTAGACATTGTTGCAAATGTATAAAAATCCTGAAATATACATTACATATACATACATTTACATAAGTATTCAGACCCTTTACTCAGCACTTTGTTGAAGCACCTTTAGCAGCAATTACAGCTAAAGCAATTACAGCATTCTTGGGTATGACGCTACAAGCTTGGCACACCTGTATATGGGGAGTTTCTCCCATTGTCCTCTGCAGATCCTCTCAAGCTCTGTCATGTTGGATGGGGAGAGTCGCTGCAATGCTATTTTCAGGTCTCTCCAAAGATGGTCGATCAGGTTCAAGTCCAGGTTCTGGCTGGGCCACTCAAGGACATTCAGAGACTTGTCACAAAGACACCCCTGCGTTGTCTTGGCTGTATGCTTAGGTTTGTTGTCCTGTTGGAA
This sequence comes from Salvelinus alpinus, assembly GCF_045679555.1. NCBI lineage: Eukaryota > Metazoa > Chordata > Actinopteri > Salmoniformes > Salmonidae > Salvelinus > Salvelinus alpinus. Next base: position 60,585,435 of record NC_092086.1, on the reverse strand, counting down.
GGTGAACCTTCGCCCCGAGTCTGAGGTCCTAAGCGCTCTAGAGCAGGTTTTCATCAAGGATCTCTCTGTACTTTGCTCTGTTCATCTTTGCCTCGAAGAAATAGTCTGGACAAAAATCTGGTTGCTAATGCTTTTTCGTTGCTAAGCAATCAAAGAATGGTTGCAATGAAGGCTGGCTAACATTCTTGTCACTTGCTAGCTAACAAGCTGTCGACAGCAAACAAAGATGTAAAACTCTCCAGCTGAAATGACAGCAAACTATCTGCATTTGTTTATTTTAGCTGTTTTCTTTTGACATCTCTTTGGATATATACAGTGCATTTGGAAAGTATTCAGGCACCTTGACTTTCTCCACATTTTGTTACGTTACTGCCTTATTCTAAAATTAATTAAATATATGTTTTTATCCTCAATCTACACATAATACCCCATAATGACAAAGCGAACACTGTTTTTATTTTATTTTGGCAAATGTATTAAAAATAAAAGGTGTGCCGTACACAAGTATTCAGACCCTTTGCTATGAGACTTGAGATTGAGCTCAGGTGCATCCTGTTTCCATTGATCATCCTTGAGATGATTCTACAACTTGAATGTAGTCCACCTGTGGTAAATTCAAATGATTGGACATGATTTGGAAAGGCACACACCTGTCTATATAAGGTCCCACAGTTGACTGTGCATGTCAGAGCAAAAACCAAGCCATGTGGTCGAAGGAATTCTCTGTAGAGCTCCAAGACAATTGTCTCGAGGCACAGATCTGGGGAAGGGTACCAAAAAATGTCTGCAGCATTGAAGGTCCCCATGAACAGTGGCCTCAATCATTCTTAAAAGGAAGAAGTTTGGAATCACCAAGACTCTTCCTAGAGCTGGCCGCCCAGCCAAACTAAGCAATCGGGGGAGAAGGGCTTTGGTCAGGGTGGTGACCAAGAACCTGATAGTCACTGACAGAGCTCCAGAGTTCATCTGTGGAGATGAGAACCTTCCAGAAAGACAACCAATCTCTGCAGCCCTTTATGGTAAAGTGGCCACATGGAAGCCACTCCTCAGTAAAAGGCACATGACAGCCCACTTGGAGTTTGCCAAAAGGAACCTAAAGAAGTCAGTTGTCGAACTGAAATGTGTCTATCGCATTTAACCCAACCCCTCTGAATCAGAGGTGCGGGGGGGGGGCTGCCTTAATCGACATCCACGTCTTCAGCGCTAGGGGAACAGTGGGTTAACTGCCTTGCTTAGGGGCAGAACGACAGATTTTTACCTTGTCAGCTCGGGGATTCGATCTAGCAACCATCCGTTTACTGGCTCAATGCTCTAACCACTAGGCTATCTGCCAGACCATGAGAAACAAGATTCTCTGGTCTGATGAATTCAAGATTTAACTTTTTGGCCTGAATACCATGTGTCACGTCTGGAGGAAACCTGGCACCATCCCTACGGTGAAGCATGGCGGTGGCAGTGTCATGCTGTGGGGATGCTTTTCAGTGGCAGGGACTGGGACACTAGGCAGGATTGAGGCAAAGATGAACAGAGCAAAGTACAGAGAGATCCTTGACGAAAACCTGCTCCAGAGCGCTCAGGACCTCAGACTGGGGCGAAGGTTCTCCTTCCAACAGGACAACGCAGGAGAGGCTTCAGGACAAGTCTCTGAATGTCCTTGAGTGGCCCAGCCAGAGCCCGGACTTCAACCTGATCGAACAACTCTGGAAATACCAGAGATACCATTTAATACATTTTAGAATAAGGCTGTTACATAACAAAATGTGGAAAAAGTCAAGGGGTCTGAATACTTTCCGAATGCACTGTATGTATTTTGTCACACATTCTAACTATTTTTAAAGTGAGATTTCCAATGCACTTTGTCTCTATATGGTTTTATATGTGCCATTTACAAGAGTAAAGGTATCAATGAGTAGAACTCCTCTAAAGTAAATAGTACCGCTCCTTTTTCACAAGTGCATTAACACCCAATTGAACACCATTGGAGACTGTACAGATAATAGTAAGGACTGTTTAGCAGGCAGAAAATGGTGCCCAATATTCATTCAATATCAGGGTTTATGAATGCATACCTGGTCCAGCTCTCTCTGTGTCTCCTCCTCCATCCGGCGGATGTCATCCATGGTTAGGTTCACCCAACGGTCTAGCCAGCAGAAGAGCTGCCGATGGAAATTAGTGAAGAGGCGCTTCTCTTGCTGCTCCAGGAGGGGGAGGGATGGAGGGCAGAAGAGGGGATATGAGAGTGTGGTGAGAGAGAGGGATATATTCTTATGGAACTCTTTTTCTAATTGTCATTGCACTGATCTTAAAGTGACTAGGTACAAACCTGCCTAATGACGACCTTTACCCTATTGTCTTCACCTGTCAAGTTCTTTTCCAATCATTGCAAATGAAAGGGAGGAGACAATGAGAGGATGTGTTTTTAAGCAATCGAGAGAGCTTAGAGCAGGGGTCCTCAACCTTTCTTACACAAGCAAGGCCCCACAATAGAATTTTCTTATTGATCCATCCTAAATCTAGTAGGGCATGTCAATCTGCTTTACATATATTAAAGAAAAAAAAAAAGATAATTGGAATGTACTACCACAAAGAGATCATGCAGGACAATTGATTTTTTGTTGGGATCTTTGAGGGCTCTCTCTCTGGTAGGGATATGCATTTTACAGTAGTTCAGAACCAGTTCAAGTGAAACGGTTCTTAAAACAAATTTCCAGTCTATATAACCCTGGAAATCTTTTCAATCTCCATTGAGTAAGGTAAATCTGCTTTTCATTTTTTTGTGCCTCATGTGGAATGATCTCCAAAACTCCCTAAAGTTGGTGCCTCTGTCAATTCAGGCAGATGTTACAGGACCTGTTTACTGAAGAATGCATTTGTTTCATATGATTGTGTTTTACTTTTCATGTTTGCGTTTCATGTATTGTGTAATTTTACGTGTATAGTGTTGGAATCGGCAAAACTTTGAACATTGAGATATTAAATGAATGATAGGAAATGAAAAAGACTTGGCTTTATGTCAGAAATTAATGGTTCTCTGAAGAAAGACAGATGGCTTCGGAATGTGTTGGGTGGACGAGAGGAGAGCAATGTGTGAAACAGGGGAGACAGATGGACATCTGTGAATTAGATGAAGGAGGGATTGAGGTCAGAGAGGGGAGAACAGATTCTCTTAAGGGAGTAATAAAGGTTTGGTATCCTGTTTATTCTCTTCCTGTAGAACCATAAAATGTAAGGATTGGAGAGAAGGAGGAGTGTTTTAAGTGGAGGTATATAACTGTGATGGTGAGAAATGTTTTGCTGTCTGAATACAGCTGTACAGAACCTTTGGGGATAATTAAACTTGGTTAAAGCTTGTCTAGTGTCCATGAGTTATTTACTCTGAAAAATAAAGAACCTAACAATAGTGTAATTGTTGTTTATTGATGTGTTCTTGCAGGGCTCATCTGCAAAAGAGACCGTGGTCCCAGCATGACTCCCTGGCTAAATAAAGGTTAAATATATACTACCAGTGACCAACATTTTCAGGTCGCAATTTGCTTTCATCTCATGTAATGATTTTCATGATATTGATCATTCTAAGCTAACTTTAATACGCAAAAGTTGCAATGTAAAAGCTAAGGTTCAGATAGCTGAATGCTAATGTTAGCTACTAACTAGTAGTTAATAATCTATGATGTTAGGAGAATGCAGAAATGATTTTGTTTAGCTTCGGAACTGCTCGGCAAATGACCGTAAGGCGCTACAGAGGGTACTGTGTACGGCCCAGTACATCAATGGGGCCAAGCTTCCTGACATCCAGGACCTATATACTCGGCAGTGTCAGAGTAAGGCCCACCCGGACTATTTACATTGACACCCCGCCCTTTGTTTTTACACTGCTGCTACTCGCTGTTTATTATCTATGCATAGTCACTTTACAAATTACCTCGACTAACCCAGCACATTATATGGTGCCGGAAGGGATGGGCTCTTAACCAACCGTGCTATTTCACATTGTAACTTATTTTGTACACAATGTTGCTGCTACCGTATTGTTATTTTACTGCTGCTCTTTAATTATTTTTTGTGGTATTTTTCTTAAAACTGGTTAAGGGCTTGTAAGTAAGCATTTCACTGTTGTATTCGGCGCATGTGACAAATGCAATTTGATTGACTCGGTACCAGTGCCCCCATGTATATAGCCTCGTTATTGTTATGCAAATGTATTGTGTGACTTTTTGATTGATTCGATTTTTTTTTTAACTTTAGTTTATTTAATAAATATTTTATTAACTTTATTTCTTGAACTGCATTGTTGGTTAAGGGCTTGTAAGTAAGCATTTAAGGGTAAGGTTATACCTGTTGTATTCGGTGCATGTGACAAATAACATTTGATTTGCTTGTGAATTGTTGCATTATTGACAAGTGAAATATGGTTTAGTTGCATTATTCAACAGTGTAAAATGTTTAACGTTAAAAGTTGTTGGCAAAGATGGCGCAGTGGTCTAAGGCACTGCGTAGCTGTGCCACTAGAGATCCTGGTTTGAGTTCAGGCTCTGTCACAGCCGGCCGCGAACGGGATACCCATGGGGCAGTGCACAATTGGCCCAGTGTCGTCCAGGTTTAAGGGAGGGTTTGGCCGGCATGGATGTTCTTGTCCTATCGCGCACTAGAGACTCCTGTAGCGGGCCAGGCTCAATGCACCATGACACAGTCGCCAGGTGTACGGTGTTTCCTCCAACACATTAGTGCGGCTGGCTTCCGGGTTAAGCGGGCATTGTGTCAAGAAGCAGCGCAGCTTGGCTGGGTTGTGTTTCAGAGGACGCAGGGGTCTCGGCATCGGCTTCTCCCGAGTCCGTACGGGAGTTGCAGAGATGGGACAAGACCAATTGTGGAGAAAAAGGGCTAAAAAAAATTATGTAAAAAAAAAAGACAAAATAAAAACAAGTTGTTGGCAAAGTTCAATAGTTTGTTAAATGCATGCTTACTGGCTTCTGTGATGTTCACTGTAAATTTGAGCTGCGCAGCAAGAATCTTGCGTTGCCAAGCCACATCCAAAGGTAAGAAAAGGTTGTAATTTCAATAGAAAAGTTTAAAATCTGGGGATCTGCGAAGAAGACGGTGCAGCAAAAAGTCTAGTGAATATAATGATGCTCTTAGCTCTTCTAAGCTCTTACCTTGTGAATAAAGTTCTCCACTCGTCCCTGCAGCCCCCACCAGCGGAAATGCACCGTTACAAGCTTATAGGCAGTCATATAGGGACAGTTACTGTTGTGGAGCTCCTTCTACACAGTAAAAGAGAGTGAAGGGGAGGAATGAGCGAGGCAAAGGATACCCAGATTTAACATGTAAATCACTTCTATTCAAAGCTAGATTTGGAAAACAAATATGCTTCTTGTACTTTGAAAATCTATGGTCAAATATGGTAAATTAAAACAGAACAAGTGTAATTTCAGACATGCCTTCCATCCTGGTCCCAGCGGTCCTCTTCCAGTTTTCTCCGAATGGAAGATGGCTGGGTCTTCCTCTGGCTTATAGTCCTAAATATGAAAACAGAGAAAAAGTATTTAATATGTATACATTTTACATATAGACTACAGTATGCATAGAATAAGGAATTAGACATGAACCTTCTTAAATGGTATAGAAAATCAAACATTTGGTCAGGGAGTTAATCAACTATGGTTTGCCAGTGCTGTGATAAGAAATGTGTTGTAAAACAATTAATTTGAAGTATTTATCTGCACCGTATGTTTATTAGCTAGCCAGACAGTTTTAGAAGAATGATTCCATTCCTATTAATCCTTAAGAGTCTATTGACACACCCATGTGTCAATCTAAGTAAAAACAATTTTAAAGTCCCATCAAAATCCTTCAGTTTATGCTAGGAGATATTTGTTTTTTGCATGCGCTACGCCTCAATCCCACCGCATCAGCCTGTGTCGGGCCTTCTGCATCTGCGGTGGAAGATGGCCGAGCTATAGCGGTGTTTGTCAGACCATGGGTCTTCTGACAAAAACATCTGTAGCGTCCAAACGGTCTACACAGTAAACTACGTCCACTCTACAGAAAGATGAGACCCCTTCAAGCCCCAAGGAACTCGTCTGAAATACAAATAAATGGAAGTATGGAGGTAGTTTAAGTGCGAACAAAATTAAATGGGGTTAAATGTGTGCAAAAAAGATATAAGAAAGCTCAGGAAATATTACATCTCCTAGATATAGGACAGACACTTTAAAACCATATGATTTATTTTTTGACTGTCTTCTTGCCATTTATGAACGTGTTATTCAATGCGTTTCTATGGACTATAGTAGTAAAGGCCAAATTCATAATTTTTGTTATACCTAAAAGGGTCCTAAAAGTCTAGATCCAAATAGCTAAATGATCCATGGTATGAATAGGGCTGTTACGAGTCATGACCGCAGTCAAATTCCACATGACAATTTTCTCATGGCTTCTGGAAGGAAATGCTTTCGGAATGCTCAACAGGTGTCACTCATTCAGCCGACAAACTGTCAACCGGTTCTCCCCATTAAGCAATGAGTCGGAGTCAGAGGCCGAGCCTTCTCTGGTCTCTCCTCCACAAGTTACGGGGTCTGAGCCGCCAAAGCCTCCCACCATTAGCTCTGACAAATTGAAAACCCTAGTCCTTAGCGACTCCATTACCCGCAGTATCAGACTTAAAGAGAATCATCCAGTGATCGTACACTGTTTACCAGGGGGCAGGGCTACCGACGTAAAGGCTAATCTGAAGATGGTGCTGGCTAATACCCTGACTACACCGCTCGCGTTGCAAAATACATTTTGGAATATATGTTATTCAAATATTGCGCACGCCAACGAGCGTCTGCGTTGCCAAGGGCTAAAATAGAAGTCATTCCTATTTCTGATGCAGATCGCGCTGCAAGTCCTGCCTCTCCCATCTCCTCATTGCCGGTTGTCGTGTTAATACTATGAAAGTGTAGATGCCCATCATCATATAAGTTCAAAGATGAAAAGGCCTTGAAGGTTGAGAGATGACGAGAAACGATTCTGTTGACTGTTTTATGTGTCGATTAATTGTCGGAGGAGAGGACCTTGTGCATTTCAGGTAAAATAACATCTCAATGTTTATATCCCAGAACAAATTAGCTAGCAACAGCAAGCTAGCTAATAGGACAAATTAGCTAGCAAGTGATCAAGCTAAATAAAAATTATTTTAAAAAACTATTCGGCCTCTCTCAAATCTCCCACACCTCTCAAAATGTTTTGAAAAAGCTGTTGCGCAGCAACTCAGTGCCTCCCTGAAGACAAACAATATACGAAATGCTTCAGTCTGGTTTTAGACCCCATCATAGCACTGAGACTGCACTCGTGAAGGTGGTAAATTACATTTTAATGGCGTCAGACCAAGGCTCTGCATCTGTCCTTGTGCTCCTAGACCTTAGTGCTGCTTTTGACACCATCGATAACAACATTCTTTTGATAGATTGGAAACGCAAATTGGTCTACATGGACAAGTTCTGGCCTAGTTTAGATCTTAACTGTCGGAAAGATATCAGTTTGTCTCTGTGGATGGTTTGTCCTCTGACAAATCAACTGTAAGTTTCGGTGTTCCTTAAGGTTCCGTTTTAGGACTACTATTGTTTCACTATATATTTTACCTCTTGGTGATGTCAACTGGTAACAATGTTAACTTTCACTGCTATGCGGATGATACACAGCTGTACATTTCGATGAAACATGGTGAAGTACCAAAATTGCCCTCCCTGGAAGCCTGTGTTTCAGACATAAGGAAGTGGATGGCAGCAAACGTTTTACTTTTAAATTCGGACAAAACAGAGATGCTAGTTCTAGGTACTAAGAAACAAAGAGATCTTCTGTTGGATCTGACAATCTTGATGGTTGTACTGTCTCAAATAAAAGCATGAAGGACCTTGGCGTTACTCTGGACCCTGATCTCTCTTTGATGAACATATCAAGACTATTTCAAGGACAGCTTTTTTCCATCTTCGTAACATTGCAAAAAATCTGAAACGTTGTCCAAAAATGATGCAGAAAAGTCAATCCATGCTTTTGCCACTTCTAGATTAGACTACTGTAATGATCTACTTTCCAGCTACCCGGATAACGCACTAAATAAACTTCAGTTAGTGATAAACACGACTGCTAGACTCTTGACTAGAACCAAAATAATGTATCATATTACTCCAGTGCTAGCCTCTCAATACTGGCTTCCTGTAAAGGCTAGGGCTGATTAAGATTTTACTGCTAACCTACACAGCATTACATGGACTTGCTCCTACCTATCTCTCCGATTTGGTCCTGCCGTACATACCTACACGTAGGCTACGAACACGAAAAGAAGGCCTCCTTATTGTCCCTAGAATTTCTAAGCAAACAGCTGGAGGCAGGGCTTTCTCCTATAGATCTCAATTTCTATGGAATGGTCTGCCTATCCATGTGAGAGACGCAGACTCGGTCTCAACCTTTAAGTCTATATTGAAGACTCATCTCTTCAGTAGGTCTTATGATTGAGTGTAGTCTGGCCCAGGGGTGTGAAGGTGAACGGAAAGGCACTGGAGCAACGAACTGCCCTTGCCGTCTCAGCCTGGCCGGTTCCCCTGTCTCCACCGGGATTCTCTGCCTCTAACCCTATTACAGGGGCTGAGTCACAAGCTTATAGGTGCTCTCCCATCCTGTCCCTAGGAAGGTGTGTCACTTGAGTGGGTTGAGTCACTGACATGATCTTCCTGTCCGGGTTTGGCTCCCCCCTCGGGTTTGTGCCGCGGGGGAGATCTTCGTGGCCTACACTCAGCCTCGTCTCAGGCTAGTAAGTTGGTGGTTGAAGATATCCCTGTATTGGTGTGAGGGCCGTGCATTGGGTGGGTGGGGTTATATCCTGCCTGGTTGGCCCTGTCCGGGTGTATCGTCAGATGGGGCCACAGTGTCTCCTGACCCCTCCTGTCTCAGCCTCCAGTATGTATGCTGCAATAGCTTGTGTCGGTGGGCTAGGGTCAGTCTTATGTCTGGAGCATTTCTCCTGTCTTATCCGGTGTTCTGTGTGAATTTAAGTATGCTCCCTCTAATATATTCTCTCTCCCCCTCCCTCTCCTCCCGGAGGAGCTGAGCCCTGGGACCATGCCTCAGGACTACCTGGCCCGATGACCCCTTGCTGTCCCCAGCCCACCTGGTAGTGCTGCTGCTCCAGTTTCAACTGTTCTGCCTGTGACTACCCTGATCTGTTCACCGGACGTGCAACCTTGTCCGGACCTGCTGTTTTCGACTCTACCGCACCTGCTGTCGGAAATCGGAAAGCTCGGCTATGAAAAGCCAACTGACATTTATTCCTGAGGTGCTGACCTGCTACACCCTCTACAACCACTGTGATGATTATTATTTTTACTGCTATTATTATTATAATAATACCCTGCTGGTCATCTATGAACGTTTGAACAGTGGTGGGCCGTCAGGGCCTGCAAGGCCTTCTCTGCTGGCCTAAACATCAGAATATAATTTTTTTTATTTTTTTTATATATTTTCCCACAAATATGTATTAAATTATTCCCCAGAGTAAGAGTTATACTCTTCATTTCATAGCTTTCCTCTTGGTTGCACTGCTTCCAGCCCCAGGTTGAGATTTGGAGGGCTGGTCTTTATGTTAGATCTTTTATCCAATCATATTCAGCCATCATGTGTTGCCAGGGGTCTAAAATCTGCCCTCAGGCCTTCAGAATCAACAGTGCGGGCGCTTGTAGCTTATAGTGAATGGAAATGAAAATTTAGTGTCAACCAATCAGCTTTAGAGTTGGCTATTGTACGCCTGCTAGCTGGCTCCAGTGTTACACAGGAGCCAGCTAGCAGGCGTAGTGCGTGCACGTCTTTTGATTGGATTACCAATATTGAGAGGCAGGTCCTATGGGCAGGTCTATGCAGATCTAGGAAACTGAATTTGATAAACGAATTAATTCACGTACTACTAAGCTGTTTTTTCAACCCACAATGGCGGAAGGAGGAGAAGATATCGATTTGGTCGAGGATATAATTATAACCATTATAGCCATTCTCAAGACGAACTTTTCAAGAAAAGTTAGACATTGTAAGGAGAGGTCGCCCGACGCCACAAAGCCTGTCACAGGCGGGAAAGCCACTTTCAAAGTTTCAACTACGAGCGCTGTCAATGGCTCACAGGCTCCGAGAAGCACTGCAAACTGTACTGCTGGGAATGCCTATTATTTGCAAGTGATCGATTTGGTGTTTGGAGCCACACTGGCTTTGCAAACTTGAGTTGTCTAACCAAGGCAGCAACGAGACTCCAAAGTACGGCTGGGCACTTACAAGCAATTGTGCTTTTGAAAACTTTTGGGGACACCGGAGTGGATCTACAGCTCAAAAAACAAGCGCACAGGGCAACAGAGCTGCACAATGAAAAGGTGAAGGGAAATATTGAAAAGACTCATTGATTGTGTCATGTTTTTGGGTAAACACTGTTTACCCAAAAATGTCAATTTGTCAATTTCAAGGTGACGCAACGCCTGGTTATACTGCGTTTCTGTCTAAATGTATAGTGTCTAGAGCCATGGCATCATAATGATGATAATAAGAGGTGGATTAATTCGGGCGGGACTGTGTAGTACCTCACTGAAGGCCCAGGCCCCAGGCCCACGGCACGCCACTGCGTTTGAACATCCTGGCCATATATTGTTATAATCTCAACCCAGCACAGCCAGAAGAGGACTGGCCACCCCTCAGATGACAATGGCACTGAGCATTTTAATAAAATGTTTTATGAGATTAGAGAACACTTTGGAAGGAATCTTAGACCATTCATTAATACAGAATCTTTTCAGTTAATTGATATCCTTTGTCTGTGCTTATGGACTGCCCTCCTCAATTCAAGGTACAGGTTTTCAATAGGGTTCAAGTCCGGAGACTGCAATGGCCATTGCAAAACTTTGATTTTGTGGTCAATAAATAATTTGTGGATTTTGATGCGTGCTTGGGGTTATCGTCTTGCTGGAAGATCCACTTGCAGCCAAGATTTTGCCTCCTGGCAGAGGCAACCAGGTTTTTTGGTTAAAATGTCCAGAGGGCTATACCACGTATGTAGCTAGATGTATCCAGGCTGGCTTCAGTTAGCTTCACATTCCAGCTCAGGCTTCATCCGTACTACGACAGTGGATAAGAATAATGGCTCCGGAGGAGATGGCTGCTGTTTTACGATCCCCTAACCAATTGTGCTATTGTGGTGTTTTTTCGCATTTATTTGTAACTTTCTTAAAGAATGTGAAATTTCAGAATAATTGTAGAGAGAATGATTTATTTCAGCTTTTATTTCTTTAATCACATTCTCAGTAGGTCAGAAGTTTACATGAAGTCAATTAGTATTTGGTAGCATTGCCTTTAAATTGTTTAACTTGGGTCAAACGTTTCAGGTAGCCTTCCACAAGCTTCCCACAATAAGTTGGGTGAATTGTGGCCCATTCTTCCTGACAGAGCTGGTGAAACTGAGTCAGGTTTGTAGGCCTCCTTGCTCGCACACGCTTTTTAAGTTCTGCTTACACATTTTCTATTGGATTGAGGTCAAGGCATTGTGATGGCCACTCCAATACCTTGGACTTTGTTGTCCTTAAGCCATTTTGACACAACTTCGGAATTATGCTTGGGGTCATTGTCCATTTGGAAGACCCATTTACGACCAAGCTTTAACTTCCTGACTGATGTCTTGAAATGTTGCTTCAATATATCCACGTAATATTCCTGCCTCATGATGCCATCTATTTTGTGAAGTGCACCAGTCCCTCCTGCAGCAAAGCACACCCACAACATGATGCTGCCGCCCCCGTGCTTCACGGTTGGGATGGTGTTCTTCGGCTTGCAAGCCTCCACCTTTTTCCTCCAAACATAACGATGGCCATTATGGCCAAACAGTTATATTTTTGTTTCATCAGACCAGAAGAATTTCTCCAAAAAGTACAATCTTTGTCCCCATGTGCAGTTGCAAACCGTAGTCTGGCTTTTTTATGGCAGTTTTGGAGCAATGGCTTCTTCCTTGCTGAGCGGCCTTTCAGGTTATGTCGATATAGGACTCATTTTACTGTGGGTATAGATACTTTTGTACCGGTTTCTTCCAGCGTCTTCACAAGGTCCTTTGCTGTTGTTCTGGGATTGATTTGCACTTTTTGCAGCAAATACGTTCTCTAGGAGAGAGACCTCCTTCCTGAGCGGTATGATGGCTGCGTGGTCCCATGGTGTTTATACTTGCGTACTATTGTTTGTACAGATGAACGTGGTACCTTCAGGCGTTTGGAAATTGCTCCCAAGGATGAACCAGACTTGTGGAGGTCTACACATTTTTGGCTGATTTCTTTTGATTTCCCATGATGTCAAGCAAAGAGGCACTGAGTTTGAAGGTAGGCCTTGAAATACATCCACAGGTACACCTCCAATTGACTCAAATGATGTCAATTAGCCTATCAGAAGCTTCTAAAGCCATGACATCATTTTCTGGAATTTTCCAAGCTGTTTAAAGGCACAGTCAACTTAGTGCATGTAAACTTCTGACCCACTGGAATTGTGATACAGTGAATTATAAGTGAAATAATCTGTCTGTAAACAATTGTTGGAAAAATGACATGTGTCATGCACAAAGTAGATGTCCTAACCGACTTGCCAATACTATAGTTTGTTAACAAGAAATTTGTGGAGTGGTTGAAAAACGGGTTTTAAATGACTCCAACCTAAGTGTATGTAAACTTCCGACTTCAACTGTATATACAGTACAAAAAATGTGTATATGCTATTGTGTGTGTGTATGCACCTAGGTTTGTATTGCTTCACAGTCCCCGCTGTTCCATTAGTTGTTTTTTAAATCTAATTTTACTGCTTGCATGAGTTACTTGATGTGGAATAGAGTTCCATGTAGTCATGGCTCTATTAAGTACTGTGTGCCTTCCATAGTCGGTTCTGGACTTGTGGACTGTGAAAAGACCTCGTGGTATGTCTTGACTGAACATGGAGTATAGGAGGTGACTGAGCATGCACCCCTGAGGGGCCCCCGTGCATGGGTGGTAAGGGTAGGCAACAACACATCTGCTACACTGATGCGCTACACGGTGGCCCTTGAGGGGTGCATGCTCAGTCCACTCCTGTACTCCATGTTAACTCACGACTCCAACACCATCATTAAGTTTGCCGATGACACAACAGCAGTAGGCCTGATCACTGACAACAACGAAACAGCCTATAGGGAGGAGGTCAGAGGCCTGGCTATGTGGTGCCAGAACAACAACCTCTCCCTCAACGTGCTCAAGACAAAGTAGATGATTGTGGACTACAGGAAAAGGAGGAAAGAACACGCCCCCATTCTCATTGACAGGGCTGTAGTGGAGCAGGTTGAGAGCTTCAAGTTCCTTGGTGTGCACATCACCAACAAACTATCATGGTCCAAGCACACCAAGACAGTCGTGAAGAGGGCACGACAAAGACTATTCCCCCTCAGGAGACTGAAAAGATTTGACATGGGTCCTCAGATCCTCAAAAAGTTCTACAACTGCACCATGGTGAGCATCACTCGAGCCAAGCTTCCAGCCATCCAGGACCTCTATACCAGGCGCTGTCAGAGGAAGGCCCTAAATATGGTCAAAGACTCCAGTCACCCTAGTCATAGACTGTGCTCTCTGCTACCAAGCGGTACCGCTCGCCAAGTCTAGGTCCAAAATGCTTCTTAACACTTCTTCTGCCTGCAATCCCATTAACGGGATGATATGACAACAGCCAGTGAAAGTGCAGGGCGCCAAATTAAAACAGAAATCTCATAATTAAAATTCCTCAAACATATATGTATCTTATACCATTTTAAAAAGGTAATATTGTTGTTAATCCCAACAAAGTGTCCGATTTCAAATAGGCTTTACAGCGAAAGCACCACAAACGATTATGTTAGGTCACCACAAACAGTCATTTTTCCAACCAAAGATAGGAGTCACAAAAAGCACAAATAGAGATAAAATGAATCACTAACCTTTGATGATCTTCATCAGATGACACTCATAGGACTTCATGTTACAAAATACATATATGTTTTGTTCGATAAAGCTCATATTTATATCCAAAAACCTCAGTTTACATTGGCGCCATGTTCAGAAATGCCTCCAAAATATCCGGAGAAATTGCAGAGAGCCACGTCAAATAACAGAAATACTCATCATAAACTTTGATGAAAAATACATGTTATTCATAGAATTAAAGATACACTTGTTCTTAATGCAACCGCTGTGTCAGATTTCAAAAAGCTTTACGGCAAAAGCACAATATTCAACCATCTGAGAACAGCCATACAGTTACCCCCCAAATTGTGCAGTCAACAACACTCATAAAAGCATTATAAATCTTCACTTACCTTTGCTGATCTTCGTCGGAATGCACTCCTAGGACTCCCACAAGAAATGTTCGTTTTGTTCGGTAATGTCCATTTATGTCCAAATAGCTATTTTTTTTGCGTGTTTGGTAAACAAATCCAAAGTCAGAAAGCGCGTTCACTAAAAGCTGGCAAAATGTCAAAAAGTTCCGTAACAGTCAGTGGAAACATGTCAAACAATGTATTGAATCAATCTTTAGCATGTTTTTAACATAAATCTTCAGTAACGTTCCAACCGGAGAATTACATTGACTTTAGATATGCGATGGAACAGAGCTCCCTCTCATGTGAACACGCATGGTCAGAGCATGGCCAGGTCATGGTAGACCTGACTATTTCCTGTCTCCTTCGGCCCCACTTCACAGTAGAGGCATCAGACAAGGTTCTACAGACTGCAAACTCATCCATATCCCACTGTTTGTTCAATAGGGGCTGTGTTGAAAATCTACCAACCTCAGAATTCCCACTTCCTGTTTGGATTTTTTCTCAGGTTTTTGCCTGCCATATGAGTTCTGTTATACTCACAGACATCATTCAAACAGTTTTAGAAACTTCAGAGTGTTTTCTATCCTATATGAATAATAATATGCATATATTAGCAACTGGGACTGAGGAGCAGGCAGTTTACTATGGGCACCTCTGTGCACCAAGCTACTCAATACGGCCCCTGCAGCCATAAGAAGTTAACAGCTTCTACCCCCAAGCTATAAGACTCCTGAACAGCTAATCAAATGGCTACCCAGACTACTTGCATTGCCCCCCCCCCCCCCCCCTCTTTTACACTGTTGCTACTCTGTTTATCATCTATGCAGTCACTTTAACTCTACCAACATGTACATATTGCCTCAATTATCTCGACTAACCGGAGTCCCCGCACATTGTACCAGTACCCCTGTATATAGCCTCACTATTGTTATGTTACTGCTGCACTTGAATTATTATTATTTATTTTTTTTACTTAACCTCACTAGGGTATGTGGGACGGTAGCGTCCCACCTCGTCAACAGCCAGTGAAACTGCAGGGCGCCAAATTCAAAACAGAAATCCCATAATTTAAATTCCTCAAACATACAAGTATTTTACACCATTTTAAAGATACACTTGTTGTAAATCCAGCCAAAGTGTCCGATTTCAAAAAGGTTTTACGACGAAAGCACACTAAACGATTATGTTAGGTTTGAGCCAAGTCACTGAAAAAGACAGCCATTTTTCCAGCCAAAGAGAGGAGTAACAAAAAGCAGAAAGAGATAAAATGAAATCACTAACCTTTGATGATCTTCAGATGACACTCATAGGACTTCATGTTACACAATACATGTATGTTTTGTTCGGTAAAGTTCAGAGCGCCAAATTCTAATTAATTACTATAAAAATTACTATAAAAATCTAACTTTCATTAAATCATACATGAAAGATACCAAATTGAAGCCACACTGGTTGTGATTCCAGCCAACGTGTCAGAATTCAAATAGGCTTTTCGGCGAAAGCAAACAATGCTATTATCTGAGGATAGCACCATTGTAAACAAAGAGAGAGAAGCATATTTCAACCCTGCAGGCGCGACACAAAACGCAGAAATAAAAATATAATTCATGCCTTACCTATGACGAGCTTCTGTTGTTGGCACTCCAATATGTCCCATAAACATCACAAATGGTCCTTTTGTTCGATTAATTCCGTCGATATATATCTAAAATGTGAATTGATTTGGCGCGTTTGATCCAGAAAAACACCGTTTCCAAATTGTGAAACGTGACTACAAAATATCTCAAAGGTTACCTGTAAACTTTGCCCAAGAATTTCAAACTACTTTTGTAATACAACTTTAGGTATTTTTTTTACGTAAATAATTGGTCAAATAGAAGACGGGATGATCTGTGTTCAATACAGGATTAAAACCAACTGTAGCTAGCTTTCTGGTCATGCGCTTCTAACAAACAGGACACTTCGAGTGACCCTCCAAGATGGCCGTACTTCTTCATTACACAAAGGAATAACCTCAACCAATTTCTAAAGACTGTTGATATCCAGTGGAAGCGGTAGGAACTGCAAGAAGGTCCCTTAGAAATCTGGTTTCCCAATGAAAATCAATTGAAAAGAGTGACCTCACAAAACAAAAAATCTGAATGGTTTGTCCTCGGGGTTTCGCCTGCTACATAAGTTCTGTTATACTCACAGACATGATTCAAACAGTTTTAGAAACTTCAGAGTGTTTTCTATCCAACACTACTAATAATATGCATATCTTATCTTCTGGGGATGAGTAGCTGGCAGTTTAATTTGGGAATGCTTTTCACCCAAAATTCCGAATGCTGCCCCCTACCCAAGAGAAGTTAACCAACAATGAAGTTAAGAAAAATAAGTGTTAAGGGCTTGTAAGTAGGCATTTCACTGTAAGGTCTACCTACACCTGTTCTATCGGCGCATGTGACAAATAACATTTGATTTGATATTGCACGTCCGCCTGCAGCTTGTAACTGCGCGTGCAGTTAGCAAGTGGCTAGTCAAAAACACTTAATTGAGACAATGCTGAAACATCAATCCAGGTTTGAGCGATTGACAACTTTTCTTTCAATTGATTTCGGCAAAAACAAATTGTATCTAGCAAATTCAGCAGGCTATGATGTGAAAAAGGCTATTAGAAGTGCCATCTTTCTTTTATTACGTATCGTTATTGGCTTATCAATGCACACGGCACTTTTTTCCTCCCACTCTTATAGATAAAATATTTTTTGAATGTCATAGAAGTTTTACTGTGCGTGAACTTTCAAATGCATTCTGTCATTACTAAATATGCAATTTGATATTTTAAATCACTTTTTTTTTTACACAAAAAATAAATAAATTCAGTCATCTTCCTCAAATTAAATGGATGATGACACAATGTTTACGAGAGTGAGGGATTCTGATCAGTGTCGCAGCTCAGACACTTCATTCAGGATAAATGGAATTAGCCTGCCCCGGAGCAGGTTAGTTCTGAAGCATTCATTGCCATAGAAATGTACCTGGCTAAAAGGTGAGCCACTTTTGTGGTACCAGTTACCCCGAACTTTGTATTTGGATTCATTAGGGATCCCCATTAGCTCATCACAATCCCCGCTGTTTGGTGCACAAATTTGTTTACATTCCTGTTAGTGAGCATTTCTCCTTAAAAAAAAAATCCATCCACTTGACAGGTGTGGCAGATCAAGAAGCTGATTAAACAGCAGGATCATTACACAGGTGCACCTTGTGCTGCGGGAAATAAAAGGCCATTCTAAAATGTGTACTTTGGTTACACCACACATTGTAATGCTGACTGCAGGATGTCCACCTCAGCTGTTGCCAGAGAATTGAATGTTAATTTCTCTACCATAAGCCACCTCCGTCGTTTTAGAGAATTTGGCAATACGTCCAACCATCCGCACAACCGCAGACCGTGTGTGTGAGCGGTTTGCTTATGTAAACGTTGTAGACAGAGTGCCCCATGGTGGCGGTGGGGTTATGGTATGGGCAGGCATAAGCTATGGACAACGAACACAATCGCATTTTATCGATCGCAATTTGAATGCACAGAGATACCGTGACGAGATCCTGAGACCTATTGTCATGTCATTCATCCGCCTCCATCACCTTATGTTTCAGCATGATAATGCACGGCCCCATGTCACTTCAGTGCAGCTTTTGACATCATCGATCATAGTCTGCTGCTGGAAAAACGTGTGTTATGGCTTTACACCCCTTGCTATAATGTGAATAAAGAGTTACCTGTCTAACAGAACACAGAGGGTGTTCTTTAATGGAAGCCTCTCAAACATAATCCAGGAAGAATGCGGTATTCCCCAGGGAAGCTGTTTAGGCTACTTTACTAACGACATGCCACTGGCTTTGAGTAACGCCAGTGTGTCTATGTATGCGGATGCCTCAACACTATACACGTCAGCTACTACAGCGACTGAAATGACTGCAACACTTAACAAAGAGCTGTAGTTAGTTTCGGAATGGGTAGCAAGGAATAAGCTAGTCCTAAATATTTCCAAAACTAAAAGCATTATATTTGGGACAAATATTTCACTAAACCTTAAACTATGTCTCGTAATGAATGATGTGGAAAGTGAGCAAGTTGAGGTGACTAAATTGCTTGGAGTAACCCTGGAATGTAAATTGTCATGGTCATGGTCAAAACATATTGATACAACAGTAGCTAAGATGGAGAGAAGTATGTCCATATTAAAGCGCTGCTCTGAGTTAACACTTAACACTACGTTATGGTCATTCAAAGACTATTTTTACTTGGGAAAAAGGATGACTGTGCGGGACCTTAAACAAGGCCCACAGGAACAGTGGAAGCAAAATAGCTCCAAAACAACAAAGATCCACCACCATATTTTACAGTAGGTATGGGGTTATTTTCTGCTTGTGAATCCTTATTTTGATGACATACCCACCACTGGTGTGCATGGTTAAAGAGCTCTACTTTCATGTCATCCTACAAATGAAAAAAACCTGGCGTTTGCTTCACGGCATTGGCACTTGGACTGGAACCGGTGCTATGGTCAGATCACATGACACTAGACCTCTTTGGACCTGCACACCCGTGGTGGGTTTGGTGTTAAAGGATGCATAAGCAGAAAATAACCCCATACCTACTGTAAAATATGGTGGTGGATCTTTGATGTTGTTATGAGGCTATTTTACTTCCACTGGTCCTGGGCCACTTGGTAAGGTCAATGCCATCATGAACTTTACCCAGTACCAGGACATTTTAGCCAAAAACCTGGTTGGCTCTGCCAGGATGCTGAAACTCAAGACAAATGTGGATCTTCCAGCAAGACAATAACCCCCAGCACACATCAAAATCTACAAAAATGGTCTCACAGTCCACGGACTTGACCACGGCAGGGCCGGTGTTATGGATTTTACTGAGTTACAGCCTTAGGGCTCAAAGTGGAGAAGAGATTGACTTCATCGCTACTTGTTTTTATAAGAAGCGTTGACAAGCTGAATGCACCGAGGTGTCTGTTTAAAATACTAGCACAGCTCAGACACCCATGCATACCCCACAAGACATGCCACCAGAGGTCTCTTCACAATCCAAGAACAGACTATGGAAGGCGCACAGTACTACATAGAGCCATGACTACATGGAACTCTAATCCACATCAGGAAAACTGATGCAAGCAGTCGAATCTGATTTTTTTTAAACATCTTATGGAACAGCAGGGACTGTGAAGAGGCACACACACAGGCGCTAGCACATGCACTTTACACAAACACACGTAAAATGTAATATTGTTGTATGGTGGTATTATACATTTTGTATTATAGATATGTAGTGGAGTAATAATGCTATATGATGTACAGTTTTATTTTTTGCTTAATGTGTAATGTAAGTGCCTTAATGTGTTTGTACCCCAGGAAGAGTAGCTGCCTTTGCAGCAGCTAACGGGAATCCCTAATAAAAAGAAAAACAAATGTAACCTACTTTTTTAAGTGATTTGTTTGACAATCAGATGAAAACATCATGACTGGCTGAGTTCATGCAACATTAAAAAAGGTAATACATTTTTACAGTACATTTTTTAATTCCATATCTACTATAAAACAAATTGTAAAAAATTAGGTCCAGTGAAGAAAATGTACCCCCTATGTAAATCAAAGGCCCATCCAAATGATTCATTATGGCGCTGGCCCTGAACCCCATTGAAAACTTGAGGTTTGAATTGAAGAGGACAATCCATAAGCGCAGACGAAGTATATCAAGGATCCGGAAAGATATTGTATGGAAGAATGTTCTAAGATCACTCACATTTCATTTGTTTTTTTAAGGATCAGTGCTGTTATCCTCGCAAGGTTAGGTAATGAAAAGGTATTTAAAAACCGGGGTGCCAATAATTTCAACCCTTATTTTTTGGGGAAAAAATATTACTTGTTAAACAAAATTGTTAAGTAATTGTTAAGTACAAAATAATTATTATTTATTTGATAGTCTTTTTTGCACATCTTTATCAAAGATGCCAATAATTTTATACCGAGTGTACACCACCGGTCAAAAGTTTTAGAACACCTACTCATTAAAAAAAAAAGTTTATTCTACATTGTAGAATAATAGTGAAGACATCAAAACTATGAAATAACACACATGGAATCATATAGTAACCAAAAAGTGTTGAAACAAATCAAGATATACTTTATATTTGAAATTCTTCAAAGTAGCCACCCTTTGCCATGGTGACAACTTCGCACTCTCTAAACCAGCTTCATGAGGTAGTCACCTGGAATGCATTTCAATTAACAGGTGTGCCTGTTAATTTGTGGAATCTCTTATCTTCTTAATGCGTTTGAGCCAATCAGTTGTGTTGTGACAAGGTAGGGGGTATACAGAAGATAGCCCTATTTGGTAAAAGACCAAGTCCATATTATTGCAAGATCAGCTCAAATAAGCAAAGAGAAATGACAGCCCATCATTACTTTAAGACATTAAGGTCAGTCAATACGGAACATCAAGAACTTTGAAAGTTTCTCAAAGTGCAGTCGCAAAAACCATCAAGCGCTATGATGAAACTGGCTCTCATGAGGCCCGCCACAAGAATGGAAGACCCAGAGTTACCTCTGCTGCAGAGGATACGTTCATTAGAGTTACCAGCCTCAGAAATTGCAGCCCAAATAAATGCTTCAGAGTTCAAGTAACAGACACATCAACTGTTCAGAGGAGACTGTGTGAACTAGGCCTTCATGGTCGAATTCCTGCAAAGAAACCACTACTAAAAGGACACCATTAAGAAGAAACTTGCTTGGGCCAAGAACCACGAGCAATGGACATTAGACCACTGGAAAATTTGCCCTTTGGTCTGGAGTCCAAATTTTATATTTTTGGTTCCAGCTGCCATGTCTTTGTGAGACGCGGTGTGGGTGAACGGATGATCTCCGCATGTGTATTTCCCACCGTAACGCATGGAGGAGGTGTTATGGTGTGGGGGGTGCTTTGCTGGTGACACTGTCTGATTTATTTAGAATTCAAGGCACACTTAACCAGCATGGCTACCAAAGCATTCTGCAGCGATACATCATCCCATCTCTGGCTTACGCTTAGTGGGACTATCATTTGTTTTTTAACAGGACAATGACCCAACACACCTCCAGGCTGTGTAAGG
Organism: Salvelinus alpinus; assembly: GCF_045679555.1. Classification (NCBI taxonomy): domain Eukaryota; kingdom Metazoa; phylum Chordata; class Actinopteri; order Salmoniformes; family Salmonidae; genus Salvelinus; species Salvelinus alpinus. The sequence continues at coordinate 60,563,925 of NC_092086.1, read as the reverse complement.
GCTATTTTACCAAGAAGGAGAGTGATGGTGTGCTGCATCAGATGGCTTGGTCTCCACAATCCCCGACCTCAACAAAAGGGATTAGTCGGACCGCAGAGTGAAGGAAAAGCAGCCAACAAGTGCTCAGCATATGTGGGAACTCCTGGAAAAGCATTCCAGGTGAAACTGGTTGAGAGAATGCCAAGAGTGTGCAAAGCTGTCATTAAGGCAAAGGGTGGCTATTTGAAGAATCTCAAATATATTTTGATTTGTTTAACACCGTTTTGCTTACTACATGATTCCATGTGTGTTATTTCATAGTTTTGATGTCTTCACTACTTTTCTACAATGTAGAAAATATAAAAAATAAAGAAAAACCCTTGAAAGAGTAGGTGTTATAAAACTTTTGACCAGTACTGTATATGGTTGAGGGGGAAGCTGATGTAACTATCTTGACTTTCAACAGCAAGTTCTGAAACAAAGCTCCAGGACAAGAATTTCAGAGGAGCAGAAGGCCGTTTAGTCAGGATAACCCTGAAAAAAAAGCAACTGTTACAGCCAAGTTTGCTACGATGCACTCGAATGGTAAGACAAAGTGGCCCTGACACATGAATATTGCACCTCTGCTGGAGTTCAAATGAGACATTTTTCAGTTTAATTGTGCTGCCCAAACTCAGTTTCCACTTCCATCAACTAGGGATGTAAAACAACTGTTTACTGTTAAGTTCGGAACCACCTCTTCAATGTTGGGTGATTATCTTCATCTCACTTTAACCTAAATGAAATTACTTTTTTTTTTTAATGATACTTAAACTTTTAAATTTGTCTCATCTTTACTGACTTACAGGTGCAAGAAGGGCTTTGAATGTGGATGGGTTGTCAGGTTCTCATAAAAAAGTTCGACATTAAATATAAATAGTTTATAAATTTGACAGCAGCTCCCAGGTTGAAGATCCCTGCAGCTATACATTGTTCATTTACAAAATCATGACATCAAAAACAAACAGAACAAGAGGTTTGATGTTTTTGGGGTAAGATGAGGTAAGACAGTGGTCCTAGCCTCATTATGTAATTTTCAACAATTAAGGAACGCATTTAATTTCTTGAAGTTACAAAATCAGCAATAGGACATTTTATGGTTTTAAAAATCAATTTTCAACAGAAATAATTCATTTCCTCTAGAGGGGGTCTCTAAAAGGAACTTACCACATCATCAACTTGTGATCGGTCAGCGATGTCAATTGGAACAACCTCAGCCTCCTCCCATTCCTCTGGGGAAAGACTATGGGGCTTCAAAGAGAAAGTGAGGGGGACTGATACTGTTAACACGTTTCCACAGGTGTAATAACAGATTAGGGGAAAAAATTACATTACATATATCTTGATAAATGCAACAGAGTTCATTATCTCGGCATAAATTCATGCAGATTATATTGGTAAAGACATTGCAATTCGAGAAGATTCTGAATTTCAGAATGATATTTAGTTTTATTATTGCCCAATCCCAATACTGTGTTAAGTCCACATTAGTGTAATAATTACTCGGGGGGGGGAAATTAAGAAATTCTCACATTTTCTGTGGTCCCCATGTCTAGTTTGTGCCAGGTCTCAATCTTAATGAAAAAGTCATCCTTCATGTATTCATTCTGCGAAAAGAAAAATAAGTAAAAATGTCTGCATAATGTATACACGCACACTGTAAACAAAAAAAAAAGGTATTATAAATGAAAAACACTTACGGTCACAACTGCATGATCCCAGATTTACAGCAAGACGAACAAGGTAGATAGGGGAAAAAGAGAAAAGAAATAGGAAGATACGTGATAATAGAACATTAAGGATGTTTCTACTAAAACTTTACCACAGCAGTATAATTAGCCACACATACGAATCCAAGCTATAAATCAATTACAAGTTATTTTTGGAGCTAGATACACCAAAGTTGGTGCACATATTCTTACTATATTGCTGTGCTTCTAAAAATCAAGTTAGATTGGATCGTGCCCATCTCTCCCATTTATTTGGGATTGAGGTTAATAGCGGAATCTAAACTCGTCCTATTTTTAGGACCCTGTCTTTCAAAGAATTCGTAAAAAATCCTTAACTTCACAGATCTTCATCGTAAAGGGTTTAAACACTGTTTCCCATGCTTGTTCAATGAACCATAAACAATTAATGAACATGCACCTGTCGAACGGTCGTTAAGACACTAACAGCTTACAGACAGTAGGCAATTAAGGTCACAGTTATGAAAACTTAGGACACTAAAGAGGCCGTTCTACTGACTCTGAAAAACACCAAAAGAAAGATGCCCAGGGTCCCTGCTCATCTGTGTGAACATGTCTTAGGCATGCTGCAAACAGGCATGAGGACTGCAGATGTGGCCAGGGCAATACATTGCAATGTCCGTACTGTGAGACGCCTAAGACAGCGCTACAGGGAGACAGGACGGACAGCTGATCGTCCTCGCAGCGGCAGACCATGTGTAACAACACCTGCACAGGATCAGTACATCTGAATATCACACCTGCGGGACAGGTACAGGATGGCAACAACTGCCCGAGTTACACCAGGAATGCACAATCCCTCCATCAGTGCTCAGACTTTCCGCAACAGGCTGAGAGAGGCTGGACTGAGGGCTTTTAGGCCTGTTGTAAGGCAGGTCCTCACCAGACATCACCGGCAACAACGTCGCCTATGGGCACAAACCCATCGTCGCTGGACCAGACAGGACTGGCAAAAAGTGCTCTTCACTGACGAGTCGCGGTTTTGTCTCACCAGGGGTGATGGTCGGAGTCGCGATTATCGCCGAAGGAATGAGCGTTACACCAAGGCCTGTACTCTGGAGCGGGATCGATTTGGAGGTGGAGGGTCCGTCATGGTCTGGGGCGGTGTGTCACAGCATCATCGGACTGAGATTGTTGTCATTGCAGGCAATCTCAACGCTGTGTGTTACAGGGAAGACATCCTCCTCCCTCATGTGGTACCCTTCCTGCAGGCTCATCCTGACATGACCCTCCAGCATGACAATGCCACCAGCCATACTGCTCGTTCTGTGCGTGATTTCCTGCAAAACAGGAATGTCAGTGTTCTGTCATGGCCAGCGAAGAGCCCGGATCGCAATCCCATTGAGCACGTCTGGGACCTGTTGGATTGGAGGGTGAGGGCTAGGGCCATTCCCCCCAGAAATGTCCGGGAACTTGCAGGTGCCTTGGTGGAAGAGTGAGGTAACATTTCACAGCAAGAACTGGCAAATCTGGTGCAGTCCATGAGGAAGAGATGCACTGCAGTACTTAATGCAGCTGGTGGCCACACCAGATACTGACTGTTACTTTTGACCCCTCCCCCCTATGTTCAGGGACATATTATTCCATTTCTGTTAGTCACATGTCTGTGGAACTTGTTCAGTTTATGTCTCAGTTGTTGAATCTTGTTATGTTCATACAAATATTTACAGGTTAAGTTTGCTGAAAATAAACGCAGTTGACAGTGAGAGGATGTTTAGATTTTAGTTTGACAGTGAGAAGAGTTTAGATAATAGTATGTAGGTAAAACACTATTATTGCACACAGAGTGAGTCCATGCCACTTATTATATGACTTGTTAAGCACATTTTTACTCCTGAACTTATTTAGGATTGCCATAACAAAGGTGGTGGATACTTATTGACACATGACATTTCAGCTTTTCATTTAATACATTTGTATAAAAAAATTACACTTATACATTATGAGGTATTGTGTGTAGGCCAGTGACAATCAATTTTAAATACAGGCTATAACAACAAAATGCGGAAAAAGTTCCGGTGTGTGAACACTTTCTGAAGGCACTGTATAAGCTAACTCATTACAGACCGTTCCCCATCAGACTGTCACTGCTCCATCATGTGTGTGCCACACAGACACTTTAGTCCTGCATCGGGTCGGATACCCACGGTTCCCCGCGGGTGATCAGCAACAAAAAAAAAAGAATCCACTGGTTGGTGGAATGAAAACATTATTTCAACCCGTGGGTCAGTTCGCGGTTCCGAACAATTACATTGCGGGCCGAAAACATTTTAAATCAAGATAATGAACCTTAAAAACCCAGGAGCTTGATGCACTTCCTTTCTGTGAGCGGCAAGGCAGACATAAGGCTATCAGCCACACACGCATTGAGTTTGTGTGGAGCCGGGAACTGTCCCTTATTTATGTGATGCTAAAACTTTCCATTTTGTCCACGCAGAGAGCTTATGGTCCCCTCTCCCCACGTGAGAATATGACACATTGCCAAGTTCACTTTCCCTGAATAGCCTAGCTCACAGGAAAATTGCTAACATAGGCCGAACCAGAGAAATAAAAAGGTTATATAGGCTACAAGATCAGTGGAAACAGGTGCTGCGCGAGTGAAATCCCCAGTTTGGAAGGACAACAACGCGGTAGATGGAGACAGCTTGCACAAAGTGCAAGCAGGTAGGCCAATTTGTTTTGATAATTAAGTTAATTATTACATTCATTCAGGCTTTCATTCATTAGACCATATAGTGTAAACCGGTTCATCTGGTAAAAGCTTGAGTAGTCTAAATAAATATTGCCTATTTCCGCAGACAATATTTGATTCAGGGAATAATTTATTCAAGTTTGAATTAAGCCTAAACTATTTGATTATCTAAACAATATTGAATGTAAGGGTAGGCCTATTGTTTTGTTATGTCGATTATAGGCTTTCATTAGGTAAAGGCTAATTAGAAGGCTATTTTTCTCAAAGTGATTTGAGTGATGCATCACATTATGAAAAGATTTCGTTCTTAATTTTTATGCAAATGTTGAATAGACAGGCAGACAAGTTTACTCAAGCAAGAAAGAAGAATAGTAGTAATAATTATTATTATAATAAAGCCTACTACTCTGGAACATATAAACAATTAAACAAATTGATGTTATATGACGGGTAACGGATCAGCTCTCGGGAATAATTATATGTGTCAGGTTGCAAATAAAAATCTGTCCCGATGTCTGGTATCGGGCTCGGAATTGATGTGGCCGGCGTGGAACAGGCGCAACTCCAAAACACTGACCAGTGCAGGACTCCAACATACACATCTGTTCCACGCTGAAGCTCCACCATAAGGAATATTAGAACATATCTGCCTGCACTTAGCCTCTGCCCAGGCTTTCAAAAACATTATGCTTAGTCATGATTCATCCAGTTGGTGCATTCGATTTTGAGCTATAGCAAAACTTTTGTTAAAGCATTTTGTTTTTCACACATTTTTGGGGTTACGATACCATCCTATATCACAATGTTTTATGGGTACATAATCACAATAGGACAAAGGTTGACATTGCCCAAACCTATAGATGACTGCTTTTTTCGAGAAGAAATTGTGACCACAGAATCAGAGAAAACCAGATGCTATGAATATTATTCACGAGATAACTTGAGCTGGAAACTCAATCAAACCCCTCACACACACACACAGTCCTGAACACTCACTGGTGCGACAATAGGGGTAGGCATTCCAAGCTTTCTCGTGGAAGACAAGGGCTCCCTCTGGAGCAAACATCTGGATGAAACTGGGTACCTTGCTGTAAGGGTGAGAGGATAGAATGGATTCATTCATGCAACAAAAACAGTTATGAGTTACTGTTTTAACACAAAATGTACTCCAAGTAGGGTTCTTATACTTTCAACACAGGTGGAAGGAATCAACACAATCAGTAAATAAAATGTAAAAAATTGTCGCTAATGGTAAAAGTAATTGAAAGTTCTACATACTCAACTAGCTAGCTACCCTCTGACTGAAGCCATTTTCCAGTGACAATGGTTTGTTCTGTATTGGGATTTCCATCAAACTATTTTTATGCAAAGTCCTCTTGTACCCCAAAACTTCCTTGAACTGCAAAGCATGTATTGGGGACCAGCGTTTATCACCGTTTGAGGTGTGGAAAGCCCAGCTCACACTTTTATGATGTGGTTTTCTAGGTCTACAAGTTGACAAAAAAAAGCTACTCATAATAGGTTGTGTTCAATACACTGCAACTGTTACAAAAGGGGGGAAGTGATCAGTTCTCTCTGGCTACAGATATGCATTTTGACAGACAGGCAAAATGTGTGAATGTGTAATTACACTTTAACCCGGCACTTAGTAGAGATCGTTTATTTCTTTTTATGAAATGAGAAAAAATATGCCCGGCACTTGACATGGTTGGATAGAATTAGAGTAGGCCTAATAATCACATGGATGATGTTAAGCCAAGTGATATACAGATAAGTGTTTCCTTTATTTTGGCAGTTGAGTAAATGAGGGATACAAAAGTATAACGAAAGCAGGTGCTTCAACACAGGTGTGGTTCCTGAGTCAATTAACATCTCATTATTAGAGTCAAGTATTAAAAAGCCCAGTTGCCCATTAGTTTTGGCAACCATGGCTAGAAGAGGAGATCTCTGTGACTTTAAAAGAGGGGTCTCAAAGGAGCATAGGGGGTTTAAAGGGTGTGTGTGTCTCAGTCACCAGACCCTAACCTAATTTAACTTTTAGCCTGCGATAAGAGTTTTCCACCACCACCAAAACACCAAATGATGGAATTTCTCCAGGAATAATGGTGTTCCATCCCTCCTATAGAGTTCCAGACACTTGTAGAATCTATGCCAAGGGGCAATGAAGCTGTTCTGGCGGCTCGTGGTGGCCAAATGCCCTTCAAGACACTTTTTGTTGGCGTTTCCTTTATTTTGTCAGTTACCTGTATATAATGTGCATGATGCAGTGGAAATTGTGATATATATTTTAATGGAATTAGCTAAGTAAATTTAGAGTCATGTGGTGCTTTGTTGTGTTGGCCTACCAGCGAAAAAAAAGCTGAATAAATTACAGAGCTCGGTCATTTCCAATAAGTAGTATGGGTGGGGCTCGGTCTATGAGTTTGTTTGAAACATGATATGGTGGTTACCACTTTATTATATATCCCCTTAACCATACTCTCATCATGTACACTTTCCACTTCCAATCTGCGAAATGTTGGCTAGAGAGATAGAGTGGGAACGTTTAACCACTCATTAGAAAACGTTCACATGTAGCGTATTGAAACCTAATTCATCTAAAAAATTCTAAAATGTTCAATTCCAACACCCTATTTCACTAGTCTATAACGTCAACTACTTCGAAACAAATGTATTTTGTAAATGACGCTGCTAGCTTAGATTATCCAAAATGATCGTTGTACAATGCCAAAACTGAACTGTTTCACTCCATTTTTCTTGTTCTGATTGTAAAAATGCATAGGTTAGCCTAATGTTTTCTTGCTCACCTAATAGGAAAATGTTAATATAGATTGCTACGCTTCCAAAAAAATGAAATACATTAAATCCCTACCTGTTGAGAAGTATTTACATCCCTAGCAGAATGCATCTTGCAGCGTTTTTTACACTTTGAAGTAGGCTAATAGTGAAGTATGCTCATTGCATGTAATAGAAAAAAGGAGAGCAAATGTGTAGGACAGATCCACCAGATGTATTTTTCCAGATGTACTCACCTGTGTATGTGGTAGATCTTGTGCGTGTATTGGCCTTTCTCTCCATCCTTTTCATATGGTTCATTTCGAAGCACTTCAATACCCTCTCCTCCTCCAGTGTTATTCTTGCTAGCCTCAGCAACAGAGAACAGCTGGCCGACCTGGTACTGTAAATGAGTGAAGACGTTACATAAGTATGTATGTGTAGCTAATGTAGCCAGCCTCCCACCAGCTTAATCAGTTCACAGCATGAGAAATAAGACACGGAAGTTGGTATTCGATGTGGTAGATGCTGAATTACACTGAACAAAAATGCAACAATTTCAAAGATTTTACTGAGTTAAGAGTTCAGATAAGGAGATCAGTTAATTGAAATACATTCATTAGGCCCTAATCTATGGATTGAACATGACTGGGAATACAGATATGCATCAGTTGGTCACATACACCTTAACAAAAAGGTAGGGGTGTGGATCAGAAAACGAGTCAGTATCTGGTATGACCAGCATTTGCTTCATGCAGCGCAACATCTCCTTACTTACTTACCCTATTTTTTTTATTGCAGTGTCATGTACACGTTTAAAGTGGGGTTTAAATACAAAACAAAACTGACAATACAACATTCCTAACAGTTACATACCAAAAAAACACAACAAAAAAAACGTTAAAAAGACTAGCCTGCTGGCCTTATTGAGTCGATAGGAACATTAGTCCGAGCTATTTAGGAGGGATATCACACCTGGCACAAATGATTGTCTAGTTCTGTTTTTCCTGCTGAGGGGTGCCCTATACCTGCGCCCAGAGGGGAGTAGTTCAAAGTCCAGGTACAGGGGGTGGCTTGGGTCTAAAATGATTTTGAGCCTTGCAGAGGGCCCTGACCTTAAAGATCTCATCCAGGCCTGTCTGACTCCAAGCACCTTGCTTGCTGTGGTGATAATCCTTCTCAGTATATTTCTCTGGCTGACAGTGGCATTGCCAAACCAACAAACAAACATACTAATTCCACTGATTTCAAAACTTGATCCTCCAGAGAGGGGAGAGCAACAGTTCCACTACAAAATCAAAAAAATTAAAAGCCACGTTCGACAGGATTACCAACACAGAATGACAAGCTCAAATAGACAAAAGCCTTCTAAATGGCAGACCAATCCGAACTCATCTCTCAGCATGTCCAGCGACTCATTATCTCAGCCAATCATGGCTAGTGGGAAGGTTCCCAACTTTTTCTGTGGCTTAACCAACAAGGCTGGTAATAACCATTTTATTAGTATTTACAGATTGCATGCAAGTTTGTTATTTAGACACGTGAAAGTTCACATGTTCGAGAAGGCATTTCTGACAACAAAAAACACATTTTGATAAAACACATTTTATTACGTTCAAACGGCTCTCCTGTGAAGTCGTGACTTGCGACATATGCCTAGTTTCCTGAATTGGGTCACATATTTAGCCAAGGAGCACGTTCTGATTGGCGAGTGAGGGGTAAGCCTCGACACACCCAAAACTGGTTTATTCATCAAAACCCATCCCTTTCAAATCAAATTGTATTGGTCACATACACATGATTAGCAGATGTTATTGTGAGTGTAGCTTAATGCTTGTGCTTCTAGTTCCGACAGTGCAGCAATATCTAATAAGTAATCTAAGCATAGTTTCCTAAGGACTAGAAGCGAGGTGACCCCCTCTGTCGGTGCCATCTTGGTAATTCGCGCCACTGCCAGCAACTGCGCCAATAACTGTGGTGGTGAAAATAGCTAAACTATTTGACCCCCTCAAACCTACAGCGCTACCGCTTAGATTTACCACTGCATTAGGTTTGTTAAAATAGAGGCCATAGAGTTCATCAGGCTGTTGTTTGTGGCCTGTGGAATGTTCTTCCACTCTTCAATGGCTATGCGAAGATGCTGGATATTGGCAGGAACTGGAACACTCTGTCGTACACGTCAATCCAGAGCTTCCCAAACATGCTCAAAGGGTGACATGTCTGGTGAGTATGCAGGCCATTGAAGAACTGTGACATTTTAAGCTTCTAGGAATTGTGTACAGTTCCTTGAGACATGAGGCTGTGTATTATCATGTTGAAACATTAGGTGATTGTGGTGGATAAACAGCATGACAATGGCCCTCGGGATCTCGTCACGGTGTCTGTGCATTCAAATTGCCATCGATAAAATGCAATTGTGTTCATTGTCCGTAGCTTATGCCTGTCCATACCATAACCCCACCGCCACCATGGGGCACTCTGTTCACAACGATGACATTAGTAAATCACTCACCCACACGATGTCATCTGCCCAGTACAGTTGAAACCCGGGATTCATCCATGAAGAGCACACTTCTCCAGCATGCCAGTGGCCATCGAAAGTGAGCATTTGCCCACTGAAGTCAATTATGAAGAGCATGCAGATGAGATTCCCTGAGACGTTTTCTGACAGTTTGTGCATAAAATTCTTTGGTTGTGCAAACCCAGTTTCATCAGCTATCCATGTTGCTGATATCAGACGACCACACAGGTGAAGAAGATGGATGTGGAGGTCCTGGGCTGGCATGGTTACACGTGGTCTGCAGTTGTGAGGCCAGTTGGACGTACTGCCAAATTCTCTAAAACATTGGAGGCGGCTTATGGTAGAGAAATTAACATTAAATTCTCTGGCAACAGCTCTGTTGGACATTCGTGCAGTCAGCATGCCAAATGCTCGCTTCCTCAAAACATCTGTGGCCTTGTGTTGCATGACAAAACTGCATATTTTAGAGGCTTTTTATTGTCCCCAGCACAAGGTGCACCTGTATAATTATCATGCTGTTAAATACGATTCTTGATATGCCACACCTGTCAGGTGGATGGATTATCTTGGCAAAATTGAAATGCTCACTAACAGGGATCTAAACAAATGTGTGCACAAAATTTGCGAGAACTTTTTGTACCTATGGAAACATTTTGGGATCTTATTATGAAACATGGACCCACAACGTCACATTTTACGTTTATATTTTTGTTCAGTGTATGTGTTTGGCTAAACGAAATATTGAATCCATGCTCTTACCTCTTCAACTGAACAGGGCAACAGCACTTGGCTATCAAGAGATGGAGGATAAAGAAAAAGGGACATACAAGTCAATACAATTGGCTAAGTAGTTATTGTGTTAACATTAAGAGTTTACTCAACTCCACGATATGTTGAGTAAAGTCTGCTTTCCGGACCATAGTATGGTATCATCAGTTCGTGCTATAGTAGATTACATTCCACACGTTAGCATCGCCGCTAGCTTGCTACGAACAACCAAGGACAGGTTCGAAATTGACTATCCGTAGAGCCGCTATCGCGTTCGCTATCTAGAGACAATGGCTAGCTAACGTTAGCTATACTTCTACACTAAGTAACGTCAGCTAGCTAGCTATCACCGATCATTCAACATTTCTGAAAACCTGTCATCGGCTCAAGGAGTGCCATATTGTAGTGATATCTACCTATGCATGTCCCACAATTGCGAGTTACATTAGCTAGTCTAATAGACAGCCAGTATTAACGAACACAAACATTGACATAGCTTGACTAACGTTAACTAGCTGAAGCTGGGTGGCTACCGTAGTAGCTAGCCAGCCGCTAACCAAATCACAGCTTCAAATTCCTCCTTGCATTAGCTATGTTATGCATTAAATAACACATTTTTATATATTGTGGTAACGATTAAGAGTCATGATGGACGCTATGATATAAATATAATTCGCGTGCATAATGTACTCACTATTCCTTTATGAGTACCATCCCGAACGTGGACTGAACTGCTTCTTCTTTAAATGTGTATTGAAGGATCACAACTAAGGCGCATATACCGCCCCCTACTGTACTGGATGGCTTGTGTACATCGCCGCGGGCCTCACAGTGTCTCGCATGTGGGCGTGCTGGCAGCATATAGCAGCTTTTCGATTGTGCAAAAAGAATTCAGCAGAGCAAGTTTGTATGAAGGTCTTGTTATTAAATGGGTAAATAGTGTAATCCATTTTCCATGTCATGAATTTATTCACAGATAAATAGTAATATGCTCTAAACCGAACTGGTGACAAACACACTTTGCTGCCCTGTTTCCAATCGTCCACATGGCTGGGTGAACCTATTCAAGTAAGTAAATACTTTTCAAAAATGTTAAAACAAATGATGTATTATTAGCTAACTAGCTACAGTGCAGGCTAACTCAAATTAGCTAGCTAGTTGGCTAGCTAGCTATCTAGCCAACTTCACATACTGTATAGATAGCTAGCTAAGTGAATGAAATATCACAATCTACCTACAGTTGAAGTCGGAAGTTTACATACACCTTAGCCAAATACATTTAAACTCAGTTTTTCACAATTCCTCACATTTAATCCTAGTAAAAATTCCCTGTTTTAGGTCAGTGAGGATCACCACTTTATTTTAAGAATGTGAAATGTCAGAATAATAGTAAAGAATGATTTATTTCAGCTTTTATTTCTTTAATCACATTCCCAGTGTTTCAGAAGTTTACATACACTCACAATTAGTATTTGGTAGCATTGCCTTTAAATTGTTTAACTTGGGTCAAATGTTTCATGTAGCCTTCCACAAGCTTCCCACAATAAGTTGGGTGAATTTTGGCCCATTCCTCCTGACAGCGCTGGTGTAACTGAGTCAGGTTTGTAGGCCTCCTTGCTCGTACACGCTTTTTCAGTTCTGCCCACAAATTTTCTATAAGATTGAGGTCAGGGCTTTGTGATGGCCAATCCAATACCTTGACTTTGTTGTCCTTAAGCCATTTTGACACAACTTTGGAAGTATGCTTGGGGTCATTGTGCATTTGGAAACTATTTGCGACCAAGCTTTAACTTCCTGACTGATGTCTTGAGATGTTGCTTCAATACATCCACATAATTTTCCTGCCTCATGATGCCATCTATTTTGTAAAGTGCACCAGTCCCTCCTGCAGCAAAGCACCCCCACAACATGATGCTGCCACCCCCGTGCTTCACGGTTGGGATGGTGTTCTTTGGCTTGCAAGCCTCCCCCTTTTTCCTCCAAAAATAACGATGGTCATTATGGCCAAACAGTTCTATTTTTGTTTCATCAGACCAAAGGACATTTCTCCAAAAAGTACGATCTTTGTCCCCATGTGCAGTTGCAAACCGTAGTCTGGCTTTTTTATGGCGATTTTGGAGCAGTGGCTTCTTCCTTGCTGAGCGGCCTTTCAGGTTATGTCGATATAGGACTCGTTTTACTGTAGATATAGATAATTTTGTACCTGTTTCCTCCAGCATCTTCACAAGGTCCTTTGCTGTTGTTCTGGGATTGATTTGCACTTTTCGCACCAAAGTACATTAATCTCTAGGAAACAGAACGCATCTCCTTCCTGAGCGGTATGACGGCTGCATGGTCCCATGGTGTTTATACTTGCGTACTATTGTTTGTACAGATGAACGTGGTACCTTCAGGCATTTGAAAATTGTTCCCAAGGATGAACCAGACTTGCGGAGGTCTACAGTTCTTTTTCTGAGGTCTTGGCTGATTTCTTTTGATTTTCCCATGATGTCAAGAAAAGAGGCATTGAAATACATCCACAGGTACCTCTCCAATTGACTCGAATGATGTCAATTAGCCTATCAGAAGCTTCTAAAGCCATGACATCGTTTTCTGGAATTTTCCAAGCTGTTTAAAGGCACAGTCAACTTAGTGTATGTAAACTTCTGACCCACTGGAATAGTGATACAGTGAATTATAAGTGAAATAATCTGTCTGTAAACAATTGTTGGAAAAATGACTTGTGTCATGCACAAAGTAGATGTCCTAACCGACTTGCCAAAACTATAGTTTGTTAACAAGAAATTTGTGGAGTGGTTGAAAAACGAGTTTTGATGACTCCAACCTAAGTGTATGTAAACTTCCGACTTCAACTGTACAAGAACACACACATACATGTAATAGTGCCAGACATGCACACAAACTTATACAGTTGGCATTGCTGTTATGATTTTAGGTGTCCTGACAGGCCAGGCAGCAGGCTGTTAGCCAACCTGCCAGCTTAGTGGAGTCTGCCAATAGCACAGTCAGTGTAGTCAGCTCAGCCATCCCCATTGAGACTGTGTCTGTGCCTCGACCTAGGTTGGGCAAAACTAAACATGGCGGTGTTCGCCTTAGCAATCTCACTAGGATAAAGACCTCCTCCATTCCTGCCATTATTGAAAGAGATCGTGATACCTCACATCTCAAAATAGGGTTACTTAATGTTAGATCCCTCACTTCAAAGGCAGTTATAGTCAATTAACTAATCACTGATCATAATCTTGATGTGATTGGCCTGACTGAAACATGGCTTAAGCCTGATGAATTTACTGTGTTAAATGAGGCCTCACCTCCTGGTTACACTAGTGACCATATCCCCCGTGCATCCCGCAAAGGCGGAGGTGTTGCTAACATTTACGATAGCAAATTTCAATTTACAAAAAAAAAAATGACGTTTTCGTCTTTTGAGCTTCTAGTCATGAAATCTATGCAGCCTACTCAATCACTTTTTATAGCTACTGTTTATAGGCCTCCTGGGCCATATACAGCGTTCCTCTCTGAGTTCCCTGAATTCCTATCAGACCTTGTAGTCATAGCAGATCATATTTTAATTTTTGGTGATTTTAATATTCATATGAAGAAGTCCACAGACCCACTCCAAAAGTATTTCGGAGCCATCATCGACTCAGTGGGTTTTGTCCAACATGTCTCTGGACCTACTCACTGCCACAGTCATACTCTGGACCTAGTTTTGTCCCATGGAATAAATGTTGTAGATCTTAATGTTTTTCCTCATAATCCTGGACTGTCGGACCACCATTTTATTACGTTTGCAATCGCAACAAATAATCTGCTCAGACCCCAACCAGGGAGCATCAAAAGTCGTGCTATAAATTCTCAGACAACACAAAAATTCCTTGACGCCCTTCCAGACTCCTTCTGCCTACCCAAGGACGTCAGAGGACAAAAATCAGTTAACCACCTAACTGAGGAACTCAATTTAACCTTGCGCAATACCCTAGATGCAGTTGCACCCCTAAAAACAAAAAACATTTGTCATAAGAAACTAGCTCCCTGGTATACAGAAAATACCCGAGCTTTGAAGCAAGCTTCCAGAAAATTGGAACGGAAATGGCGCCACACCAAACTGGAAGTCTTCCGACTAGCTTGGAAAGACAGTACCGTGCAGTACCGAAGAGCCCTCACTGCTGCTCGATCATCCTACTTTTCCAACTTAATTGAGGAAAATAAGAACAATCCAAAATTTATTTTTGATACTGTTGCAAAGCTAACTAAAAAGCAGCATTCCCCAAGAGAGGATGGCTTTCACTTCAGCAGTAATAAATTCATGAACTTCTTTGAGGAAAAAATAATGATCATTAGAAAGCAAATTACGGACTCCTCTTTAAATCTGCATATTCCTCCAGGGCTTAGCTGTCCTGGATCTGCACAGCTCTGCCAGGGCCTGGGATCGGGAGAGACACTTAAGTGTTTTAGTACTATATCTCTTGACACAATGATGAAAATAATCATGGCCTCTAAACCTTCAAGCTGCATACTGGATCCTATTCCTACTAAACTACTGAAAGAGCTGCTTCCTGTGCTTGGCCCTCCTATGTTGAACATAATAAACGGCTCTCTATTCACCGGATGTGTACCAAACTCACTAAAAGTGGCAGTAATAAAGCCTCTCTTGAAAAAGCCAAACCTTGACCCGGAAAATATAAAAAACTATCGGCCTATATCGAATCTTCCATTCCTCTCAAACATTTTAGAAAAAGCTGTTGCGCAGCAACTCACTGCCTTCCTGAAGACAAACAATGTATACGAAATGCTTCAGTCTGGTTTTAGACCCCATCATAGCACTGAGACTGCACTTGTGAAGGTGGTAAATTACCTTTTAATGGCGTCAGACCGAGGCTCTGCATCTGTCCTCGTGCTACTAGACCTTAGTGCTGCCTTTGACACCATCGATCACCACATTCTTTTGGAGAGACTGGAAACCCAAATTGGTCTACACGGACAAGTTCTGGCCTGGTTTAGATCTTACCTGTCGGAAAGATATCAGTTTGTCTCTGTGAATGGTTTGTCCTCTGACAAATCAACTATACATTTCGGTGTTCCACAAGGTTCCGTTTTAGGACCACTATTGTTTTCACTATATATTTTACCTCTTGGGGATGTTATTCGAAAACATAATGTTAACTTTCACTGCTATGCGGATGACACACAGCTGTACATTTCAATGAAACATGGTGAAGCCCCAAAATTGCCCTCGCTAGAAGCCTGTGTTTCAGACATAAGGAAGTGGATGGCTGCAAACGTTCTACTTTTAAACTCGGACAAAACAGAGATGCTTGTTCTAGGTCCCAAGAAACAAAGAGATCTTCTGTTAAATCTGACAATTAATCTTGATGGTTGTAAAGTCGTCTCAAATAAAACTGTGAAGGACCTCGGCGTTACTCTTGACCCTGATCTCTCTTTTGACGAACATATCAAGACTGTTTCAAGGACAGCTTTTTTCCATCTACGTAACATTGCAAAAATCTGAAATTTTCTGTCCAAAAATGATGCAGAAAAATTAATCCATGCATTTGTTACTTCTAGGTTAGACTACTGCAATGCTCTACTTTCCGGCTACCCGGATAAAGCACTAAATAAACTTCAGTTAGTGCTAAATACGGCTGCTAGAATCCTGACTAGAACCAAGAAATTTGATCATATTACTCCAGTGCTAGCTTCCCTACACTGGCTTCCTGTTAAGGCAAGGGCTGATTTCAAGGTTTTACTGTTAACCTATAAAGCGTTACATGGGCTTGCTCCTACCTATCTTTCCGAGTTGGTCCTGCCGTACATACCTATACGTACGCTACGGTCACAAGACGCAGGCCTCCTAATTGTCCCTAGAATTTCTAAGCAAACAGCGGGAGGCAGGGCTTTCTCCTATAGATCTCAATTTTTATGGAACGGTCTGCCTACCCATGTGAGAGACGCAGACTCGGTCTCAACCTTTAAGTCTTTACTGAAGACTTATCTCTTCAGTAGGTCATATGATTGAGTGTAGTCTGGCCCAGGAGTGTGAAGGTGAACGGAAAGGCTCTGGAGCAACGAACCGCCCTTGCTGTCTCTGCCTGGCCGGTTCCCCTCTATCCACTGGGATTCTCTGCCTCTAACCCTATTACAGGGGCTGAGTCACTGGCTTACTGGTGCTCTTTCATGCCGTCCCTGGGAGGGGTGCGTCACTTGAGTGGGTTGAGTTACTGACGTGATCTTCCTGTCTGGGTTGGCGCCCCCCCCTTGGTTTGTGCTGTGGTGGAGATCTTTGTGGGCTATACTCGGCCTTGTCTCAGGATTGTAAGTTGGTGGTTGAAGATATCCCTCTAGTGGTGTGGGGGCTGTGCTTTGGCAAAGTGGGTGGGGTTATATCCTTCCTGTTTGGCCCTGTCCGGGGGTTTCTTCTGATGGGGCCACAGTGTCTCCTGACCCCTCCTGTCTCAGCCTCCAGTATTTATGCTGCAGTAGTTTATGTGTCGGGGGGCTAGGGTCAGTTGGTTATACCTGGAGTACTTCTCCTATCTTATCCAGTGTCCTGTGTGAATTTAAGTATGCTCTCTCTAATTCTCTCGTTCTCTCTTTCTTTCTCTCTCTCGGAGAACCTGAGCCCTAGGACCATACGTCATGGCAAACCGGGCATGATGACTCCTTGCTGTCCCCAGTCCGCCTGGCCTTGCTGCTATTCCAGTTTCAGCTGTTCTGCCTGCGGTTATGGAACCCCTACCTGTCCCAGACCTGCTGTTTTCAACTCTTAATGATCGGCTATGAAAAGCCAACTGATATTTATTCCTGATTATTATTTGACCATGCTTGTCATTTATGAACATTTTGAAAATCTTGGCTCTCTCTAATTCTCTCTTTCTTTCTCTCTCTCGGAGGACCTGAGCCCTAGGACCATACGTCAGGACTACCGGGCATGATGACTCCTTGCTGTCCCCAGTCCACCTGGCCTTGCTGCTATTCCAGTTTCAACTGTTCTGCCTGCGGTTATGGAACCGCCACCTGTCCCAGACCTGCTATTTTCAACTCTTAATGATCGGCTATGAAAAGCCAACTGAAAATTATTCATGATTATTATTTGACCATGCTTGTCACTTATGAATATTTTGAACATCTTGGCATAGTTCTGTTATAATCTCCACCCGGCACAGCCAGAAGAGGACTGGCCACCCCTCATAGCCTGGTTCCTCTCTAGGTTTCTTCCTAGGTTTTGGCCTTTCTAGGGAGTTTTTCCTAGCCACCGTGCTTCTACACCTGCATTGCTTGCTGTTTGGGGTTTTAGGCTGGGTTTCTGTACAGCACTTCGAGATATTAGCTGATGTACGAAGGGCTATATAAAATAAACTTGATTTGATTTGATGTCCTTTGTTTTAAATAAAATAAAAAAATGTTGCATTGTTATTTGCTGTTTTCTTCTGTCTTCCTTTTTTCTCTTTAGTTCATTCTCTTGGTTGTTGGTGTGTTGGGGGGGGGGTTGTTGGGGGTGGGGAATGGAATTAATTGTATTTTTTATTTTTTTAAATCTTCCTGGGGGGGGGACTGTGGTAGGGGTCTCGAATGGTTGAGGGACAGCTATTGGGGAACTGTGGGGGGATCTTGGAGGGTTCGGGTTCACGTTTTTTGTCCTGGTGGTAGATCGGTCAACATGCCCTTGAGCAGGGCATTGACCCTGGATGCTTTTGTGTGTCACTTTGAATAGGAATCTGTTGGTGGATGACTGCCTCACTGCAAGTATATTGTATGTTTCGAATATTCAATAAATAATTACAAAAAATATATATGTTTTTCCCCCTCATCAATCTACACACATCAATTTTACAAATAAAAAACTTTAATATCACATGTACATACACTACCGGTCAAAAGTTTTAGAACATCTACTCATTCAAGGGTTTTTATTTTATTTTTACTATTTTCTACATTGTAGAATAATAGTGAAGACATCAAAACTATGAAATAATACATATGGAATCATGTAGTGACCAAAAAGTGTTAAACAAATCAATTCTTCAAATAGCCACCCTTTGCCTTGATGACAGCTTTGCACACTCTTGGCATTCTCTCAACCAGCTTCACCTGGAATGCTTTTTCAACATGTCTTGAAGGAGGTCCCACATATAATAAGCACTTGTTGGATGCTTTTCCTTCATTCAGCGGTCTGACTCATCCCAAGCCACAGACCTTCATGTCTTAAAGTAATGATGGACTGTCGTTTCTCTTTGCTTATTTAAGCTGTTCTAGCCATAATATGGACTTGGTCTTTTACCAAATAGGGCTATCTTTAGTATAACCTGCTCCCTTGTCACAACACAACTGATTTTCTCAAATGCATTAAGAAGAAAATAAATTCCACAAATGAACTTTTAACAAGACACAGCTATTTTCTGGTCTGTGTTGTGTAATGAGGAGCAACCAGACGCTGCACTTGACACATTTATGAAATGGCTTATTACTAATAAACACGCAACCATTAAGAAAATGACTGTAAAAACTGTTAAATCCCCTTGGATTGATGAGGAATTGAAAAATTGTATGGAGATGGATGAAGCAAAAGGTATGGCAAATAAGTCTGGCAGCCCAATTGACTGGCAAACGCAGTGCAAATTAAAGAAACCATGTGACTAAGCTAAAAAAAAAAAAAACTACTATGAAACAAAGATGAATGATAGTAAAATGCTTTGGAGCACCTTAAATGAAACTGAGGAAAAAAGCCAACTCTGCTCCATCGTTCATTGAATCAGATGGCTCATTTATCACAAAAGCCACTGATATTGCCAAATTGTCACGGTTGTTATAATGAACGGACCAAGGCGCAGCGTGATTAGGGTTCCACATATTTTATTTAGTGAAACTAATAAACAAAACAATAAACAAACAATGACCGTGAAGTAACGTAGTGCTAGAAAACACTAACACAAAACAATAACCCACAAACACAGGTGGGGAAAAGGGATACCTAAATATGATCCCCAATCAGAGGCAAAGATTACCAGCTGCCTCTAATTGGGAACCATATTAACACCAACATAGAAATAGACATACTAGAACACCCCCCTAGTCACACCCTGACCTACAACAGCATAGAGAACCAAGGGCTCTCTATGGTCATGGCGTGACACAACTACTTTAATGACTTTTTCATTGGCAAGATAAGCAAACTTAGGGATGACATGCCAGCAACAAACGCTGACACTACACATCCAAGTGTATCGGACCGAATTATCAAAGACAAGAATTGTTCCGTAAAGTCAGCGTGGAAGAGGTGAAAAAATTATTGTTGTCTATCAACAATGACAAGCCACCGGCGTCTGACAATCTGGATGGAAAATGACTGAGGATAATAGCGGACGATATTGCCACTCCTATTTGCCACATCTTCAATTTAAGCCTACTACAAAGTGTGTGCCCTCAGGCATGGAGGGAAACTAAAGTCATTCCGCTACCCAAGAATAGTAAAGCCCCCCTTACTGGCTCAAATAGCCAACCAATCAGCCTGTTACCAACCCTTAGTAAACTTCTGGGAAAAAATGTGTTTGACCAGATACAATGCTATTTCACAGTAAACAAAAGACTTTCAGCACACATATAGGGAAGGACACTCAACAAGCACGGCACTTACACAAATGACTGATGATTGGCTGAAAGAAAATTATAAATGATTGTGGGGGCTGTCTTGTTAGACTTCAGTGCAGCTCTTGACATTATCGATCAGTCTGCTGCTGAAAAAACTTTGTGTTATGCTTTACACCCCTTGCTATAATGTGGATAAAGAGTTACTTGTCAAACAGAACACAGAGGGTGTTCTTTAATTGAAGCCTCTCAAACATAATCCAGGTAGAATCAGGAATTCCCCAGGGCAGCTGTTTAGGTCCCTTGCTTTTTTCAATCTTTACTAACGACATGCCACGGGCTTTGAGTAAGGCCAGTGTGTCTATGTATGCGGATGAATCAACACTATACACATCAGCTACTACAGTGACTGAAATGACTGCAACACTTAACAAAGAGCTGCAGTTATTTAACTTATGGCTGCATCCCGCTACCGGGATCGATATGACAGCAGTCAGTAAAAGTGCAGGGCGCCAAATTCAAACAACAGAAATCTCAAAATTAAAATTTCTCAAACATACATGTGTCTTATATCATTTTAAAGGTAATCTTGTTGTTAATCCCACCAAAGTGTCCGATTTCAAATATGCTTTTCAGCGAAAGCACTACAAACGATTATGTTAGGTCACCACCAAACCACAATAAGCACAGCCATTTTTCCAGCGAAAGATAGCTTTCACAAAAAGCAGAAATAGAGATAAAATTAATCACTAACCTTTGATTATTGTCATCAGATGACACTCATAGGACTTCATGTTACACAATACATGCATGTTTTGTTTGATAAAGTTCATATTTATAACAAAATATCTGAGTTTACATTGGTACATTACATTCACTAGTTCCAAAAACATCAAGTGATTTTGCATAGCCACATCGTTTCAACAGAAATACTCATCATAAATGTAGATGATAATACAAGTTATAAACATGGAATTATAGATATACCTCTCCTTAATGCAACCGCTGTGTCACTTTTTTTTTAATTACGGAAAAAGCAAATCATGCAATAATCTGAGACGGAGCTCAGAACAATAGCCAAATTAGCCACCATGTTGGGGTCAACAGAAACCAGAAAATACATGATAAATGTTTCCTTACCTTTGATGAACTTCATCAGAATGCAGTCCTAGGAATCCCAGGTCCACAATAAATGCTTGATTTGTTCGATAATGTCCGTTATTTATGTCCAATTAGCTACTTTGGTTAGCGCGTTAGCGGTAAACAATTCCAAAGTCACAAAGCGCATCCACTATAACGTGACGAAATGTCCAAAAGTTCCGTAACAGTCAGTAGAAACATGTCAAACGATGTACTGAATCAATCTTTAGAATGTTGTTAACATACATCTTGAATAACGTTCCAACCGGAGAATTAGATTGACTTCAGAAGAGCGGTGGAACGGAGGTCCTCCTCATGTGAAGGCGCGTGTTCAATGCGTGGTCACCTCATGGCAGTGATTACTAATTCCTGTCTCCTTCGGCCCCCCTTCACATTAGAGTCATCAGACAAAGTTGTATTGACTGTTGACATCTAGTGGAAGCCGTAGGACGTGAAAACTCATCAATATCTCGCTGTAATTTCAATGAGAGCTTGGTTGAAAATCTGCCACCTCAAAAACAATTCAAACAGGAAGTGGAACTTCTCAGGTTTTTGCCTGCCATATGAATTCTGTTATACTCACAGACATAATTCAAACAGTTTTAGAAACGTCAGAGTGTTTTCTATCCAGTTCGAATAATACTATGCATATATTAGCAACTGGGACTGAGGAGTTGCTAATATATGCATAGTGCACCTTTCATCCAAGCTACTCAATACTGCCCCTGCAGCCATAAGAAGTTAAGGAATAAGTTAGCCCTCAATATTTCCAAAACTAAAAGCATTGTATTTGGGACAAATAATTCACTAAACTCTAAACCTCAACTACATCTCGTAATGAATGATGTGGAAAGTGAGCAAGTTGAAGTACCATGACAGAAGTATTCAGACTCTTTGCTATGAGACTGAATATTGCAGGAGTGGCTTCGTGACAAGTCTCCGAATGTCCTTGAGTGGCCCAGCCAGAGCCCGGACTTGAATCCGATCAAACATCTCTGGAGAGACTTGAAAATAGCTGTGGCAGCGTCGCTCTCCATCCAACCTACAGAGCTTGAGAGGATCTGCAGAGAAGAATGGGAGAAACTCCCCAAATACAGGTGTGCCAAGCTTGTCGCATCATACCAAAGAAGACTACTCAGTACTTTGTTGAAGCACCTTTGGCAGCGATTACAGCCCCGAAAGGGTGTCAGACCCTACCATTCTTCGCCCCACTTATGTAAATGTGATATTTCAGTTTTTTACGCATTTGCAAGTGTCTAATCCTATTTTTGCTTTGTCATTTTGGGGTATTGTGTGTAGATTGAGTGATTTATGTTTTTAATCAACTTTAGAATAAAGCTGTAACGTAACAAAATGTGCAAAGTCAACAGGTCAGAATATTTTCAGAATACACTGTATAATGACGAGATGCTCATGTCTCAGCTGTCATGACTGTCCTGTGAGGATCCGAATGGGTCAGATATTGTTTTGTTGAGTGCTGATGTGCGCGCTGTTCTTCATTTTCGTTATATGTTTATTGTTTTTGTTCAAGTTCCACGGTAGTAAATATGTGGAACCCAACACACGCTGCGCCTTGGTCCGTCAATCATAACGATCGTGACAGAATGAGGTCGGAGAGCGTGTCAGCCTGACGGAACCGTCATAAATAGATTATAATCGTTGTTGCAGCTTCCAACATCTTAAAACCCCAATTTATTTTATAAGAATAATGAGCAAGCTATCAGAGGGGGTGGCCCCCATTCCCACACTAATTAGTGAACCCTCACCCATAGAAAGATTGATCGCTGACCTCAGCAGTGACAAAAACCCAAACTATGCCATAAGCGAAAAAACTGTAGAAATTGCGAAAGACGCGCTCCAAAATAGACCATTAGGCGCAGACCTTGTAAACTTCTTGTTTATCCAGCCGCTGTGTCTGATTTCAAAAGGGCTTTACGGCGAAAGTATACCATGCGATTATCTGAGGACAGCGCCCCGCTTACAAAAGCATACAAACATTTTCAAGCCAAGTAGAGGAGTCACGAAAGTCAGAAATAGCGACAAAATTAATAATTTACCTTTGATGATCTTCATCTGCTTGCAGTCACAAGAGTCCCTGTTACACAATAAATGTTTGTTTTGTTCGATAAAGTCCCTCTTTATTTCCCAATAACTCCGTTTTGTTGGCGCGTTTTGTTCTGTATTCCACTGGCTCAATGGCGGTCACAACATGCAGACGAATACATCCTAATAGTACCGGTAAAGTTCGTCAAAATATGTCAAATTATGTTTATAATTAATCCTCAGGTTGTCTATTGTCTAAATAATTGATCATATTTCAACCGGACAACAGCGTATTCAATAGAAAGGAAAAAGAACGAAGGGCGCGCAATCGGTCATGCGCGCAAACAAGCTCTGGTTCATTCTATAGTCCACTTACAAAATGGTCTCATTCTTCCTCATTTTTCAGAAAACAAGCCTGAAACAATGTCTAAAGACTGTTGACATCTAGTGTAAGCCATAGGAACTGCAATCTGGGTCCTAACCCAATACATACTGTATAGGCATTCAATTGAAAACTACACACATCAAACATATTCCACTTCCTGGATGTATTTTCCTCAGGTTTTCGCCTGCCATATCAGACATTATTCTCTTAGCGCTAGGGGTCAGAATATTTTTTTTTAAATAACGTGCCCAACGTAAACTGACATTTTCTCTGGCCCAGATCGTAGAATATGCATATAATTTACAGATTAGGATAGAAAACACTCCAAAGTTACCAAAATGGTCAAAATATTGTCTGTGAGTATAACAATACTTCTTCTGCATGCGAAAACCTGAGAAAATCTAACCCGGAAGTGATTAAAAAATAAATAATAATAATTTAATCTGTGTTTACTGGCCTGCCTATCCTCCATTTAAAGGGGTATCAAACATATTCCTTTTCCAATGGCTTCCTCAGGCTGTGACCAGGCTTTAGACATAGTTTCAGGCTTTTATTTTGAAAAATGAACGAGATTTTTCAAAACTAGTCAAGTCAATCAATCAATTTTATTTTATATAGCCCTTCGTACATCAGCTAATATCTCGAAGTGCTGTACAGACACCCAGCCTAAAACCCCAAACAGCTAGTAATGCAGGTGTAGAAGCACGGTGGCTAGGAAAAACTCCCTAGAAAGGCCAAAACCTAGGAAGAAACCTAGAGAGGAACCAGGCTATGAGGGGTGGCCAGTCCTCTTCTGGCTGTGCCGGGTGGAGATTATAACAGAACTATGCCAAGATGTTCAAAAATGTTCATAAGTGACAAGCATGGTCAAATAATAATCATGAATAATTTTCAGTTGGCTTTTCTAGCCGATCATCAAGAGTTGAAAAACAACAGGTCTGGGACAGGTGGCGGTTCCATAACCGCAGGCAGAACAGCTGAAACTGGAATAGCAGCAAGGCCAGGCGGACTGGGGACAGCAAGGAGTCACCACGGGCGGCAGTCCCGACGCATGGTCCTAGGGCCCAGGTCCTCCGAGAGAAAGAAAGAGAGAAGGAGAAAATTAGAGAGAGCCAAGATTTTCAAAATTTCCATAAATGACAAGCATGGTCAAATAATAATCAGGAATAAATCTCAGTTGGCTTTTCATAGCCGATCATTAAGAGTTGAAAACAGCAGGTCTGGGACAGGTAGGGGTTCCATAACCGCAGGCAGAACAGTTGAAACTGGAATAGCAGCAAGGCCAGGCGGACTGGGGACAGCAAGGAGTCACCACGGCCGGTAGTCCCGACGTATGGTCCTAGGGCTCAGGTCCTCCGAGAGAAAGAAAGAGAGAAGGAGAAAATTAGAGAGAGCCAAGATTTTCAAAATGTTCATAAATGACAAGCATGGTCAAATAATAATCAGGAATAAATCTCAGTTGGCTTTTCATAGCCGATCATTAAGAGTTGAAAACAGCAGGTCTGGGACAGGTAGGGGTTCCGTAACCACAGGCAGAACAGTTGAAACTGGAATAGCAGCAAGGCCAGGCGGACTGGGGACAGCAAGGTGTCATCATGCCCGGTAGTCCTGACGTATGGTCCTAGGGCTCAGGTTCTCAGAGAGAAAGAGAGAACGAGAGAATTAGAGAGAGCATACTTAAATTCACACAGGACACTGGATAAGACAGGAGAAGTACTCC